>NC_059196.1:32588084-32913084 GCF_020615455.1 Coregonus clupeaformis
CAGCAAAGGACCTTGTGAAGATGCTGGAGGAAACAGGTACAAAAGTATCTATATCCACATTAAAACGAGTCCTATATCGACATAACCTGAAAGGCCGCTCAGCAAGGAAGAAGCCACTGCTCCAAAACCGCCATAAAAAAGCCAGACTACGGTTTACAACTGCACATGGGGACAAAGATCACACTTTTTGGAGAAATGTCCTCTGGTCTGATGAAACAAAAATAGAACTGTTTGGCAATAATGACCATTGTTATGTTTGGAGGAAAAAGGGGGTCCTTGCAAGCCGAAGAACACCATCCCAACCGTGAAGCACGGGGGTGGCAGCATCATGCTGTGGGGGTGCTTTGCTGCAGGAGGGACTGGTGCACTTCACAAAATAGATGGCATCATGAGGAAGGAAAATTATGTGGATATATTGAAGCAACATCACAAGACATCAGTCAGGAAGTTAAAGCTTGGTCGCAAATGGGTCTTCCAAATGGACAATGACCCCAAGCATACTTCCAAAGTTGTGGAAAAATGGCTTAAGGACAACAAAGTCAAAGTATTGGAGTGGCTATCACAAAGCCCTGACCTCAATCCTATAGAAAATGTGTGGGCAGACCTGAAAAATTGTGTGCGAGCAAGGAGGCCTACAAACCTGACTCAGTTACACCAGCTCTGTCAGGAGGAATGGGCCAAAATTCACCCAACTTATTGTGGAAGGCTACCCGAAACATTTGACCCAAGTTAAACAATTTAAAGGCAATGCTACCAAATACTAATTGAGTGTATGTAAACTTCTGACCCACTGGGAATGTGATGAAAGAAATAAAAGCTGATATAAATCATTCTCTCTACTATTATTCTGACATTTCACATTCTTAAAATAAAATGGTGATCCTAACTGACCTAAGAAAATGAATTTTTACAAGGATTAAATGTCAGGAATTGTGAAAAACAGAATTTAAATGTATTTGGCTAAGGTGTATGTAAACTTCCAACTTCAACTGTAGCTAGCTGGCAGCATGGCTTTCTGGCTTTAGCCAGGCTAAAAACATAGCAAGCTAGCTAGCCTTTTTAGTTTCCCACATCTCCATGTGAAACAATCTGTATTTCAATTTTTTTTAAATTAGCCTGGCAAATATTTGTATACATTATCCCAGTTTGATAATATGCTTGTGTATTTGTTTCCATATCAGCTAAAATAGAATGTCATCATGTTTTGGTCATGGAGAAAAGTCTAATATCTCGCAGCTGTTTTTACCATTAGCCTGCAATCATTAGTTATTACTTCTAAACAAAATACATTTGGGGGGATTCTGATAAGGCTACAATATTTGCTTATCAATGCAAAATATTTTAGTTTGATGCATAGCCTATAGCCTATATATCAGATCAAGAAACCAAGCAAGCTTCATTGCCTACACAATATTGACCCACGGCTACGGAAGGGCTGATTCGGTGCTTTACAATTTTGATGTGGCACGGGAGTATGTTGAGTGTCGGAGTACCCTTTTGTGACAGAAAACGACATTGCTGTCACGCCCTGGCCTTGAGAGGCCGGTCGTCTTTAGTTGGTTTGGTCAGGGCGTGAGAATCTATGCTAGAAATTCTATGTTTATGTTCTAGGTATTGTATTTCTATGTTTGGCCGGGTGTGATTCCCAATCAGAGACAGCTGTCGCTCGTTGGCTCTGATTGGGGATTATACTTAAGTAGCCTGTTTGCCTACCTTGGTTGTGGGATTTTGTTCTGTGTTGGCTTGTATGTGTATAGCCGGAGTACGTCGCGGTACGTTGTTTATTGTTTTGTTGTATTTATATTGAGTACCTTGGTCTGACCCGTCTCTCAACGTTTGTGACAGAAGATCCCATCAAAAATGGACCAAGCAGCGTGCCCAGGAGCAGCAGACACCCTGGACACAGGTGGGGAAGAGTTTTTGGACATGGGAGGAGATTTTGGCAGGTAAAGGACCCTGGGCGAAGGAGGAGGCCCAGGCAGGAGAGGAACACAGAAGGCGTCGGCTGAGGAGGAAGCCCGAGAGACAGCCCCAATAAAAAAAATTGGGGGGGCTAAAAGGGTGGTCGGGGATCGATAGAGAAGAGCCCCGACCACTGCACTCGTGGGGGCTCAAGGAGGAGTCCTCACTGGAGGAGGACTGGGCATGGAGAGTAAAGGACTGGTACAGTCGTAGACCTCAGCGCCGGTTCCCAGTCCGGTACGCCTCGTGTCTGCTCCTCGCACCAGACCAGTGGTGCGTGTTCCCAGTCCCTTACGGCCCGTCCCTGCTCCTCGCACCAAACCAGTGGTGCGTGTCGCCAGCCCGGTATGCCCCGTACCTGCTCCCCGCACCAGGCAAGTGGTGCGTGTCTCCAGTCCGGCCCGGCCCGTACCTGCACCTCGCACCAAGCCAGTGGTGCGTGTTCCCAGTCCGGTAAGGTCCGTGCCTGCTCCTCGCACCAGACCAGTGGTGCGTGTCCCTAGTCCGGCCTGGCCCGTTCCTGCTCCTCGCACCAGACCTGTGGTGCATGTCACCAGTCCGGCCCGGCCTGCTCCACCAGTGCCTGATCCCGCTCCGGTCGGTTGCTCCACTCGGGAGCCAGAGCAGTCCGCTCCACCGGGGTCCAGTGCAGCTTCGGTCAGCGGCTCCACTCCGGAGCCAGAGTTGTCCGCTCCACCGGAGCCCAGTCCAGCGCCGGTCAGCGGATCCATTCCGGAGCCAGAGCAGTCCGCTCCACCGGTGCCCAGTCCAGCTCCGGTCAGCGGGTCCACTCCGGAGCCAGAGCAGTCCGCTCCACCGGTGCCCAGTCCAGCTCCGGTCAGCGGGTCCACTCCGGAGCCAGAATAGTCCGCTCCCCCGGGGGCCAGTTCAGCTCCGGTCAGCGGCTCCACATCAGACCCAGAAGTCACCCCCTCTCCAGGGTCGGGGCCTCCCACACCAGGGTCCAGACAGGGCTTGGTGCATCGCGGGAGGATTGCCGATCCAGGTCCAGACGTCAGCCCCTCTCCAGATTCGGGGTCTCCCACACCAGGGTCCAGACAGGGCTTGGTGCATCGTGGGGGGATTGCCGATCCAGGTCCAGACGTCAGCCCCTCTCCAGGTTTGGGGTCTCCCACAAAAGGGTCCAGACAGGGCTTGGTGCATCGTTGGAGGAAGGAGAGGGGAAGCATCGCGCCGAGGTCCAGACCAGACCAGGGGCGCAACGGGGAGGCAGAGAGGGAGAGGTCGTCACGCCCGGAGCCAGATCCGCCTCCGAGGCTGAATGTCCACCCGGACCCTCCCCTAATGAGTCAGGTTGGTGCGGCCGGAGTACGCACCTTTGGGGGGAGGTACTGTCACGCCCTGGCCTTGAGAGGCCAGTCGTCTTTAGTTGGTTTGGTCAGGGCATGAGAATCTATGCTAGAAATTCTATGTTTATGTTCTAGGTATTGTATTTCTATGTTTGGCCGGGTGTGATTCCCAATCAGAGACAGCTGTCGCTCGTTGTCTCTGATTGGGGATCATACTTAAGTAGCCTACCTTAGTTGTGGGATCTTGTTCCGTGTTGGCTTGTATGTGTATAGCCGGAGGACTTCACGTTATGTTGTTTATTGTTTTGTTGTATGTTTATTGAGTAAATAAACATGTTTGCATACCACGCTGCACCTTGGTCTGACCCGTCTCTCAACGTTCGTGACAATTGCGACACTGCACTACGTTCTGTTGGCTCCATTTGCGTACTCTGTGTAGACCCCGTAACGCTTACAACTCCTAACCCTAACCACTAATTCTAACCCTAATTGTAAACCTAAAATTGCCTTTTTCCTTGTGGGGACCGGCAAAATGTCCCCACCTGTCTGAATTTCCCTTGTTTTACTATTCTGGTGAGGACTTCTGGTCCCCACAAGGAGGGTAAAAACACACATATATATATACAGACACACACATTTCCCTCAGCTTTTCTGCCTTTTTACTCTCTAGAGAGACAAGGGTTTGAAAAGGGAAGAGTTCCAGATCATTCTAGCAATCGACTGACTACACAGTATGTTTGTCCCATTCTGCGTGTGTATGTGTACAGAGAGAAAGAGGAGAACATGAAGTTTGATAGTCCTCCTTTGTTTCTCTTTCTCACCCCCAGAAATCTCACATACACACTCTTCTGTCTCTTGCTATTTACTGAAGTTTAAACATGTCTGTCTCTCATTTTCCCTTTTTTGCAATCACTCACTTTTATCCTTGCCATGTATTCAGCCCATATGAAATAAACACGGAATATCTTGAAACAAGCTCGTCTATCATTCTCCTTCTTTTTGACTCTCCTCCTTTCATCTTTGTTATGCACTCGGCCAATATTAAATAAACACGGTAACAAACAAACCCCTCTGTGCCAGAAAACACCCCTGCAGACCCATGGAATGAGCACAACCCACAAGATACTTTCAATTACGTCCAGAGCGGACTGGTCCATTCTAACACCTTGTTCAGGGGGATATGGTTGTCATCTTGGCTCATGTCTTAACAAGAGCTGTGTTGAAGTCAGTTGACGACAGAGGGCCCATCACCTGTTTCCTCTCTAGGTTTTAATAAGTTACCAGAGTAGAGGCAGCCGTGGAATCAGATGGAGCCTAGGGGGGCCCACAGGGGACACACTGAGCATAACCATTTCGAAATGTCACGCAGAAACAGGGAACCAACCTCAGCTCCAAAATTGATAACATCCCAGCTGACACACCACAGTAACAGGAGAGAACAGAGGGAGAGAGGCAGAGATGGAAAACTGATTATGACCAAGGAGAGGAAAGAGGGATAGAGATTGAGAGAGGAAGACATGAAAGATTAGCGAATTATGCAGAACGAGAGCACCAAATCAAATAGATGAGAAAAAAGGGGGGTAAAGCAAAGAGCGAAAGAGTGAAAGGACAGGACAAAAGGGGAAAGGAAAGAAAACAGGGGTGGGCTGCATTCTAGTTACTCTCCACACCAGGGACCTAGAGGGGATAACATCTATATTTGTGTTGGCCCCAGCCCTGGATATTGTCATGCTGATTCATATTTATTTATATATATTTCTGGATTTGTTCTGCTCGAAGAGGTCCTGTTTGAGTTGGCGGCGCTCCGCCGGGCCCATCTGTTTCTGCTCACCCCGGTTCTGTTCTGTTCTGAATCACGGACAGAAGGACGGACGCAATCCAGAACCATGGAGGGCTCTAAAAACAGGTCCAAAAATATTTATTTCCCCAAATACATTTCTCTGGTTGGTCCATGCTACGACTCAGTGCTGGGGGGCTGGATGTTGTTAGAGGCCTGGGTCGCTGCTCCCCTCCTCACTGGAAACACAGTGATGAGAGAACACTGTTACACCTTGTTCTTGGAATGCTCCCTCAACGTCATAATAATTGCGCTAACGTCACTCAAATGTTGTATTCCTGATGAAAACAGGACTATTTGCCAGTTCAGTTGTAAGGTAAACTATGTGGAACTCAGGAATGCCAAGTCCAGTATCTGAAGAAGTGAATCGTTGGGAAGTTCACTTCCTCATTCTGGTACTAAGATAAGTCCAACCAACTGTCCAACAAGTTGATCAATGCTGATCACCAAGCTAACAATCCACAGAGAGAGATGGAGAGATGGTGGAGCATGGAAAGAGAGAAAAGGGGGATATTTTGTATTTAACCTTTATTAACTAGGCAAGTCAGTTAAGAACAAATTCTTATTTACAATGACGGCCTACACCGGCCAAACCCAGACGACACTGGGCCAATTGTGCGCCGCCCTATGGGACTCCCAATTACGGCCGGTTGTGATACAGCCTGGAATCGATTCAGGGGTTCTGTAGTGATGCCTCAAGCACTGAGGTGCAGTGCCTTAGACCGCTGCGCCACTCGGGATAAGGTCAGAGAGGTAGAGAAAGTGAACTCTAATTTGTTTCTAGTTGACCTTGTTTACTATCTTCATCCCAGCTTATGACACCTTGTCAGCCTGTTACAATATCCACTCCACTACACACACTCTAGTGTTAGTGTAGGTCTCAAATGGTTCCTATGTGGATGGGCTATGTCTTTCAGTACGATAATAGTTTACCAATATCTACATGACGTTTGCCCTCTAACACACAGTCCTGCTAGGAAGGGCAAAAGCGTTTCTTACAGCACCCGTCTCTCCAACTTAAATCCAGGACCTCTGTAGTGTAGCAGGGTTTGTGAAGATGCCATGACTCTCTCTTGGCGCTTCATGACATCATCTCTGACCTACTTTTGTAACGGTGAGCGGGCAGCAGCCCTTTAAGCGTAAACTCAACTCACTGCCTGCATTCCCTGCAGCCCAGAGTTACCCCAACCATGATCATGATTCTTAAATCCCATAAATTAAGGAAGTACTAACCCCTAGAATAAGTCCTATGTGGGTCACTGTGTGGAGATGGTAGGGCTAACAGCCAGCCGGTAATCTGATGAATATGTACAGTGAGGGAAAAAAGTATTTGATCCCCTGCTGATTTTGTAAATTTGCCCACTGACAAAGACATGATCAGTCTATAATTTTAATGGTAGGTTTATTTGAACAGTGAGAGACAGAATAACAACAACAACAAAATCCAGAAAAACGCATGTCAAAAATGTTATAAATTGATTTGCATTTTAATGAGGGAAATAAGTATTTGACCCCATCTCAATCAGAAAGATTTCTGGCTCCCAGGTGTCTTTTATACAGGTAACGAGCTGAGATTAGGAGCACACTCTTAAAGGGAGTGCTCCTAATCTCAATTTGTTACCTGTATAAAAGACACCTGTCCACAGAAGCAATCAATCAATCAGATTCCAAACTCTCCACCATGGCCAAGACCAAAGAGCTCTCCAAGGATGTCAGGGACAAGACTATAGACCTACACAAGGCTTGAATGGGCTACAAAACCATCGGCGAGCAGCTTGGTGAGAAGGTGACAACAGTTGGTGCGATTATTCGCAAATGGAAGAAACACAAAAGAACTGCCAATCTCCCTCGGCCTGGGGCTCCATGCAAGCTCTCACCTCGTGGAGTTGCAATGATCATGAGAACGGTGAGGAATCAGCCCAGAACTACACGGGAGGATCTTGTCAATGATCTCAAGGCAGCTGGGACCATAGTCACCAAGAAAACAATTGGTAACACACTACGCCGTGAAGGACTGAAATCCTGCAGCGCCCGCAAGGTCCCCCTGCTCAAGAAAGCACATCTACAGGCCCGTCTGAAGTTTGCCAATGAACATCTGAATGATTCAGAGGAGAACTGGGTGAAAGTGTTGTGGTCAGATGAGACCAAAATCGAGCTCTTTGCCATCAACTCAACTCGCCGTGTTTGGAGGAGGAGGAATAATGCCTATGACCCCAAGAACACCATCCCCACCGTCAAACATGGAGGTGGAAACATTATGCTTTGGGGGTGTTTTTCTGCTAAGGGGAAAGGACAACTTCACCGCATCAAAGGGACGATGGTCGGGGCCATGTACCGTCAAATCTTGGGTGAGAACCTCCTTCCCTCAGCCAGGGCATTGCAAATGGGTCGTTGATGGGTAATCCAGCATGACAATGACCAAAAACACACGGCCAAGGCAACAAAGGAGTGGCTCAAGAAGAAGCACATTAAGGTCCTGGAGTTGCCTAGCCAGTCTCCAGACCTTAATCCCATAGAAAATCTGTGGAGGGAGCTGAAGGTTCAAGTTGCCAAACGCCAGCCTCGAAACCTTAATGACTTGCAGAAGATCTGCAAAGAGGATTGGGACAAAATCCCTCCTGAGATGTGTGCAAACCTGGTGGCCAACTACAAGAAACGTCTGACCTCTGTAATTGCCAACAAGGGTTGTTCCACCAAGTACTAAGTCATGTTTTGCAGAGGAGTCAAATACATATTTCCCTCATTAAAATGCAAATCAATTTATAACATTTTTTACATGCATTTTTCTCGATTTTTGTGTTGTTATTATGTCTCTCACTGTTCAAATAAACCTCCCATTAAAATTATAGACTGATCATGTCTTTGTCAGTGGGCAAACGTACAAAATCAGCAGGGGATCAAATACTTTTTTCCCTCACTGTATGTCAGTGAAGGAGAGAAAGACATTTGCTCATCCCAGGCCAGAAAAGCATGCAGCCTAATTCAAGGGAAGCCCTTGGGATAGAGCCGTTAAATTCTATAACCAATTAAAAGGAAGCGATTCGCAAACCTTCCATAACAAAGCCATCACCTACAGAGAGATGAACTTGGAGAAGAGTCCCCTAAGTACGCTGGTCCTGGGGCTCTGTTCACAAACACAAACAGACCCCACAGAGCCCAAGGACAACAACAACAACACAATTAGACCCAACCAAATCATGAGAAAACAAAAAGAGAATTACTTGACACATCGGAAAGAATTAACAAAAAAACAGAGCAAACTAGAATGCTATTTGGCCCTAAACAGAGAGTACACAGTGGCAGAATACCTGACCACTGTGACTGACCCAAACTTAAGGAAAGCTTTGACTATGTACAGACTCAGTGAGCATAGCCTTGCTATTGAGAAAGGCCGCCGTAGGCAGACCTGGCTCTCAAGAGAAGACAGGCTATGTGCACACTGCCCACAAAATGAGGTGGAAACTGAGCTGCACTTCCTAACCTCCTGCCAAATGTATGACCATATTAGAGACACATATTTCCCTCAGATTACAGAGATCCACAAAGAATTTGACAACAAACCCAATTTTGATAAACTCCCTTATCTACTGGGTGATAAACCACAGTGTGCCATCACAGCTGCAAGATTTGTGACCTGTTGCCACAAGAAAAGGGCAACCAGTGAAGAACAAACGCCATTGTAAATACAACCCATACTTATGTTTATTTATTTTCCCATTTGTACTTTAACTATTTGCACATTGTTACAACACTGTATATATACATAATGTGACATTTCAAATGTCTTTATTCTTTTGGAACTTCTGAGTGTAATGTTTACTGTTAATATTTATTGTTTATTTCACTTTTGTTTACTATCTACTTCACTTGCTTTGGCAATGTTAACACACGTTTCCCATGCCAATAAAGCCCTTAAATTGAAATTGAATTGAGAGAGAGAGAGAGAGAGAGTGAGGGGAGTGAAGAAACAGAGAGATAAGATTTTATTTGACACATTGAAATCCAGTCCTGTCCCTCCCACTGTGTTTCAGAGGAAAGACAGAGACATGGAGAGCAGATCAGTAGAACCTTCATGTTCCTTCAACACATCATATATTCAGCACCGGATAGTGAACCAGATAGGTAAAAGAGAGGTAAATGTAAAATATGTACATCATACTATATTCAGACATGGAGTAGATATAGTGTAGTAACATGTAGTATGTTTAGCTAGCCCCTCCCCTTGGCTGTCGTGGTGATGTTTCCTTGGCGACTCCTCATCCAGTGATTATCTGAGCTGATTACTCTCAGCAGGGAAACTCCGCCTCTCACTAATCAATACACCTCCAACTTTCTCTCCGTCCTTCTACATCCCTCCCTACCCATTTATCCTTCGTTACTTTTCAATCCCCGCATATATACAACCTTTTACTAGTCTCCCATCTATCGCTAGCTACTCTGTATCCTTTTTCATCTAACTGCAATTTCATCTGGAAAAAGTATGAACCATGCATGGAGTGTGTGTATGAAAGAGAATGTTAATGAAATTAATTAAATGTCTCTGTGTATGTTTGTGTGCCTGTTGCTGTGGTGAAGTCTTCAGGAATGTTAGCGTGCATGTGTGTGTGTGTGTGTGTGTGTGTGTGTGTGTGTGTGTGTGTGTGTGTGTGTGTGTGTGTGTATGTGTGTGTGTGTGCGTTTGTGTGTGTGTGGTGTGTGCCCTTGCCTCATCATCTACATGTGTCGGCAGCCTCAGCAGGGGGCATATTGGGACGACCTAGAGGACAGCTGGAGGATGCCAACTGTGGAAAAAACACGGGGGGTTACTCCTTCCCATAAAACCCACTATAAGCGGACTGAAGCATTTAAAACCCTACATACACTACATGACAAAAGTATGTGGACACCTGTTCGTCGAACATATTATTCCAAAATCATGGGCATTAATATAGAGTTGGTACCCCCTTTGCTTCTATAACAGCCTCCACTCTTCTGGAAGGCTTTCCACTAGATGTTGAAACATCGCTGCGGGGACTTGCTTCCATTCAGCCACAAGAGCATTAGTGCACTGATGTTGGACGATTAGGCCTGGCTCACAATCGGCATTCCAATTCATCCCAAAGGTCAGGGCTCTGTGCAGGCCAGTCAAGTTCTTTCACACTGATCTCGACTAACCATTTCTGTATGGACCTCGTACACGGGGCATTGTCATGCTGAAACAGGAAAGATCCTTCTCCAAACTATTGCCACAAAGTTGGAAGCACAGAATCGTCTAGAATGTCATTGTCTGCTGTAGCGTTAAGATTTCCCTTCACTGTAACTAAGGGGCCTAGCCCGATCCATGAAAAACAGCCCCAGACCATTATTCTTCCTCCACCACACTTTACAGTTGGCACTATGCATTGTGGCAGGTAGCGTTCTCCAGGCATCCTCCAAACCCAGATTCGACCTTCGGACTGCCAGCTGGTGAGGCGTGATTCATCATGTTTCCACTGCTCCAGAGTCCAATGGCGGCGAGCTTTACACCACTTCAGCCGACGCTTGGCATTGCGCACGGTTATCTTAAGCTTGTGTGTGCCTGCACGGCCATGGAAACCCATTTCTTGAAGCTCCCGACGAACAGTTCTTGTGCTGAAGTTGCTTCCAGAGGCAGTTTGGAACTCGGTAGTGAGTGTTGCAACCGAGGACAGTCACTACCACTTCGCGGCTGAGCTGTTGTTGCTCCTAAACGTTTCCACTTCACAATAACAGCACTTAGAGTTGACCAGGGCAGCTCAAGCAGGACAGAAATTTGACAAACTGACTTGTTGGAAAGGTGGCATCCTATGACGGTGCCACTTTGAAAGTCATTGAGCTCTTCAGTAAGGCCATTCTACTGCCAATGTTTGTCTATGTAGATTGCATGGCTGTGTGCTCGATCTGTCAGCAACGGGTGTGGCTGAAATAGCCGAATCCACTAATGTGAAGCCGTGTCCACATACTTTTGTATATATAGTGTATACATAGCTGCCAGAACCACCTCTTCAATCACAGCTAACATCCAGTCATATTCTTTCAGATCCACTTTCAGTAAATAGACACAATGAGGGGACTAAATGAGGGGATAAAAACAAACATAGCAGCCAAAATAACAACACAACATTGTGAAACCAGCTAGCACAGCACCATTACAGCATTACAGAGTCCTGGCCCACACTGGGAGTGTTAGTGTTTCTCATTTAAACTGGTTTGTGGTGGGGGCTGAGTCAGAGGGGAAATATTGGATACTCCCCCCTCCCTCTCCCTCTCTGTACCCCTCTCTCTATCACACTAGTCTCGTAAATCTTCCTACCCGTCATTCTTTTTCTCTCTCTCCTATTGGCGGCATTCAGTCTCTCTCTCTCTCTCTCTCTCTCTCTCTCTCTCTCTCTCTCTCTCTCTCGACCCCTGTTAGCACGCCTTAAAGGTGCAATCTGCAATTCAAACAATAACAAATCTACCCGGACACTGTTTTGGTAAACAGCTGAGGGATGGAGTAAAACAAGCTTAGCCTGTATTTTGGGTTCTGATCGGGTATGACAGTTGAACTAAACTCATGACACATTTACAGTGCCTTGCAAAAGTATTCAGACCCCTTGGGTTTCTTCACATTACATTGTGTTACAAAGTAGGATTAAAAATCGACACAAAATACTCTCTAATATCAAAGTGGAAGAAAAAGTTTATAACTAAATAACTAAAATATAGTTGTTGCGTAAGTATTCAGCTCCGTCAGTCAATACATTTTAGAAACACCTTTGGCATCAATTCCGCTCCCAGTCTCTGATGTAAAGCAGACTGAAGCAGGTTTTTCTCTAGGATTTTGCCTGTGCTTAGCTCCATCCCGTTTCTTTTCATCCTGAAAAAATCCCCAGTATCAAGCATACGCAAATGATGCAGTCACCAGTGGAGGCTGTTGAGGGAAGGACGGCTCATAATAATGGCTGGAATGGCGCAAATGGAATAGCATCCAGCACATGGAAACCTTGTGTTTGATTTATTTGATACCATTCCACTGATTCCGCTCCAGCCATTACCACGAGCCCGTCCTCCCCAATTAAGGTGCCACCAACCTCCTGTGGCAGCCACCACCATGCTTGAAAATAAGGAGGCAGTTACTCAGTGATGTGTTGTGAAGGCTTTGCGTTTAGGCCAAAAGGTGCATTCCTTTGCTATGTTTTTTGTAGTATTACTTTAGTGCCTTGTTGCATACAAGATGCATGTTTTTATTCTGTATATTTTGTATTCTTCTTTTCACTCTGTCATTTAGTTCAGTATTGTGGAGTCACTACAATGTTGTTATTTATCATACTTTTTTAGGGGGTAGATCAGCTTCAATATTGCAGAAAGATTGTGGCTGTCTGCATAATTTCCAATCCCCCATAATTTTAAATATATGTATATATTTTATATATATTTTCCATCTTTATTATTTTCCACTAACCCTACCACCCTATTATATTATTGATCGATTGACACTACAATGCTGTTGATCCATCATCAGTTTTCTACCATCACAGACAATGAACTCTGTAGCTGCTTTAAAATCACCTATGGCCTCATGGTAACATCTCTGGGCAGTTTCATTCCTGTCCTGCAGCTCAGTTCAGAAGGACGACTGTATCTTTGATGTGTCTGGGTGGTTTAATACATCATCCATAGCATAATTATTAACTTGACCATATTCAAAGATATATTCAATGTCTGATTTGTTACTGTTACCCATCTACCAATTACTGCCCTTCTTTATGAGCTTTCGAAAAGCTCCCTTGTATTTGTAGTTGAATCTGTGCTTGAAATTCAATACTTGACTGAGGGACCTTACAATTTTTTATTTATCCTTTATTTAACTAGGCAAGTCAGTTAAGAACAAATTCTTATTTACACTGACGGCCTACACCAGCCAAACCCGGACGATGCTGGGCCAATTGTGCGCTGCCCAATGGGACTCCCAATCACGGCCTGTTGTGATACAGCCTGGAATCAAACCAGGGGGTCTGTAGTGACTCCTCAAGCACTAAGATGCAGTGCCTTAGACCGCTGTGCCACTCGGGAGCCTGTATGGGGTACAGAGGAAGAGGTAGTCATTCAAAAATCATGTCAACCCCTATTATTTCACTCAGAGTGAGTCCATTTAACTTATTATGTGATTTGTTAAGCCAAATTGTACTCCTGAACTAACTTAGGCTTGCGTAAACAAAGGGGTTGAATACTTATGCAACGACTATGTTTTAGTTGTGAATTTTCTATTCATCTTTTCTTTTTATTAAAAAAATCTTTGACTTTGAGTATTTTGTATAGATTGTTGAGACAATAAAATGTGAAGAAATCCAAGGGGCCTGAATACTTTTGCAAGGCACTGTATAAGTTATATTCTTCAACAATCAATGGGCATGCATCATTAATGTAAAAGTCCAAAATTGTATGTACCACTTGCAGATTGCCCATTTAACCCACATAATTTGTCTCATCTGTTACTTATTTCCCTCTGCCGCTTTCCTCTCTTTCTTTGTGTTTCTCTCCCCTCTCTCTCCCCCTCCCTAACTCTCTCTCTCTCTCTATCTCGCTCTCACTCTCCTCTCTCTCTTTCTCTCTCTGCCTCTCTGCCCCTCTCTCTCTCTCTCTCTCTCTCTCGCTCTCACTCTCCTCTCTCTCTTTCTCTCTCTGCCTCTCTGCCCCTCTCTCTCTCTCTCTCTCTCCCTCTCTATCTCCTCTCTCTCTTTCTCTCTCTGCCTCTCAGCCCCTCTCTCTCTCTCTCTCTCTCTCTCTCTCTCCCCCTCCCTAACTCTCTCTCTCTCTATCTCGCTCTCACTCTCTCTCCCCCTCCCTCCCTAACTCTCTCTCTCTCTCCCCCTCCCTCCCTAACTCTGTCTCTCCTTCTCTCTCTCTCTCTCTCTCTCTCTCTCTCTCTCTCTCTCTCTCTCTCTCTCTCTCTCTCTCTCTCTCTCTCTCTCTCTCTCTCTCTCTCTCTCTCTCTCTCTCTCTCTCTCTCTCTCTCTCTCTCCCTTCCTCCCTCCCTAACTTTCTCTCCCCCTCTCTCTCTCTCTCTCGCTCTCTCCCTCCCTCCCTAACTCTGTCTCTCTCTCTCTATCTCTCTCTCTCTCCCTCCATAACTCTCTCTCTCTCTCTCTCTCTCTCTCTCTCTCTCTCTCTCTCTCTTTCCCCTCCCTCCCTCTCTCTCTCTCTCTCTCTCTCTCTCTCCCCCTCCCTCCCTAACTCTCTCTCTCTCTCTCTCTCTCTCTCCCTCCCTCCCTAACTCTCTCTCTCTCTCTCTCTCTCTCTCTCTCTCTCTCTCTCTCTCTCTCTCTCTCCCCCCTCCCTCCCTAACTCTCTCTCTCTCTCTCTCTCTCTCTCTCTCTCTCTCTCTCTCTCTCTCTCTCTCTCTCTCTCTCTCTCTCTCTCTCCCCCTTCCCAACCTAACTCTCTCTCTATATATATATATCTCCCCCCTCCCTAACTCTCTCTCTCTCTCTCTCTCCCCTCCCTCCCTAACTCTCTCTCTCCCCCTCCCTCCCTCCCTAACTCTCTCTCTCTCTCTCTCTCTCTCTCTCTCTCTCTCACTCTCTCTCTCTCTCTCTCTCTCTCTCTCTCTCTCTCTCTCTCTCTCTCTCTCTCTCTCTCTCTCTCTCTCTCTCTCTCCCTCTCTCCCTCTCTCTCTCTCTCTCTCTCTCTATATATATATATATATATATATACAGTGGGGAGAACAAGTATTTGATACACTGCCGATTTTGCAGGTTTTCCTACTTACAAAGCATGTAGAGGTCTGTAATTTTTATCATAGGTACACTTCAACTGTGAGAGACGGAATCTAAAACAAAAATCCAGAAAATCACATTGTATGATTTTTAAGTAATTAATTTGCATTTTATTGCATGACATAAGTATTTGATATCCTACCAACCAGTAAGAATTCCGGCTCTCACAGACCTGTTAGTTTTTCTTTAAGAAGCCCTCCTGTTCTCCACTCATTACCTGTATTAACTGCACCTGTTTGAACTCGTTACCTGTATGAAAGACACCTGTCCACACACTCAATCAAACAGACTCCAACCTCTCCACAATGGCCAAGACCAGAGAGCTGTGTAAGGACATTAGGGATACAATTGTAGACCTGCACAAGGCTGGGATGGGCTACAGGACAATAGGCAAGCAGCTTGGTGAGAAGGCAACAACTGTTGGCGCAATTATTAGAAAATGGAAGAGTTCAAGATGATGGTCAATCACCCTCGGTCTGGGGCTCCATGCAAGATCTCACCTCGTGGGGCATCAATGATCATGAGGAAGGTGAGGGATCAGCCCAGAACTACACGGCAGGACCTGGTCAATGACCTGAAGAGAGCTGGGACCACAGTCTCAAAAAAACCATTAGTAACACACTACGCCGTCATGGATTAAAATCCTGCAGTGCACTCAAGGTCCTCCTGCTCAAGCCAGCGCATGTCCAGGCCCGTCTGAAGTTTGCCAATGACCATCTGGATGATCCAGAGGAGGAATGGGAGAAGGTCATGTGGTCTGATGAGACAAAAATAGAGCTTTTTGGTCTAAACTCCACTCGCCGTGTTTGGAGGAAGAAGAAGGATGAGTACAACCCCAAGAACACCATCCCAACCGTGAAGCATGGAGGTGGAAACATCATTCTTTGGGGATGCTTTTCTGCAAAGGGGACAGGACGACTGCACCGTATTGAGGGGAGGATGGATGGGCCCATGTATCGTGAGATCTTGGCCAACAACCTCCTTCCCTCAGTAAGAGCATTGAAGATGGGTCGTGGCTGGGTCTTCCAGCATGACAACGACCCGAAACACACAGCCAGGGCAACTAAGGAGTGGCTCCGTAAGAAGCATCTCAAGGTCCTGGAGTGGCCTAGCCAGTCTCCAGACCTGAACCCAATAGAAAATCTTTGGAGGGAGCTGAAAGTCCGTATTAACCAGCGACAGCCCCGAAACCCGAAGGATCTGGAGAAGGTCTGTATGGAGGAGTGGGCCAAAATCCCTGCTGCAGTGTGTGCAAACCTGGTCAAGACCTACAGGAAACGTATGATCTCTGTAATTGCAAACAAAGGTTTCTGTACCAAATATTAAGTTCTGCTTTTCTGATGTATCAAATACTTATGTCATACAATAAAATGCAAATGAATTACTTAAAAATCATACAATGTGATTTTCTGGATTTTTGTTTTAGATTCCATCTCTCACAGTTGAAGTGTACCTATGATACAAATTACAGACCTCTACATGCTTTGTAAGTAGGAAAACCTGCAAAATCGGCAGTGTATCAAATACTTGTTCTCCCCACTGTATATATATTTATAAATATGTTAACCACAGCAGTATTGAGGGTTATCAGTCTGTGTCTAACCCTCTAAGCTCTCTGGAGTTTCCCCACACTTGTCTGGGTAGAGTGGTAGAGTGGGAGCACTTAAGATACTTTGAGAGATAATTAACGCACTGCCAAGCCCTTTGAAAACCAATGGTTCTCTCTCTCTTTATCTCTCTATCTCTCTCTCTGTATTTGGGGAGAAGGGTAGGTGTAGAAAGAGAGAGATTAGAGGGAAAACTACCGTATACATTACAACACAGTCATGATGGGGCGGCAGGTAGCTTAGTGGTTAAGAGCGTTGTGCCAATCCCTGAGCCGACTAGGTGAAAAATCTGTCGATGTGCCCTTGAGCAAGGCACTTAACCCTAATTGCTCCTGTAAGTCGCTCTGGATAAGAGCGTCTGCTAAATGACTAAAATGTAAAAATGTTTAAAATGATATAGGAATATGGTCCCATATATTTGAAATGTGAAACACATACCGTACGCACACTGTATTCCTTACGATTTAACTCAGCAGGAGACAGAGAAATGTAGTTCAGAAAGACAGACAGACATACACAGGCTTCAAATCATCCAGTCTGTCCAGAGATTCCCTTCCAAACTCCTCACTTGTGTGTGTGTGTGTGTCTGTGTGTGGTGTGTCTGTGTGTGTACCTGGGTTTGTGCGTGTGTGTGTGCGTGTGTGTGTGTGTGTGTGTGCGTGTGCGTGTGTGTGTGTGTGTGTGCGTGTGTGTACCTGTGTTTGTGTGTGTGCGTGTCCGTGTGCGCGTGTGCGCGTGTTTGTGTGTGTGTGTGTGTCTGTGTGTGTGTGTATGTGTACCTGTGTTGGTCATTCAGTAAAACAGAACCATGACGACCAGACCAGGCGGCAGTCTATTCGCACGGAAGACTAGCAGTCATGCACACACACGCACACACACACACACACACACACACACACATAAATCACTGAAAAAGTAAACACTCACAAATACACACACTGTATATCAGACACAAATCTCTTTATGACTCTCTATCCAGACAGAATTAAGCTGAGCATGAGACACACACACACACACACACACAAACACACACACACACACACACACTGGGAGCTCTTGGCCAAGCTGTTTTCCTTGTTTTTTCTGCAGTAGCTCTGTTAAAGATCTGCACTAAAATAACTTCAAAGGAGAGGAATCTGAAGGAGGGGCCACCACGAAGAGCATGGGTAATTAGTACTCAGGAACGAAAGGAGCGAGAGAGAGATAGGGAGAGAGAGCGAGAGAGAGAGAGAGAGAGATAGGGAGAGAGAGAGAGAGAGAGAGAGAGCGAGAGAGAGAGAGAGAGAGAGAGAGAGAGCAGATCCTCACGCCTCCACAGAGCATGAATGGTTGTGGAAGAATGACAGAAGAATGAGAGGAGAGATAAAGTAGAGAGATCAACAAAGGAGAAAATGGTTGGACTCACTTCAGCACACACACACACACACGCACACACACACACACACACACACACACACACACACACACCCTTTTCCTCTTACCGGACCCCGAGACAGGAAACTCTTTGTGACAAACAAGACGCAATAAAACACGCAGACACCACTCTCATGTACAGTACACAGTCAAACACTGTATAGTACACACACAAATAAACACAAACACTGATACGCACACTAAGAGCTTCTGATTGTGATAATGTAAACATGCCTCTCTCCTCCCTACACTTTTCCACTGCAGCATTGACTCATCCATCACAACACAGAATGATAAAGTGAGGACTCTCTCTCTCTCTCTCTCTCTCTCTCTCTCTCTCTCTCTCTCTCTCTCTCTCTCTCTCTCTCTCTCTCTCTCTCTCTCTCTCTCTCTCTCTCTCCCTCTCTCTCTCTCTCTTCAGCAGGATAAAACCCTCAGATCCAGTTAATAGCTAATGCAGTTCTATTTGCAGTCAGTACACACAAGGACAAATGTGTTCAGATTGTCCCTTATCGCCACCTGTACAAACAGATAACTGAGTGCTGTAGACTAACCATACCATGTCCCTGTCTGATCCAACTGCATTTTGAATCCATGAAAGAGGCATCAGGGAGAGCTGCATGAGAGAAGTGTGTGTTTTGCAGATAGAGGGGGGACAGTGCCCTCTGATGACAGGTTTTATTCCTGCAGTAGTCAAAGAGTTGGGACAAACAAAGCATACACAAACACACACAGACTCAGGCGTGCTTACACACACACAGGCTCGTGATGTGGGTGTCCACTTTCTGTTTGGTCTACAGCCACACGACATCACTCACAACACCCTCCAGGAGCTTAAGTGGTGTGTGGTGTGTGTTGTTTGGTGTGTGGTGTGTGGTGTGTGGTGTGTGGTGTGTGGTGTGTGGTGTGTGGTGTGTGGTGTGTGGTGTGTGGTTGTGGTGTGTGGTGTGTGGTGTGTGTGTGGTGTGTGGTGTGTGGTGTATGGTGTGTGTTGTGTTGTGTGTGTGTGTGTGTGTGTGTGTGTGTGTGTGTGTGTGTGTGTGTGTGTGTGTGTGTGTGTGTGTGTGTGTGTGTGTGTGTGTGTGTGTGTGTGTGTGTGTGTGTGTGTGTGTGTGTGTGTGTGTGTGTGTGTGTGTGTGTGCGTGTGTGCGTGTGTGCGTGTGTGCGTGTGTGTGTGCGTGTGCGTGCGTGTGCGTGTGCGTGTGCGTGTGTCCTGAACAAACGCACACTCTGGTGACAGGAACCCAACTGAGTTACAGCTGCCTGAGTGACACATGGTGGACCCCCTCTCCTCCAACCTGTCTACCATTATCCCTTACAATCCCCCCATAACGTCAAACCTAATGGCTTTCTGTGCGGCCTATTTTAGCCATGCCAGGTGCCCACCCATTCCCATGCTACATAATCATTTTCCTACCCAAGCATCCCATTTCAATCTTATTACTCTAAACTCAAAAACCTCTGCACAACTTATTTAATGTCACCAACCTTTCATATGACACATATGCACACACACAAACTGTCCAGCTGTGCAAACAAACAGACCTACTGACAGACAGACAGACAGACAGACAGACAGACAGACAGACAGACAGACAGACAGACAGACAGACAGACAGACAGACAGACAGACAGACAGACAGACAGACAGACAGGTAGTGATATTTATGTGACAAGTTGACAGTGAGATAGAAGTGGGAACCACACTACTGTATGTTTAGAACAAGGACAGTATACAGAACAGAACACAGAACTGCACCAGCAAACCCACAGTAGCTTTAACTTAAAACCTCTCCCACTCTCCGGTTCCCTCTCTCTCTCCATCTTTCTTTTTCTATCCCTCCTCTCTCTCTCTCTCTCTCTCTCTCTCTCTCTCTCTCTCTCTCTCTCTCTCTCTCTCTCTCTCTCTCTCTCTCTCTCTCTCTCTCTCTCTCTCTCTCTCTCTCTCTCTCTCTCTCTCTCTCTCTCTCTCTCTCCCCCTCTCTCTCCCCCCTCTCCTCTCTCTCTCTCCTCTCTCTCTCTCTCTCTCTCTCTCTCTCTCTCTCTCTCTCTCTCTCTCTCTCTCTCTCTCTCTCTCTCAGAAGTCTTTGATGTTGGTAGAGCTCTAACACAGAGCCTCTCCAGACTCTACTTCCCCAGAATTCTAATGTAGCTCCTAGACTCCAGACTGTGTGTGTGTGTGTGTGTGTGTGTGTGTGTGTGTGTGTGTGGTGTGTGTGTGCGTGCATGTGTGTGTGCGTGTGTGCGAGTGATTTCCAACATCGCCTGCCAGTACAAAAATAAGATGGACTGTAACTAACAGTCCCCAAATCTAAATCCAGCATGCAGGAGGGTTGGTCATCATGCCCAGCAATTGTTGGGTCCCTCTTGAGTAAAAACACAAAGAAAACACAAATAACCGAATGAACAAATTAATGGATGAACGAATGAGCGAACAAACAGACAATTTGTGAATGAGTGTAAGATAGTTATGTGTTTGATCCTATTAACTCTGTACAGCTGGTCCATGTACTGTTCTCAGAGCTTTGGCAGGGGTAAGGAACTGAACTGAAGCCTGGTCCAACATTGGTTTTCCATACAGAGGGCTGAGGGCTCAGGGACTGAACCTTACTTAGGCCAGGGGAAAGACAGGCCTCATCCTCTTTCAACACAACACACCCTATCCCACACACACACACACAAACCTCTACCCAGAACAGTACTACGGTTCTAGCATTCACTCACATAAACACACACACTCTATCTCTCTCTCTCTCTCTCCATCTACATCTGTCTCTATCCCTCTCTCTCCTTTTCTCTCGCTTCTCTCTCTCCATCTTCCTCTTTCTCTATCCCCCCTCTCTCTCTCTCTCTCTCTCTCTCTCTCTCTCTCTCTCTCTCTCTCTCTCTCTCTCTCTCTCTCTCTCTCTCTCTCTCTCTCTCTATCTACCTCTGTCTCTGTCTCTCTCTCTCTCTCTCTCTCTCTCTCTCTCTCTCTCTCTCTCTCTCTCTCTCTCTCTCTCTCTCTCTCTCTCTCTCTCTCTACCTCTGTCTCTGTCCCTATCTCTCCTTCTCTCTCTGTGTCTCTCTCTCCCTCTCACTCTCTCAATTCAATTCAATTTCAATTCAATTTAAGGGCTTTATTGACATGGGAAACGTATGTTAACATTGCCAAAGCAAGTGAAGTAGATAGTAAACAAAAGTGAAATAAACAATAAATATTAACAGTAAACATTACACTCAGACGTTCCAAAAGAATAAGACATTTCAAATGTCATATTATGTCTATATACAGTGTTGTAACAATATGCAAATAAGTTCAGGAGCAAAAAAATAAATAAATAATATATATATATAATATAATTATTGTAAAGTTAACTCTGTCCATAAGGTGTAGATAGTAAGTATATATCGGAAGTAGAGGCCTGGGCATTGTTGTTCACTAATTTACTCCAAGTAGGGAAAGGATGGCGGGGTTGAAAAGTAATAAAGGGGAGTATATATATAAAGAAAAAAAAGAAGAAAAAAAAACATGGGGGATTGGAAGTGATGCAGACAATTACATTGATAGAAGATACAATCTATCTGCAATATTAAGCTGATCCACCCCCCAAAAAAAAAATATATATATCTATATATAATAGTTAAAGTACATGCAAATAGTTAAAGTACAAATGGGAAAAATAAATAAACATAAATATGGGTTGTATTTACAATGGTGTTTGTTCTTCCCTGGTTGCCCTTTTCTTGTGGCAACAGGTCACAAATCTTGCTGCTGTGATTGCACACTGTGGTTTATCACCCAGTAGATAAGGGAGTTTATCAAAATTGGGTTTGTTGTCAAATTCTTTGTGGATCTCTGTAATCTGAGGGAAATATGTGTCTCTTATATGGTCATACATTTGGTAGGAGGATTGGAAGTGCAGCTCAGTTTCCACCTCATTTTGTGGGCAGTGTGCACATAGCCTGTCTTCTCTTGAGAGCCAGGTCTGCCTACGGCGGCCTTTCTCAATAGCAAGCCTATGCTTACTGAGTCTGTACATAGACAAAGCTTTCCTTAAGTGTTGGTCAGTCACAGTGGTCAGGTATTCTCTGTTTAGGGCCAAATAGCATTCTACTTTGCTCTGTTTTTTTGTTAATTCTTTCCAATGTGTCAAGTAATTCTCTTTTTGTTTTCTCATGATTTGGTTGGGTCTAATTGTGCTGTTGTTGTTGTCCTGGGGCTCTGTGGGGTCTGTTTGTGTTTGTGAACAGAGCCCCAGGACCAGCTTACTTAGGGGACTCTTCTCCAAGTTCATCTCTCTGTAGATGATGGCTTTGTAATGGAAGGTTTGCGAATCGCTTCCTTTTAATTGGTTATAGAATTTAACGGCTCTTTTTTGGATTTTGATAATTAGCGGGTATCGGCCTAATTCTGCTCTGCATGCATTATTTGGTGTTTTTCGTTGTACACTGAGGATATTTTTGCAGAATTCTGCATGCAGTCTCAATTTAGTGTTTGTCCCATTTCGTGAATTCTTGGTTGGTGAGCGGACACCAGACCTCATAACCATAACGGGCAATGGGTTGTATAACTGATTCAAGTATTTTTTGCCAGATCCTAATTGGTATGTCGAATTTTATGTTCCTTTTGATGGCATAGAAGGCCCTTCTTGCGTTGTCTCTCAGATCGATCACAGCTTTGTGGAAGTTACCTGTGGCGCTGATATTTAGGTTGAGGTATGTTTAGTTTTTTGTGTGCTCTAGGGCAACGGTGTCTAGATGGAATTTGTATTTGTGGTCCTGGCAACTGGACCTTTTTTGGAACACCATTATTTTTGGCATACTGAGATTTACTGTCAGGGCCCAGGTCTGACAGAATCTGTGCAGAAGATCTAGGTGCTGCTGTAGGCCCACCTTGGTTGGTCACTGAAGCACCAGATCATCATCAAACAGTAGACATTTGACTTCAGACTCTAGTAGGGTGAGGCCGGGTGCTGCAGACTGTTCTAGTGCCCTCGCCAATTCGTTGATATATATCTCTCTCTCACTGTCTCTCTCTCTCTCTCTCTCTCTGTTCTCTCTCTCTCTCTCTCTCTCTCTCTCTCTCTCTCTCTCTCTCTCTCTCTCTATCTACCTCTGTCTCTGTCCCTCCCTCTCCTTCTCTCTCCCTTCTCTCTCTCTCTCTCTCTCTCTCCATCTACCTCTGTCTCTGTCTCTCTCTCTCCATCTACCTCTGTCTCTGTCCCTCTCTCTCCATCTACCTCTGTCTCTGTCCCTCTCTCTCCTTCTCTCTCCCTTCTCTCTCAGTTCAATTCAATTTCAATTCAATTTAAGGGTTGTATTGGCATGGGAAACGTATGTTAACATTGCCAAAGCAAGTGAAGTAGATAGTAAACAAAAGTGAAATAAACAATACATATTAACAGTAAACGTTACACTCAGAAGTTCCAAAAGAATAAAAAATATTTCAAATGTCATATTACAGTGAGGGAAAAAAGTATTTGATCTCCTGCTGATTTGGTACGTTTGCCCACTGACAAAGAAATGATCAGTCTCTATAATTTTAATGGTAGGTTTATTTGAACAGTGAGAGACAGAAAAACAACAAATAAATCCAGAAAAATGCATGTCAAAAATGTTATAAATTGATTTGCATTATAAGGAGGGAAATAAGTATTTGACCCCCTCTCAATCAGAAAGATTTCTGGCTCCCAGGTGTCTTTTATACAGGTAACAAGCTGAGATTAGGAGCACACTCTTAAAGGGAGTGCTCCTAATCTCAGCTTGTTACCTGTACAAAAGACACCTGTCCACAGAAGCAATCAATCAGATTCCAAACTCTCCACCATGGCCAAGACCAAAGAGCTCTCCAAGGATGTCAGGGACAAGATTGTAGACCTACACAAGGCTGGAATGGGCTACAAGACCATCGCCAAGCAGCTTGGTGAGAAGGTGACAACAGTTGGTGCGATTATTCGCAAATGGAAGAAACACATAATAACTGTCAATCTCCCTCGGCCTGGGGCTCCATGCAAGATCTCATCTCGTGGAGTTGCAATGATAATGAGAACGGTGAGGAATCAGCCCAGAACTACATGGGAGGATCTTGTCAATGATTTCAAGACACCAAGAAAACAATTGGTAACACACTACGACGTGAAGGACTGAAATTCTGCAGGGCCCGCAAGGTCCCCCTGCTCAAGAAAGCACATATACAGGCCCGTCTGAAGTTTGCCAATGAAAATCTGAATGATTCAGAGGAGAACTGGGTGAAAGTGTTGTGGTCAGATGAGACCAAAATGGAGCTCTTTGGCATCAACTCAACTCACCGTGTTTGGAGGAGGAAGAATGCTGCCTATGACCCCAAGAACACCATCCCCACCGTCAAACATGGAGGTGGAAACATTATGCTTTGGGGGTGTTTTTCTGCTAAGGGGACAGGACAACTTCACTGCATCAAAGGGACGATGGACGGGGCCATGTACCATCAAATCTTGGGTGAGAACCTCCTTCCCTCAGCCAGGGTATTGAAAATGGGTCGTGGATGGGTATTCCAGCATGACAATGACCCAAAACACATGGCCAAGGCAACAAAGGAGTGGCTCAAGAAGAAGCACATTAAGGTCCTGGAGTGGCCTAGCCAGTCTCCAGACCTTAATCCCATAGAAAATCTGTGGAGGGAGCTGAAGGTTCGAGTTGCCAAGCGTCAGCCTAGAAACCTTAATGACTTGGAGAATATCTGCAAAGAGGAGTGGGACAAAATCCCTCCTGAGATGTGTGCAAACCTGGTGGCCAACTACAAGAAACGTCTGACCTCTGTGATTGCCAACAAGGGTTTTGCCACCAAGTACTAAGTCATGTTTCGTAGAGGAGTCAAATACTTATTTCCTTAATTAAAATGCAAATCAATTTTTTAAAAAATTGACATGCATTTTTCTGGATTTTTTTGTTGTTATTATGTCTCTCACTGTTCAAATAAACCTACTATTAAAATTACAGACTGATCATTGTCACGGTTTCGGCCGAGGCTGCTCCTCCTCCTTGCTCGGGCAGGCTTCGGCGGTCGTCGTCTCCGGAGTACTAGCTGCCACCGTTGTATGTTTTCGATGTTCGTTTGGTTTTGTCTAGTTGTTGTGCACCTGTGCCCTGTTAGTGTGATTATGTACCCTATATATTGTTCCATTTGTTTGTCATGTGTTGTGTGTAATTGTTTTCCTGTCGTTTGGTGCAGTGCTGTTTGCCAGACTCTCTTTGTTTACCGTCGCACTATTGTTCGTGCGTAGTTCGGTTTGGGAGTGTTTTACGCACTGTGGCGTATGTTTCGCCTCCGGGTTGTTTGACCCGTGTTGTTATTTTTGGAATTACTAGTAAAGTCTGGATTGACTTAGCTCCTGTGTCCTGCTATTGACTCGCACCACATCCGCATCAGAGTTCGTGACAGAATTACACACCACAAGATGGAATCAGCAGGAGCAGCAGCACCTGGGTCGCTTGAGGAGCATATCCGCGGCCAGGATGACCAGATCCGACAACTGGGGACTGCTCTGCAGGACGTCATCAACACCCTGCACCGTTTGGAGTCCAGAGGGGTACCCACACCTCCACCTACCTTACCACCACCATCGGTCGGTCCGCCCGTCCCAGGCCCGGAACCCAGTGGGATTCGGCTCTCATTCCCGAGGGCGTATGACGGTACAGCTGCCGGGTATCAGGGGTTCCTCCTGCAGGTGGAGCTCTACCTGGCCACTGTACACCCGGTGCCCTCGGGACACGAGAGCGTTTCCGCCCTCATCTCCTGTCTCACGGGCAAGGCGTTGGAATGGGCCAACGCCGAGTGGAGGAGGATAGACGCCACCACCATCTCCTACGCAGAGTTCTCCCGTCGCTTCAAGGCCGTGTTCGACCATCCACCAGAGGGCAAAGCGGCGGTGGAGCGTCTATTCTACCGCCGACAGGGGAAGAGGAGCGCACAGGCGTTCGCACTGGAGTTCCGGACTCTAGCGGCAGATGCAGGGTGGAATGAACGGGCCCTCATCGATCATTTTCGATGTAGCCTACGGGAGGACGTTCAACGTGAGTTGGCCTGCAGGGACACCAATTTCACCTTCGACCAGTTGGTCGACATGTCCATCCGTCTGGACACCCTGCTGGCCACCCGTGGACGTTCCGAGTGGGGTCCGTCCATTCCATCCTCCAGCACCTCCGAGCCGAGTCCCATGGAGCTCGGGGGTGCTGGCGCTAGAGAAAGGAGGAGAAGGAGCCCGAGATATGCAGGGGCAAGGGGTGGTCGTGTACATTGATGACATTCTAGTGTACTCATCTACCCGAGCCGAGCATGTAGCCCTGGTGCGTCGTGTATTGAGGAGGCTGTTGGAGCACGACCTGTATGTCAAGGCAGAGAAATGTCTGTTTTTCCAGGAGTCTGTCTCCTTTTTGGGTTATCGGTTGTCCGCGTCAGGGGTGAAGATGGAGGTGGACCGTGTGTCAGCCGTGCGTAATTGGCAAACCCCAACCACTGTTAAAGAGGTGCAGCAGTTCTTGGGCTTTGCGAATTACTACCGGAGGTTTATCCGGGGTTTTGGACAGGTGGCAGCTCCCATAACGTCTCTGCTGAAAGGGGGTCCGGTGCGCCTGCAGTGGTCGGCTGAGGCGGACAGGGCTTTTGGGAGACTGAAGGACCTGTTTACTTCGGCTCCGGTGCTGGCGCATCCGGATCCCGCCTTACCCTTTCAGGTTGAGGTGGACGCGTCTGAGGCGGGTATAGGGGCCGTTCTCTCTCAACGGTCCGGCACGCCACCTAAACTCCGCCCCTGTGCTTTTTACTCTAAGAAGCTCAGCCCGGCGGAGCGAAATTATGACGTGGGTACAGAGAGCTGTTAGCTGTGGTACAGGCCCTTAAGGTGTGGAGGCATTGGCTTGAGGGGGCTCAACACCCTTTCCTCATTTTGACTGACCATCGGAACCTGGAGTACATCCGGGCAGCTAGGAGACTGAACCCTCGCCAGGCTCGTTGGAACATGTTTCTAGCCAGGTTCGTATTTAAAATCACGTACATCCCTGGGTCCCAGAACAGGAAGGCAGACGCTCTGTCCCGGCGGTATGACACAGAGGAGAGGTCCGTTGAGCCTACCCCCATACTACCGACGTCTTGTCTAGTGGCACCGGTTGTGTGGGAGGTCGATGCTGAAATCGAGCGGGCGTTGCGTGCCGACCCTAGCCCTCCACAGTGTCCTGTTGGTCGGACGTACGTTCCGCTCGAGGTTCGGGATCGACTCATTTACTGGGCTCACACGTCACCCTCCTCTGGACATCCAGGTATTGGCCGGACAGTGCATTGTCTTATTACTAAGTACTGGTGGCCAACGTTAGCCAGGGATGTGAGGGTTTATGTCTCCTCCTGCTCGGTGTGCGCCCAGTGTAAGGCGCCCAGACATTTGCCCAGGGGTAAGTTACAACCCCTGCCCGTTCCACAACGACCCTGGTCCCAAATCTCGGTGGATTTTGTGACAGACCTTCCCCCTTCTCAGGGGAATACCACCATCCTGGTCGTTGTGGACCGGTTCTCTAAGGCCTGTCGCCTCCTCCTATGTCGGGTCTTCCTACTGCCCTACAGACCGCTGAGGCACTATTTACCCACGTTTTCCGGCATTACGGGGTACCCGAGGATATAGTGTCTGATCGAGGCCCCCAGTTTACCTCCCGAGTCTGGAGAGCGTTCATGGAGCGTTTGGGGGTCTCGGTGAGCCTTACCTCGGGGTACCACCCGGAGAGCAATGGGAAGGTAGAACGAGTGAACCAGGATGTGGGTAGGTTTCTGAGGTCGTATTGCCAGGACTGGCCGGAGGAGTGGGCTAGGTATATTCCCTAGGCGGAGATGGCCCAAAACTCTCTACGCCACTCCTCCACCAACCGAACCCCCTTCCAATGTGTATTAGGGTACCAGCCGGTTCTGGCACCATGGCAGCAGAGCCAGATCGAGGCCCCTGCGGTGGATGAGTGGGTGAGGCGCTCGGAGGAGACGTGGAACGCTGCACACGTCCATCTGCAGCGGGCCATCCGTCGACACAAGGCGAGCGCCGATCTCCACCGCAGTGAGGGGCCGGTGTACGCACCTGGAGATCGAGTCTGGCTCTCGACCAGAAACCTGCCCCTCCGCCTGCCCTGCCGGAAGCTGGGTCGGCGGTTTGTGGGGCCTTTTAAAGTCCTGAGAAGATTGAACGAGGTGTGTTATAAGTTACAACTGCCTATTGATTATAAGAATATTAACCCCTCGTTCCATGTGTCTCTTCTCAGGCAGGTGGTAGCTGGTCCACTCCAGGAAGGTGAGATAGGGGAGACTCCTCCGCCCCCACTGGACATCGAGGGGGCTCCGGCGTACACCGTTCGGTCCATCTTGGACTCGAGACGTCGGATGGGGGGTCTCCAATATCTAGTGGAGTGGGAGGGGTACGGCCCGGAGGAACGGTGCTGGGTGCCGCGGAGGGACATCCTAGACCCGTCTCTCCTGTCGGAGTTCCACCGGGGGCACCCCGCGCGCCCTGTTCCGCGTCCTCCTGGTCGTCCCCGAGGCCGGGGTCGGCGCACGGCTGGAGCCGCGCGTCAAGGGGGGGGGGGGGTACTGTCACGGTTTCGGCCGAGGCTGCTCCTCCTCCTTGCTCGGGCAGGCTTCGGCGGTCGTCGTCTCCGGAGTACTAGCTGCCACCGTTAAAGTACAAATGGGAAAATAAATAAACATAAATATGGGTTGTATTTACAATGGTGTTTGTTCTTCACTGGTTACCCTTTTCTTGTGGCAACAGGTCACAAATCTTGCTGCTGTGATGGCACACTGTGGTTTATCACCCAGTAGATAAGGGAGTTTATCAAAATTGGGTTTGTTGTCGAATTCTTTGTGGATCTCTGTAATCTGAGGGAAATATGTCTCTCTAATATGGTGAAACATTTGGCAGGAGGTTAGGAAGTGCAGCTCAGTTTCCACCTCATTTTGTGGGCAGTGTGCACATAGCCTTTCTTCTCTTGAGAGCCAGGTCTGCCTACGGCGGCCTTTCTCAATAGCAAGGCTATGCTCACTGAGTCTGTACATAGTCAAAGCTTTCCTTAAGTTTGGGTCAGTCACAGTGGTCAGGTATTCTGCCACTGTGTACTCTCTGTTTAGGGGCAAATAGCATTCTAATTTGCTCTGTTTTTTTGTTAATTCTTTCCGATGTGTCAAGTAATTCTCTTTTTGTTTTCTCATGATTTGGTTGAGTCTAATTGTGTTGTTGTTGTTGTCCTATGGCTCTGTGGGGTCTGTTTGTGTTTGTGAACAGAGCCCCAGGACCAGCTTACTTAGGGTACTCTTCTCCAAGTTCATCTCTCTGTAGGTGATGGCTTTGTTACCTCTGTCTCTGTCCCTCTCTCTCCCTCTCTCTCCCTTCTCTCTCTCCATCTACCTCTGTCTCTCTCCTTCTCTATCTCCATCTACCTCTGTCTCTCTCCTTCTCTCTCCTTCTCTCTCTCCATCTACCTCTGTCTCTCTCCTTCTCTCTCCATCTACCTCTGTCTCTATCCCTCTCTCTCCCTCTCTCTCTCTCTCCCTTCCCTCTCTCTATCTACCTCTGTCTCTCTCTCTCTCCTTCTCTCTCCTTTTTCTCTCCCCTTATTTCTTGGCTGTCTCTTCTAAATCAACCTTACAATCACCACTCCTCTGCTGTAATGTCCTAGATATTGAGGGAACAGTTTGTCCATTATCAGCGCGCCTGCTCCCTTCATTTCCACACAAATGGCATTTTGGCATGTCGGAGTTGGCACGTCGCCATGGCGATGGCTGATTTATTTGTGGCACGACACCCCCAGAGCCCCAACGTCCCTCGCTCTGGCCGCCAAGCTGGGCACCGCACTGGCTATAAATCCCTCTCCGACGCTGTTCGAGACACCAGCAAAAAACCTCACCTCTCTCTATCTATCATTGACAGAACATGACAAGTCTCCTCTTTTCATCCGTGCTTCTCACCACTCTTAACTATCTCCACTCTCTCCACTCTCTCCACTCTCTCCACTCTCTCCATTCTCCCCACTCTCTCCACTCTCTCCACTCTCTCCACTCTCTCCATTCTCCCCACTCTCTCCACTCTCTCCACTCTCTCCACTCTCTCCACTCTCTCCACACTCTCCACTCTCTCCACTCTCTCTCTCTCTCTCTCTCTCTCTCTTTCTCTCTCTCCATCTACCGCTGTCTCTGTCCCCTTCTCTCCATCTACCCCCCCTCTCTCTCTCTCTCTCTCTCTCCACTCTCTCCACTCTCTCCACTCTCTCCACTCTCCCCACTCTCCCCACTCTCTCCACTCTCTCCACTCTCTCCACTCTCTCCACTCTCTTAACTCTCTCCACTCTCTCCACTCTCCCCACTCTCTCCACTCTCTCCACTCTCTCCACTCTCTCCACTCTCTCCACTCTCTCCATTCTCCCCACTCTCTCTACTCTCTCCACTCTCTCTCCACTCTCTCCACTCTCTCCATTCTCCCCACTCTCTCCCCACTCTCCACTCTCTCCACTCTCTCCACTCTCTCCTCTCTCTCCACTCTCTCCATTCTCCCCACTCTCTCCACTCTCTCCACTCTCTCCACTCTCTCCACTCTCTCCACTCTCTCCATTCTCCCCACTCTCTCCACTCTCTTCACTCTCTCCACTCTCTCCACTCTCTCCACTCTCTCCACTCTCTCCATTCTCCCCACTCTCTCCACTCTCTCCACTCTCTCCACTCTCTCCACTCTCTCCATTCTCCCCACTCTCTCCATTCTCCTTACTCTCTCCACTCTCTCCACTCTCTCCACTCTCTCCATTCTCCCCACTCTCTCCACTCTCTCCAGTCTCTCCACTCTCTCCATTCTCTCCATTCTCTCCAGTCTCTCCACTCTCTCCATTCTCTACAGTCTCTCCATTCCCTCCACTCTCTCCACTCTCTCCACTTTTTCTCTTCAACATTTTCTACTTTACTATACAGATATGTGAAATAATTTACACATACTCTTTTAGACACGAGTATAAACAGAGTTATGAGAGATTTCTGCTTCAGTAGAGATGGTGTGAAAGAGTAAGCGAGGTAGAAAGAGGAGGGATGGAAGTGAGTGAATAAGAGAGGGGAGGGGAAGGGGCTAATGGGTTCAAACCAACTTGAGCCTTCCTTTTCCACTTGAGAGGTCAGATGCAAACACACTCAGCCTCTAATCGTTACCATGCATGCCCCAGTCTGTCCACACAACAGGCATACACACCACAGGAGGTTGGTGGCACCTTAATTGGGGAGGACGGGCTCGTGGTAATGGCTGGAGTGGAATAAGTGGAATGGTATCAAATACATCATATGTGGTTTCCATGTATTTGATGCCATTCCATTTGCTACGTTCCGGCCATTATTATGAGCCGTCCTCCCCTCAGCAGCCTCCACTGATACACATATATACAGACAAACAAACACACACTCACTTACAAACACGCTTACAAAATTGCTTACTCACACACACATTGATATACTGTACATGTACTGTACAGGCAGTACATTTGTATGTGCATACAAAGGCATACAGTATGTGGTCTCATACACTATAGTATACATGCTCCCACACAGACTTACACATGATGTCGCACAGACACCCCACACACACTCTGTAACCCAAACATCAAATAAATATCAGGCTCTGAGTCTGTTTGCCTTTGTTTTCATAGCCTGTGTCAGTTGTGCAAAGTGCTGAGCTGTATTTTTAATGATATTTATGACTGTGCAAACACATCTGTCTCCTTCTGCCGTGTCACACACTCACACACACACACACCTCCCGGCACATACACTCTCACACACTCTCACACACACACTCACACACAATCACACACACACCACTCAGCGTGCACACACAAACCTCCCTGCACCCACACACACCCTCACACACACATGCACGCACACACACACACACACACTACCTCCTTTCACCCACACACACCCTCATACGCACACACTCACACACACACACACACCACTCGATGCAATATGCATGCAGGCATAATAAATGGAGACGGTAAGTGGTGCTGCAGTAGACAGCCTGTCAGGGAATAAGATCAGGGGACTAGAGAACACACACACACGTCACACATACACACACTGCCGCAGCGAGAGAGGGCTAGAAATAGGGTCAGAGAGAGGGCTAGAAACAGGGTCAGAGAGAGAGAAAGAGAGACAAAGGGAAGGAGTAAAGGGGGTTACTGGAAGAGGACAGAGAGAGAGACGGAGAGAGCGAGAGAGAGAGCGCGAGAGAGAGAGAGAGAGCGCGAGAGAGAGAGAGAGAGCAGAGAGAGAGAGAGAGAGAGAGAGAGAGAGAGAGAGAGAGAGAGAGAGAGAGAGAGAGAGAGAGAGAGAGAGAGAGAGAGAGAGAAAGAGATTGGGGAGGAGAAGAGTGAAGGTGAAAGGGCATGAGAAAGGGATAGAATGGGATGGGACAGAAAGAGAGAATGAGAGAATGTATGTGTGCATTTGCCTAGAGTGTCTATTTATATATCTGCATCTAAGAATCATGTGTGTTTGACTGCGTTTACACAGGCAGCCCAATCCTGATCTTTTTTTTCACTTATTGGTATTTTGACTAATCAAATCAGCTTTTTTGCCAATAATTGGGCAAAAGATCGGAATTGGGCTGCCTGTGCAAACACAGCCTTACTGTGCCTGCATGCGTGTGTGGGTGTACGTGTGAGTATCTGCTGCAGTGCATTTGTGTGGGGCAGATGAAGTATGTCTCTGTGGGAATCGACCACAGTGGAGCGTTCCAATGATGGATACCTCAGCATTAATCGCTCCTCTGCTGCCTTCTGTTTCTCTCACTCGCACTTTACTTCACTTTCACTCATTCATTTATCTCCCTCCCTCACTCGTTCCCTCGTCCCCTCCCTCCTCGCGCAGTGCTGCGGCACACAAACAGAAACAAATCACAGATGTAATTAAATGCTGGTTGGAGGAACGCCCACGGGGGTATTGTTTTCTTCAGGTTCCAGGCAGCTGCAGAACTAGCAGACTAACCTGTGGTAGCATACAACATACAAGATTTCTCCTCAAAACCTGGTTCTGCACAGTAGGACACTGACACTCCTAGTAACATGTTTGATTGAATAGGGAACAGGTATCCCTATAACAAAAATACTTTAGTAAACCCAGGGTGTTTATTGGACGTGCTAGCTGAGGGGGTGAGAGGGGGTGAGAGGAGTTAGAGGGGATGAGAGGGGGTGAGAGGGGATTAGAGGGGGTGAGAGGGGATTAGAGAGGATTAGAGGGGGTGAGAGGGGAATAGAGTGGATTAGAGGGAGTGAGAGATGATTAGAGGGGGTGAGAGGGGATTAGAGAGGATTAGAGGGGGTGAGAGGGGAATAGAGTGGATAGAGGGGGTGGAGGGGATTAGAGGGGATTAGAGGAGGTGAGAGGGGATTAGAGAGGATTAGAGGGGGTGAGCGGGGATTAGAGGGGATTAGAGGAGGTGAGAGGGGATTAGAGAAGATTAGAGGGGGTGAGAGGGGATTAGAGTGGATTAGAGGAAGTGAGAGAGGATTAGAGGGGGTGAGAGGGGGTGAGAGGAGTTAGAGAGGATTAGAGGGGGTGGAGGGGATTAGAGGGGATTAGAGGAGGTGAGAGGGGATTAGAGAGGATTGGAGGGTGGAGGGGATTAGAGGGGATTAGAGGAGGTGAGAGGGGATTAGAGAGGATTAGAGGGGGTGAGCGGGGATTAGAGGGGATTAGAGGGAGGTGAGAGGGGATTAGAGAAGATTAGAGGGGGTGAGAGGGGATTAGAGTGGATTAGAGGAAGTGAGAGAGGATTAGAGGGGGTGAGAGGGGATTAGAGGGGATTAGAGGAGGTGAGAGGGGATTAGAGAGGATTAGAGGGGGGTGAGAGGGGATTAGAGTGGATTAGAGGAAGTGAGAGAGGATTAGAGGGGGTGAGAGGGGATTAGAGGAGGTGAGAGGGGATTAGAGAGGATTAGAGGGGGTGAGAGGGCATTAGAGGGGATTAGAGGAGGTGAGAGGGGATTAGAGAGGATTAGAGGGGGTGAGAGAGGATTAGAGGGGGTGAGAGGGGATTAGAGGGGATTAGAGGAGGTGATAGGGGATTAGAGAGGATTAGAGGGGGTGGGAGGGGATTAGAGTGGATTAGAGGAAGTGAGAGAGGATTAGAGGGGGTGAGAGGGGATTAGAGGAGGTGAGAGGGGATTAGAGAGGATTAGAGGGGGTGAGAGGGGATTAGAGTGGATTAGAGGGAGTGAGAGAGGATTAGAGGGGACTAGAGAGGAATAGAGGGGTTGTAAGGGGATTAGAGGGGATTGGGGGGTGAGAGGGGTGGGGGGTTAGAGGGGGTGAGAAGGGATGAGAGGGTATTAGAGTTGATTAGAGGCGATGAGAAGGTGTGAGGGGGGTGAGGAGGGACTCTCAAGACGTCCTCTCCTCTCCCCCCATCGTTCATCCCTCCTTCTCTCAGGACCCCATAGAGAGGCTGTCACCAGCACTGTTTTCATTTTCCCTCTCCTTTCTGTTTGTTTTTCAGAATAAAGGCTCATTGACTCCAGGGCTGGCTAAGGAGTGGAGCACCTCCCTCACTCTGTTCTCTCTAGCCAGCAGTAGACTACCTTAATTACCCTGGCTCTTCTCTCTCTCCTCTCCCAGCTGTCTCCACTCTTACCAGCGTTTCATCTGAACTAAGGCAACAGGACCACCACATGGGTTACACGCACACACACACACACACATGCACACACACACACACCACCTCGCTCAGCAGGTAATTAAGAACCAGGGAAGAGAACAAGAGCGTAGTCATCTCTCCCTCTCTGTCCCTCTTTCTCTCTCCATTTATTCCCAAGGTTAAACACAGAAGCAATAAATGTGTTTTAAAAGCAAACTTTTTGAATTATGAGGAAGAGGGGCTCTGTGGTGAAACTTAAGAGCTGAGGCAGCAGAAATGAGACAATACACTGGAGAGAGAGATGGTAGAGATAAATGAAAAGCCTTCAGATAAAATCAAGATAAAGTGAATCCAATTCAAAGTGCAGGGAAAGTGTAGTTTTCTTTTAAAGATGCAATAGAAAATCTGGCAATGGAAAAATATTAAAATTTATATTTTTAGATGTATTGGAGCAATTCACTTGCCTTCCAACAAGTCCCCTTGTCATTAGAATGGCACAATGTCACAGGCCATTGTGACACAATATCTGTCATAGTAACACTGCAATCAACATTGCACCAACAAACTTTGATTGTGACGCATAAAATAACAAGAGAGTATGGGCGAAATGTTCCTCTCGCAAATGCCTGCCTCTAGGAAAAGGTCGCCCTAGGTCATCAATCATATTGGATTAGCTGTAGGTCAGTTGGGATTGACATGATGGCTGTTGTCAAGGCAATTTATTATTAACACATTTTTGGAATTATGAGGGCATAATGAGAGATCGTTACTAATTTGTTTCAGTCAATGCACACACACAAAAGCACACACCAGCGCACGCACGCACACACACACACACACACACACGAGTGCGCACACACACACAAACACACACAAATGCACAGTTAGACTAAAGATGTATATTACCAATCAATCAGTGGTGTAAAGTACTTAAGTAAGAAAACTTTAATGTACTACTTAAGCAGTTTTTTGGGGGTATCTGTACTTTACTTTACTATTTGTATTTTTGTCAACTTTTACTTTTACTTCACTACATTCCTAAAGAAAATAATGTACTTTTTACGCCATACATTTTCTCTGACACCCAAAAGTACTCATTACATTTTGAATGCTTAGCAGGACAGAAAATGGTCCAATTCACACACGTATCAAGAGAACATCCCTGGTCATCTTGTCACGCCCTGGCTCTAGGGACTCTTTTAAGTTGAGCCAGGGTGTGTAGAGTTTATGTTTTGTGCTCTTTGTGTGTAGTCTAGTTTTTGTATATCTATGTTGGCCAGAGTGGTTCTCAATCAGAGGCAACGAGTATCAGCTGTTGCTGGTTGTCTCTGATTGGGAACCATATTTAGTCAGGTGGTTTTCCCACAGTGTTTGTGAGATCTTGTTCCGTGTTGGTTTGTGGTTTGCACCTGTGGACGTCACGAATCGATTTGTTTTGTTCGTGTTTCATTTAATAAATAAGTATGTTCACCTTCCACGCTGCGCCTTGGTCCTCTATATCCGACGATCGTGACACATCTCTACTGCCTCTGATCTGGCGGACTCACTAAACGAAAATGCTTAGTTTTTAAATGATGTCAGAGTGTTGGCGTGTGCCCCTGGATATCCGTACATTTTAAAAACAAGAAAATTGTGCCGTCTGGTTTGCTTAATATAAGGAATTTTAAATTATTCACACTTTTACTTTTGATACTTAAGTATATTTTTGCAATTACATTTACTTTTGATACTTTTTGACTTTTACTGATGTAGTATTTTACTGAGTGACCTTCACTTTTACTTGAGTCATTTTTCATTAAGGTATCTTTACTTTTACTCAAGTATGAAAATTGGGTACTTTTTCCACCAATGCTATCAATCACTGCAGTGTGTGTTCAGTTGATCAATGGGTTCAGTGCAGTATATCTTAGTTGATTGATCCAGTGTGTAGGAGAAGTGTATGAAGACAGATCATGTGTTGTTGTGCATGGCAGCACCTCTCTGTCAACGTGATAGAGGTGTTATTGATATGATGAAGCCAGCCAACTCTCAGATCAATAGCTGTTTCTCTTCATCAACTGTTGGAGACATTGTGGTAGGGATATAAACAACCCAAGTACACATGCACACACACACACACACACACACACACACACACACACACACACACACATACACACACACACACACACACACACACACACACATGCACATCCTAAACCAATCCGAAAATACAGGAGTGTACAAGCATGGAGTGTACAAGCATGCTGACAGCCAGACAAATCGCACACAAAGGAATTTCCTCTTGAAGGACAATTAAGCATAATCATTCACAACTACACATTCTTACTCTTGATTAATACTTTTTCGGTGTTATGCTCATATCAGGTTGGGAATGTGTGTATGTAGTTGGTGAGGTATGAATACATTGTGGTTAGTGTGGTATAGAAGTTATGGTGGGGCAAGGTTTAACATGTTCTACTGTTCTGTTCTTCTCTCTAGAGCTCTGATACCCCATGACCCTGTCAGAGGCTCTACTACCCCATGACCCTGTCAGAGTCTCTGTTACCCCATGACCCTGTCAGAGTCTCTGATACCCTATGACCCTGTCAGAGTCTCTGATACCCCATGACCCTGTCAGAGTCTCTGATACCCCATGACCCTGTTAGAGGCTCTACTACCCCATGACCCTGTCAGAGTCTCTGATACCCCATGACCATGTCAGAGTCTCTGATACCCCATGACCCTGTCAGAGTCTCTGTTACCCCATGACCCTGTCAGAGTCTATGTTACCCCATGACCCTGTCAGAGTCTCTGTTACCCCATGACCCTGTCAGAGTCTCTGTTACCCCATGACCCTGTCAGAGTCTCTGATACCCCATGACCCTGTCAGAGTCTCTGTTACCCCATGACCCTGTCAGAGTCTCTGTTACCCCATGACCCTGTCAGAGTCTCTGTTACCCCATGACCCTGTCAGGGTCTCTGTTACCCCATGACCCTGTCAGAGTCTCTGATACCCCATGACCCTGTCAGAGTCTCTGATACCCCATGACCCTGTCAGTCTCTGTTACCCCATGACCCTGTCAGAGTCTCTGTTACCCCATGACCCTGTCAGGGTCTCTGTTACCCCATGACCCTGTCAGAGTCTCTGATACCCCATGACCCTGTCAGAGTCTCTGATACCCCATGACCCTGTCAGAGTCTCTGATACCCCATGACCCTGTCAGAGGGTCTGATACCCCATGACCCTGTCAGAGTCTCTGTTACCCCATGACCCTGTCAGAGTCTCTGATACCCCATGACCCTGTCAGAGTCTCTGTTACCCCATGACCCTGTCAGAGTCTCTGATACCCCATGACCCTGTCAGATGATTCCCCCACAGCAGAATGACTACATAAAAACTTAACTGTAACTGTTCCTCCCCTCCTCCTCCTCCTCCTCATCCATCCATCTTTACTTCCTCCTCTTTCTTCTCTGAACAGACCTCTTCATCCCCTTTTCCTCCTTCCTGCACCTCTGTGGCTCAACATAGCATTCACTGAGGGGTCTCTGGCACCCTCTAAAACCCTACAGCCACATCTAATCTAGTCACCTGGACACACACACACACAGTCCTCACCTTGTCTTGAGCCAGAGGAAAGCCCTCTTAACCCATGCAGTCACTTTCAATCACCTCACTTGGAGAAAGCAAGAGAGAGAGAAATAGAGAGTGAGAAATAGAGAGAGAGAAATAGAGAGAGAGAGAGGGGGGAGAGAGCAAGAGAGAGAGAGAGAGAGAGAGAGAGAGAGAGAAAGAGAGAGAGAGAGAGGGGGTGGGCGGGGGTGGAGAAACACCCAGGGATATGAGGACATGAGAATCACGCCACCATCTCACCATTGGTCAGGCCCTCAGCAGCACACAGGGATATGAGGACATGAAAATCACACCACCATCTCACCATTGGTCAGGCCCTCAGCAGCACATCTGTTTAAAGCATTAGAGCCCAGCTAGCACGTCATCAGGCCAAAGCTGAGAGATTGATAGCACTTCACAGGACCCAAGAACAACTCACCCCATACCCCAACCACCAACCCCCGTCCCCTAGCCCCAGAGAACTACCTGGCCAAGCAGCATATCTGGTGGATCCTGACATTTCCTGGATAATTTCTGTTGAAACATACACACACAGAGACATGCAGGGCGTACACACACACCAGTCGTGGTGGTGGAATCCACGGGTCTTTCGCGAAACTCTATTAAACTTTATTATTCTTATTACTCCGTATCCATTTCCTTTTCATCCGTAGCGGAGCGGGCGTCGCTCACACCGATACGAGCCCCAGCTATGTGCTGTGCAAACAGCCTGCTGAAAAGACATCCATCACCTTGTCCCTGTCTGCGCCCTGACTGCGGTGTAGTTATGATTGGAGCGAAGCACAATTCCTAGGGAGAGAGGACAAGAAAAAAAACAAATGTGAGAACTGAGAGGGGGATGAAGGAAGGAGAGGAGAAATGTTTCTCACTCTGTGTGCTGGGGTTTTACAGTACATTATGTTTGATCAAAGTCACTGTATTGAAAATCACTCCTCAGCAGTATGGATTCTAGATCATGGGATGTAGATCAGTTATGTTACTGTACTTTGCTTATTGACAAGGGATTGAATATGACAACCTCACACTATTGTTGCCAACTTTAAATCCTTATTGAATTTGATATACTGTATGTATTTAGTACAGCAGAGTCAGGAAGTTCTTGCTATAGTACAGTTTTGATACTGATATGACTTTGACTTAAACCAACTAACATTATCACTTTGGCATTTCTACCCTGGGGGCTAGAGATCCACTCATGTTGACCCTGTCTGTCAGATAGCAGGTTGTCTGTGCTGGGGGCTAGAGATCCACTCAAATCAAATCAAAATCAAATTTTATTGGCCACATGCGCCGAATACAACAGGTGCAGACATTACAGTGAAATGCTTACTTACAGCCCTTAACCAACAGTGCATTTATTTTTAATAAAAAAAAGTAGAATAAAACAACAAAAAAGTGTTGAGAAAAAAAGAGCAGAAGTAAAATAAAATAACAGTAGGGAGGCTATATATACAGGGGGGTACCGGTGCAGAGTCAATGTGTGGGGGCACCGGCTAGTTGAGGTAGTTGAAGTATTATGTACATGTGGGTAGAGTTAAAGTGACTATGCATAAATCATTAACAGAGTAGCAGCAGTGTAAAAAGATGGGGTGGGGGGGCAGTGCAAATAGTCCGGGTAGCCATGATTAGCTATTCAGGAGTCTTATGGCTTGGGGGTAGAAGCTGTTGAGAAGTCTTTTGGACCTAGACTTGGCACTCCGGTACCGCTTGCCGTGCGGTAGCAGAGAGAACAGTCTATGACTAGGGTGGCTGGAGTCTTTGACAATTTTGAGGGCCTTCCTCATGTTGACCCTATCTGTCAGATAACAGGTTGTCTGTGACAACGGAAACACAAACAAGTCTATACACAGCACATATGAACACTGAGTGTACAAAACATTAAGAATACCTGCTCTTTCCATGACATAGACTGACCAGGTGAATCCAGGTGAAAGCTATGATCCCTTATTGATGTCACTTGTTAAAACCACTTCAATCAGTGTAGATGAAGGGTAGGAGACAGGTTAAAGAAGGATTTTTAAGCCTAGTGACAATTGAGACGTGTGGCATTCAGAGGGTGAATGGGCAAGACAAAATATTTAAGTGCCTTTGAACGGGGTATGGTAATAGGTGCTAGGCGCACCGGTTTAAGTGTGTCAAGAACTGCAACGCTGCTGGGTTTTTCACGCTCATCAGTTTCCCGTGTGTATCAAGAATGGTCCACCACCCAAAGGACATCCAGCCAACTTTACATTGACCAGCATCCCTATGGAACGCTTTTGACACCTTGTAGAGTCCAACGAATTGAGGCTGTTCTGAGGACAAACGGGGGTGCAACTAATGTTTTGTACACTCAGTGTACAGTGCCTTGCAAAAGTATTCATCCCCCTTGGCGTTTTTCCTATTTTGTTGCACTTGGTGGTGCCCCTTGCTTAGTGGTGTTGCAGACTCTGGGGCCTTTCAGAACAGGTGTATATATACTGAGATCATGTGACAGATCATTTGACACTTAGATTGCACACAGGTGGACTTTATTTAACTAATTACAGTGCCTTGCAAAAGTATTCATCCCCCTTGGCGTTTTTCCTATTTTGTTGCATTACAACCTGTAATTTAAATGTATATTTATGTGGATTTCATGTAATGGACATACACAAAATAGTCAAAATTGGTGAAGTGCAATGAAAAAAATAACATGTTTCAAATAATTTAAATAAATAAATAACGGAAAAATGGTGCGTGCATATTTATTCACCCCCTTTGCTATGAAGCCCCTAAAAAAGATCTGGTGCAACCAATTACCTTCAGAAGTCACATAATTAGTTAAATAAAGTCCACATGTGTGCAATCTAAGTGTCACATGATTTGTCACATGCTCTTAATATATATACACCTGTTCTGAAAGGCCCCAGAGTCTGCAACACCACTAAGCAAGGGGCACCACCAAGCAAGCAGTACCATGAAGACCAAGGAGCTCTCCAAACAGGTCAGGGACAAAGTTGTGGAGAAGTACAGATCAGGGTTGGGTTATAAGAAAATATCAGAAACGTTGAACATCCCACGGTGCACCATTAAATCCATTATTAAAAAATGGAAATAATATGGCACCACAACAAACCTGCCAAGAGAGGGCCGCCCACCAAAACGCACGGACCAGGCAAGGAAGGCATTAATCAGAGAGGCAACAAAGAGACCAAAGATAACCCTGAAGGAGCTGCAAAGCTCCACAGCGGAGATTGGAGTATCTGTCCACAGGACCACTTTAAGCCGTACACTCCATAGAGCTGGGCTTTACAGAAGAGTGGCCAGAAAAAAGCCATTAAAGAAAAAAACAAGCAAACATGTTTGGTTTTCGCCAAAAGCCATGTGGGAGACTCCCCAAACATATGGAAGAAGGTACTCTGGTCAGATGACACTAAAATTGAACTTTTTGGCCATCAAGGAAAACGCTATGTTTGGCGCAAACCCAACACCTCTCATCACCCCAAGAACACCATCCCCACAGTGAAGCATGGTGGTGGCAGCATCATGCTGTGGGGATGTTTTTCATCGGCAGGGACTGGGAAACTGGTCAGAATTGAAGGAATGACGGATGGCGCTAAATACAGGGACATTCTTGAGGGAAACCTGTTTCAGTCTTCCAGAGATTTGAGACTGGGACAGAGGTTCACCTTCCAGCAGGACAATGACCCTGAGCATACTGCTAAAGCAACACTCGAGTGGTTTAAGGGGAAACATTTAAATGTCTTGGAATTTCCTAGTCAAAGCCCAGACCTCAATCCAATTGAGAATCTGTGGTATGACTTAAAGATTGCTGTACACCAAAAATCCCAGTGGCTAGATGTCCCAAGCTTATAGAGACATACCCCAAGAGACTTGCAGCTTTAATTGCTGCAAAAGGTGGCTCTATAAAGTATTGACTTTGGGGGGTGAATAGTTATGCATGCTCAAGTTTTCTGTTTTTTTGTCTTATTTCTTGTTTGTTTCACCCCAAAAATATTTTGCATCTTCAAAGTGGTAGGCATGTTGTGTAAATCAAATGATACAAACCCCCAAATAATCCAGTTTAATTCCAGGTTGTAAGGCAACAAAATAGCAAAAATGCCAAGGGTAGTGAATACTTTCACAAGCCACTATATATATACTGTACAATGTCACTCACCCTGGGGTAGAATGGTCTAATGTGAAAATGCCCATACGCTGTGGCCGTAAAGGATTCACTAAGGGGATGGATTTGGTATCTAGCTAGAAACCCACACAATGGAAACCTATGCTCTGTTCAACATTTCTTGGGCTGCATTCAATAACCTAACCACAAATACAGTAAAAGATGACTGGGCAGATGAATGGGAACAACAGCTAGACCTATTCTCCTGCATGGCTGCTATCTTGGACAGGATGTCCATCGTCTATTACAGGAGCTGCATTAGTTTAATAAGGAAAGATCCCCATCAGATTCCCTCCAATCAATTTCCATTGTGAGTGACCGAGCCAGAAAGGATTGCGCCCAAACCATCCAATCCGATGTCTCTCCATATGTCAATGTAAATTTCAGTAGAACTCAATAACAATTTTAAAGATGAGACTTAACTAGAGCATTGGAGACAGGCTGAGTTACCCATGTTGACAGGCATTCCCTGTAAAAAACACACACACACACCCTCTCTCTAGTACAGTACATGCTCTGCTACTGATTCTGCTGACAGACAGGACATGACACTTTGGACAGTGTGTTTTCAAAGCACCAGTCAAGTGAGTGGTTTGTGTCTCTAAAACATGACCTAGAAAAAGGAAGTCTACATTATCTCAATCCATCTTTCTTTCTCTCTCCCCCTCTCTCACTCGCTCTCTCTGTCTCTCCCACCTGACCTCCCCATCACATCCCCCTCTCCTACCTGACCCCCCCCTCACATCCCCCTCTCCTACCTGACCCTCCCCTCACATCCCCCTCTCCCACCTGACCCCCCCCTCACATCCCCCTCTCCCACCTGACCCCCCTCACATCCCCCTCTCCCACCTGACCCCCCCACCACATCCCCCTCTCCCACCTGACCCCCCACCACATCCCCCTCTCCCACCTGACCCTCCCCACCACATCCCCCTCTCCCACCTGACCCTCCCCCACATCCCCCTCTCCTACCTGACCCTCCCCACCACATCCCCCTCTCCCACCTGACCCTCCCCCCACAGCCCCCTCTCCTACCTGACCCTCCCCCCACATCCCCCTCTCCTACCTGACCCTCCCCCCACATCCCCCTCTCCCACAGCCTAAGGTGAGGAAAAGTCAGACAACATGTGTGTGTGTGTGTGTGTGTGTGTGTGTGGTGTGTGTGTGTATGTGTGTGTGTGGTGTGTGTGTGTGTGTATATACAGTATGTGTGTGTGTGTATGTGTGTATGTGTGTATGTGTGTATGTGTGTATGTGTGTATGTGTGGTGTGTGTGTGTGTGTGTGTGTGTGTGTGTGTGTGTGTGTGTGTGTGTATGTGTGGTGTGTGTGTGTGTGTGTGTGTGTGTGTGTTGGAGGGGTGAGTAGAAGGTGAAATACAGCAGTGGAACCCTTGTTATGACAGGGTAACGACTGAGACAGGCCAGAGCAACGCTTCCTACCGACATAGTTACAAAGACATCTAGCCTGAACCGGACCTCAACAGACTCAATCCAAAAACCCACACAGGAGTGTAAATATCTCTGCACTGAAACACACTCCCCATGACACACACACACACACACATTCTTCCAGCAGTAATAAATAAGAATGGTGGGTTTGGAATCCAGTTGAATAATTATAATGAGAAAGCCGATACTCTGCCAGGGAATTCTAACATGGGAGAGAGAGTGTTATTGAGCTTTCCAGGAGAGACGAAGACAGGAAAAGAGCAGAACAGAAAGAGAAGAAATGTAACGCTAAAGCCCAGAACGTCAAAGTAAAGCAAAGATATTGTAAATTACATCACTAACATAATGAAGTAGTGCTGTATATATTATAATGGTTTCTACTGGTTAGCCATGAACCTGGCGGATAGCTTTGAGTGACATTAAAAACAAGTTAATTACGTAATTCAATGTGAACATTCAATGACCAGGATGCCAATGAACACTCAATGTCAATTAGAAATGCTGTAATACAGTGACAAACGAGGCGGTACATGTGTCTAATGTTGGCATATTGATTTATGAGGTAGAACATTCCCATATGACCGGGGCAGCCATTTTGTGCAAAAAAACACCTTTTAACAGTCCTTTCAGCATAGAGCTCTATAGAATGAAAGGGAATGAAATAATGCAATTCATCATCAGGGAATCACTGTTTCATTCTCACTCATCAAAGGTGGGGCTGGATGTCAAGGATATTCACTATCAAAATATCTAATGATGGTTACTGATGAGGTATCAGACGAGAAAGGACTTTATCACATTGAAATAACTGTCAGCTTCAGAGACTGTGGTTCCAGGTACTCAAGTCGCTGACAAGATCCAGACATACATTACACTCCCTAACACACATATACAGACAGAGGCAGGCACACATGCTTACACACACACACACTCACACACACACTCACACACACTCACACAGGCATGCTTACACACGCACGAACAAACACACACACATAAACGCACACACACACACACACATACACACACTGAAAGCAACAGAAACAGTCTCTTTATTGACACTGACAGATCCAACCTGAGCAGAGATGATAATAGACAGAGAGCTTGCTTTCCCATTTGAGTTCCAGTAGAAGAATGTCAGGCTAAATAAACAGAGTGTCTATCAGAGAACTGATCCAGCCCTGACTCCCTCCTCACTCCCTACTGAAAGGATCAGGGGGAGGGTGTTCTGCTGCAGACAGTTAGTTACACAGAGCAGGGTTAGGTACACACCCACACCCACACACACACACATAATAACATGCACACATGTATACACGCATAAACGTAAACACAGGTACCCCCACACACAGACAGGCAATTACAGGCTTGAGTCTTCTTTGGTATGTTGCTACAAACTTGGGACACCTGTATTTGGGGAGTTTCTCCCATTCTTCTCTGCAGATCCTCTCAAGCTCTGTCAGGTTGGATGGGGAGCGTCGCTGCACAGCTATTTTCAGGTCTCTCCAGAGATGTTTGATCGGGTTCAAGTCCGGGCTCTGGCTGGGCCACTCAAGGACATTCAGAGACTTGTCCCGAAGCCACTCCTGCGTTGTCTTGGCTGTGTGCTTAGGGTCGTTGTCCCGTTGAAGGTGAACCTTCGCCCCATTCTGAGGTCCTGAGCACTCTGGAGCAGGTTTTAATCAAGAATCTCTCTGTACTTTGCTCTGTTCATCTTTCCCTCAATCCTGACTAGTCTCCCAGTCCCTGCCGCTGAAAAACATCCCCACAGCATGATGCTACCACCACCATGCTTCACAGTTGGGATGGTGCCAGGTTTCCTCCAGAGGTGACACTTGGCATTCAGGCCAAAGAGTTCAATCTTGGTTTCATCAGACTAGAGTCTTTTAGGTGCCTTTTGGCAAACTCCAAGCGGGCTGTCTTGTGCCTTTTGCTGAGGAGTGGCTTCCGTCTGGCCGCTCTACCATAAAGGCCTGATTGGTGGAGTGCTGCAGAGATGGTTGTCCTTCTGGAAGGTTCTCCCATCTCCACAGAGGAACTCTGGAGGTCTGTCAGAGTGACCATTGGGTTCTTGTTCACCTCCCTGACCAAGGCCCTTCTCCCCCGATTGCTCAGTTTGGCCAGGCGGCCAGCTCTAGGAAGAGTCTTGGTGGTTCCAAACTTCTTCCATTTAAGAATGATGGAGGCAACTGTATTCCTGGAGACCTTCAATGCTGCAGACATTTATTGGTACCCTTCCCCAGATCTGTGCCTCGAAACAATCCTGTCTCGGAACAATTCCTTCGACCTCATGGCTTGGTTTTTGCTCTGACATGCACAGCCAACTGTGGGACCTAATATAGACAGGTGTCTGCGTTTCTAAATCATGTCCAGTCAGTTGAATTTACCAGAAGTGGACTCCAATCAACATCTCAAGGATGATTAATGGAAACAGGATGCAGCTGAGCTCAATTTCGAGTCTCATAGCAAAGGGTCTGAATACTTATGTAAATAAGGTATTTCTGTTTTTTCTTTATTATACATTTGCAAAGAAAATCTCAAAACCTGTTTTCCCTTTGTCATTATGGGGTATTGTGTGTAGATTGATAAGGGAAAAAACGTATTTAATCAATTATAGGATAAGGCTGTAACATAACAAAATGTGGAAAAAATCAAGGGGTCTGAATACTTTCTGAATGCACTGTACACAGTACACACCCCTTTACATGGAGTCTGGAAATTGTCTCAGAACAGGGAGTAGAATTCAAAGAAAACTCAACCCAAAAACTATCTTTTGGTATTTGTTGCATTACTCTTCTACTTTCCCCAACGCACAGGTGGTTATCTCCACCCTGCTACCACAAAAAACGTCCACCTTGCTACCCTACAGCGGGTAAACGCAAGTATTTCCCATGACTGTGCCTCAAAACCAAATGTTGGCCCACCATAGCTGGCCCTCCACTCCACCCTAGACTTGAACAGCCTTTACGACCAGGTCCACCTACACAAGGTAGCAGTGCCCAACTTCGCCAGGACCCTAAAGGACTTTGCTCTCAACCGCAGCCCCAACACCTCACACAGGAGCAACAGACACCCCGCCCAGACCAGAGAGACACTCTCCCAGACCTGCCCCCCCGTAGAGGACCCACGCCGAGAGGACCTACATCCAGACCACAGCGCCACCAGCCACATCCACACCCCCACCCCAACCAATCAATACCCCCCCAAACCAACCATGCCCACACCCCATATAGGCCCCCTCAGATCAGACCAATGCCCCTCCTGCCCACCCCATGCCCCCCACTCCGGCAAAGACAGCCTCAACATGAAAGTCACACATACGCCCAGGCTGTGAGCAGGCAAACAGGCCCAACCCCCACTCTTACAGTAGCCCAAACAACAAGTGTGCGGTTAAAATTGGCAAAAAAACACACACACATTTCTTTCCACAGGGCCGTGGGGTGAGACAGGGATGCAGCTTAAGCCCCACCCTCTTCAACATATACATCAACGAATTGACGAGGGCACTAGAACAGTAGAATCTGAAGTAAAATGTCTACTGTTTGCTGATGATCTGGTGCTTCTGTCCCCAACCAAGGAGGGCCTACAGCAGCACCTAGATCTTCTGCACAGATTCTGTCAGACCTGGCCCTGACAGTAAATCTCAGTAAGACAAAATAATGGTCCAGTTGCCAGGACCACAAATACAAATTCCATCTAAACACTGTTGCCCTAGAGCACGCAAAAAACGATACATACCTCGGCCTAAACATCAGCGCCACAGGTAACTTCCACAAAGCTGTGAACGATCTGAGAGACAAGGCAAGAAGAGCCTTCTATGCCATCAAAAGGAACATGAAATTCGACATACAAATTAGGATCTGGCAAAAAACACTTGAATCAGTTATAGAACAATTGCCCTTTATGGTTGTGATGTCTGGGGTCACCAAATTAAGACTCTGCATGCAGAATTCTGCAAAAATATCCTCTGTGTACAACGTAAAACACCATATAACGCATGCAGGGCAGAATTAAGCCAATATCCGCTAATGATCAAAATCCAGAAAAGAGCCATTAAATTCTACAACCACCTAAAAGAAAGCGATTCCCAAACCTTACATAACAAAGCCATCACCTACAGAGAGATGAACCTGGAGAAGAGTCCCCTAAGTAAGCTGCTCCTGGGGCTCTGTTCACAAACACAAACAGACCCCACAGAGCCCCATAACAGCAACACAATTAGACCCAACCAAATCATGAGAAAACTAAAAGAGAATTACTTGACACATTGGAAAGAATTAACAAAAAAACTGAGCAAACTAGAATGCTACTTTGCCCTAAACAGAGAGTACACAGTGGCAGAATACCTGACCACTGTGACTGACCCAAACTTAAGGAAGGCTTTGACTATGTACAGACTCAGTGAGCATAGCCTTGCTATTGAGAAAGGCCGCCGTTAGGTGCACACTGCCCACAAAATGAGGTGGAAACTCAAATTACACAGACCTACAAATAATTTGAAAATGTTGATTAATTATTAGTCCCCTGTAGCTCAGTTGGTAGAGCATGGCGCTTGCAACATCAGGGTTGTGGGTTCATTTCCCGCGGGGGGCCAGTATGAAAATGTATGCACTCACTAACTGTAAGTCACTCTGGATAAGAGCGTCTGCTAAATGACTAAAATGGAAATGATTAACTCCCATATCTATTGGGTGAAGTGCCATCGCAGCAATATTTGTGACCTGTTGCCACAAAAAAATGGCAACCAGTGAAAAACAAACACCATTGTAAATACAACCCTTATTTATTTTCACTTTTGTACTGTAATGTCTTTATTATTTTGGAACTTTTGTGAGTGTAATGTTTACTGTAAAAAAAAAAAAAAGTTTTTTCACTTTGTTTATTATCTATTTCACTTTCTTTGGCAATGTAAACATATGTTTCCCTTAAATTGAAATTGAAATTGATTTGAGAGAGAGAAAGATTGAGAGAGAGAGAGAGAGAGAGAGAGAGAGAGAGAGAGAGAGAGCATGATTGAGAGAGAGAATGAGTTTACACCAATCATGTTTCTGGTTCCTGGACTTATAAAACTAGAAACTGACAGCTAAATGTGAAATATCAGAACACCTTACATGTAAACCCTGAGCGAGCAGCCTTTATACAGTCCCCCAGAATCCTCAGCAGGCTGCGGGCAATCTGGGAGGTGAGTGGGTGAATCCTGATGAAGTTGTACTTGACTGAATCAATATGGAACGGACAGAAGGAGGAGGAGTTTAGAGTGTGTGCGTGCGTGCGTGTGTTCGTGTGGGCATGTTCAAGAAGATCGAACATGCTTAGAAAAAACCCATTGATTGTGGTCATGGCTGGCCGATTTCTCCTATTTGGTTACTAATCTATTTCTGCTGTGTGCTGGGATCAAGAGTTTCTCTCCCTCCTTTCTCCTCTTTTTCTTTTAACTCTCAGTGATGGCCGAGCCAGCTGCTGGAAACACAACTCTCTAATGAGAAGTGAATGGAGAAGTTCATGGAAACGTATAATTGCTTACTTAGAACTTGTACAAGCAATGATCTGAATGTGCTCATACAAGAAACATCTTCAAGCCGCACAAAGTATAAACAGTAGAAGTGTAAACAACAAAACATCACTATATCACTTTGGATGATCAGAAGCCCACTGAAGGAGGGGAGAAGTATAACATGACTAAACAGATAGGAATGTGTTTCTGAGTGAAACTAGCCATTGAGGGTACATAGTAATTGATTCCCCTCATCATTCAAAATAAGTATACAAAGTTGAAGTGCACTAGAGGGCCTGGCTGATGTTTACTGTATGGCTTCCTAAAGTCATTCATCCAAGTCCCTGTATCCCTCTGTCCGTGCCCTTACAGAAAAAACACATGATTTCACATGTGGAAAATCACATGATTTCACATTACATTTCACGTGTGGAATAATGTGAAAACGTGTTTTTGGAACACTTCACGTGATCACGTTTTCAGGTGTAGTTTCATGTTATCACATGTTGCTTTACATGTTGTCACATGTTATCGCATTAACTTCAAATAAGATCATGTGATCACATGAAAACGTGTTATTGGAACACTTCACGTGTTCACGTGAAATACAATATTGCTTTTCCGTGAGGGTGGCATTAGAAAGAAAGCGAGATGGACATAGGGAGGAGGGAGACAGGGTTGAGGGAGACAGGGAGGAGAGAGACAGGGAGCAGGGTGACATGGAGGAGGGAGGAGGGAGACAGAGAGGAGGGAGACAGGGAGGAGAGAGACAGGGAGCAGGGTGACATGGAGGAGGGAGACAGGGAGGAGAGAGACAGGGCTGAGGGAGACATGGAGGAGGGAGACAGGGAGGATGGAGACATGGAGGAGGGAGACAGGGAGGAGGGAGACAGGGAGAAGGGAGACAGAGAGGAGGGAGACAGGGAGGAGGGAGACATGGAGGAGGGAGACAGGGAGGAGGGAGACAGGGAGAAGGGAGACAGAGAGGAGGGAGTCAGAGAGGAGGGAGACAGGGAGTAGGGAGACAGGGAAGAGGGAGACAGAGAGGAGGGAGACAGAGAGGAGGGAGACATGGAGAAACAGGGAAAGGTAAACAAAGACAGAAAAGAAAGAGAGGTAGAAAGATCGACAGCGAGAGAGTGAAATGTGTTGGCTGACTAGCTTGTGAACCATGTCAAAATCCAATACCGCAATTTCAGTTGAGGTATATGAGAGATGAGAGAAAGTAGATTTTGGTTTTATTGCAAAAGAAAATTGAAGTGGCAGCTATTGAGCTCCATCAATTATAGATTCCATCACGGCTTGTCAAGGTTGAGTTATCACTGTTATATAAACACGCACACACATACACACCACACACAACTCCTCCTTGTTACTCAACCTCCTCCCTTTCCCTCTATACCCCCTTTCCCTCTCTTTGGGAAAAGGTATTTGATGCTAACTGAATGGATGTTTACAGCGCATTTGGAAAGTATTCAGACCCCTTGACTTTTTCCCCATTTTGTTACATTACAGCCTTATTATAAAATTGATTACATAATTTTTTTTCTCAGCAATCTACACACAATACCCCATAATGACAACGTGAAAACAGTTTTTTGGACATTTTTGAAGTATTGAAATTGAGCTCAGGTGCCCCCTGTTTCCATTGATCATCCTTGAGATGTTTTTACAACTTGATTGGAGTCCACCTGTGGACACAGTTGACAGTGAATGTTAGAGCAAAAACCAAGCCATGAGGTCGAAGGAATTGTCCGTAGAGCTCCGAGACAGGATTGTGTCAAGGCACAGATCTGGGGAAGGGTACCAAAACATTTCTTCAGCATTGAAGGTCCCCAAGAACACAGTGGTCTCCACAATTCTTACATGGAAGAAGTTTGGAACCACCAAGACCTAGAGATGGCCGCACGTACAAACTGAGCAATCGGGGGAGAAGGGCCTTGGTCAGGGAGGTGACCAACAACCCGATGAGAGAGCTCCAGAGTTTCTCTGTGGAGATGGGAGAACCTTCCAGAAGGACAACCATCTCTGCAGCACTCCACCAATCAGGCCTTTATGGTAGAGTGGCCAGACAGAAACCACTTCTCAGTAAAAGGCACATGACAGCCCACTTGGAGTTTGCCAAAAAGGCATCTAAAGAAACAAGATTCTCTGGTCTGATGAAAATAAGATTGAACTCTTTGGCCTGAATACCAAGCGTCACTTCTGGAGGAAACATGGCACCATCCCTACGGTGAAGCATGGTGGTGGCAGCATCATGCTGTGGGGATGTTTTTCAGTAGCAGGGACTGGGAGACTAGTCAGGATCGAGGGAAAGATGAACGGAGCAAACTACTGAGAGATCCTTGATGAAAACCTGCTCCAGAGCGCTCATGACCTCAGACTGGGGCAAAGGTTCACCTTTCAACAGGACAATGACCCTAAGCACACAGCCAAGACAATGCAGGAGTGGCTTCGGGACAAGTCTCTGAATGTCCTTGAGTGGCCCAGCCAGAGCCCGGACTTGAACCCGATCGAACATCTCTGGAGAGACCTGAAAGTAGCTGTGCAGCGACGCTCCCCATCTAACCTGACAGAGCTTGAGAGGATCTGCAGAGAAGAATGGGAGAAACTCCCCAAATACAGGTGTGCCAAGATTGTAGCGTCGTACCTAAGAAGACTCGAGGCTGTAATCGCTGCCAAAGGCGCTTCAACAAAGTACTGAGTAAATGTTCTGAATACTTATGTAAATGTGATATTTCCATTTTTTTGCTTTGTCATTATGGGGTATTGTGTATAGATTGATGAGGGAAAAAAACAATTCAATCAATTTTAGAATAAGGCTGTAACGTAACAAAATGTGGAAAAGTCAAGGGGTCTGAATACTTTCTGAATGCACTGTATATTAACAGCGACCGCTAGTCAGGTTATCAAAATCATTATCCTATTTAGAAAAGGTCAGCCTTTGTATTTATTTTGATTGGTATCGCCAACCTGTTCTACTCACCACCCCTGTCGCAGTGAACTGTTCCCATTGGTGAGTGTTCGCCAGTAAATTCATGGATTTAACAAACACGTGTGCATGCGCACCTCTCATTAGGTCCTTTTAAGATGCCCCTTCTCCGAATTTAGGAAGTTGTTGAGAGGCAAGTTTATAATTTGTTCAAGTGACGTATTTCTCATCGTCTGTACACTTGGTAAATAACCTCTGGATCCTGTCTTCTCATCAGCTGCACTGTTAAATAAATAAGACCTATTGCTTTATCTGATCGTCCCTCAGTCTGAACAGTTGCTGCTCTACTCCAACTAACTGGGCTGCTAGGTCCTCTATCTCCAATCTCTCTCAGATACTGCCTCATAATTGTGGAGAATGTGCAGGCCTATGTAAGTGTGTCTACGTGGGTGCATGTAGAGCTTTGGTTGCAGCTCTGGCCTGGGTGTGTTTGTTTAAATGGCACTAGTCATACAGAGGTTTAATATGTTTTCATAGCAGCGCATTAGCAGAGCTTGTAGCAGTTAACACTGCAGTGGGTCCACCGTTAAGTGTTGATGGGAGACAATACAGCTAGTATGTGTTTATGTACTGTGACACATAGAGAGACATACCAGCGTACAGCCGACATTTGGGAGAGGGGGAGGGCGGAGGGGTGAGGGAGAGGGCGTCAAAATTCCCTATCCCAGCTATGTCAACTATTTAATTCAATTCTCTAGAGAGCTGAGCCATCTGTCAAATGGAGTACTCAGCTGTCCCCTTCCTCAGGCATTCCCACAGCCGTATCACAGAGCCCCGCTTAACACTAACGCAACACTATCACTTACACCCACACGCAAGCTCCCACACACGTCCCTACACACACAAAGAACATGTTTATAGTATGGGAGTTGTGTAAGGTTAGATGGACATTGCACTATTAGGACCTAGAGTCTAGGTGTTCACATCCTAACGGCAGCAGCACCAGATGTGCAGTATTAGCTGCTAGTCATGTTTAGACATAAATGTTCAACATCACCTCATGTGTAATCCCAATTCTTCAGGGATATTGCTGTGTTGTGCATAACTATGTGAAGGGTGTTATGTCTCATAATGCTGATTTGTTATGATGTGACAGTAAACTTTAAGAGGACAGAAGGGGTGGAGGGGAGGTGGGTGAGACGAGGGGAGCTCCTTGGGGTAGACAGAGGGGAGAGAGAGAGAGAGAGAGAGAGAGAGAGAGAGAGAGAGAGAGAGAGGAAGAGAGAGAGAGAGCGAGAGAGAGAGAGAGAGAGAGAGAGAGAGAGAGAGAGAGAGAGAGAGAGAGAGAGAGAGCGAGAGAGAGAGAGAGAGAGAGAGAGAGAGAGAGAGAGAGAGAGAGAGAGAGAGAGAGAGAGAGAGAGAGAGAGAGAGAGAGAGAGAGAGAGAGAGAGCGAGAGAGAGAGAGAGAGAGAGAGAGAGAGAGAGAGAGAGAGAGAGAGAGAGAGAGAGAGAGAGAGAGAGAGAGAGAAAGTGTGTGTGTGTGACTCATTATCAGGAGATTTGCGAGCGAGCCATGGGAGATGATGACTTCATTACCGCCTGAAAGATAGATGAAAACATTGAATCCTCCATCCCTCCTCCTCTCATCCCTCCATCTGTACAACAACCTTAAAGTCAAGCCCCAAATCTCTCCAGAGGCAGAGGAGAAAAAAAAGGGAAAGAACATTCAATAATAGCAATCACAATACAACATTATTTGGCCTGCTCCCTGGCCTCTCTAGCCTTCACCCCCGTGCTTTGTTTTGCTGCACCATTGATTTACTTTCATTATTCAGCTTCCCCTTGGCAGCGAGAGAGCATGAGGGATAACATCAAAAACATATTCATAATCATAATTTAAAATAGAGCTATGGATTTCTGGTGTGAAACTAGACAAGGCCTGGGTGATGCATCGATTTTCACTCCTGTATTCCTGTATTCCCTGCTGCCTGGCTGCTACCACAACAGAAACACAGCCACAGACGTTATTTATTGTTGAGACCGCCATCTCATGCTGAGCCTCTCTCCCTCTCTAGTCCTCTCTTTACTTCTCCCTCTCTCTCCCTCCCTACCGCTCTCTCTCCTCTTCTCCCTCTCTCTTCCTCAATTCAATTCAACCCCCCCTTTCATTCTACATCTCTCTCCCTCTCCCTCTCTCCTGTTCTCCAGTTCTCCCTCACCTGGTCCTGCTGTCCCTTTGTCTCTGTAGAAGAATGAAATGAAGGTGTCTCCCAGCTGGCTTTCTGTGTTTCTCCTCTGCATGATAAAGGTTACCCACAGTAGGAGATGAGAGAGATTCAATTTACAATCTGTACCTCTGACAGGGGAGCACCAGTCGTGTGTGTTTGTGTGTGTGTCCTAGTCATCCAAACAGAGACACACGCACACAAACACTGAATGGCGACACATCACTGTACACTAACACAACCCCACCAATACATTCCATTCACATAACAACCTGCATCAACACACACACACCCAGGACCCAGAGTGACGCCATGCTAGACCAGGTAGCCCACAGAGAGCCGTGTTCAGCCCATGTTCTGTTCCGCCCCTGGGCCAGCAGGGATTTTGTTCCCCAGCCAGGAACCTGCTGACAAAGACAGGAAGTGGAATGCTGCCGCCTTGCAGAGCCCCAGGGGAATCACTTCAGCGTGACCCACATGATGGATTAGCTGCTATTCCAGAACTGCTGTTGACCTTCGCTCAATCAGCGGCCAGGCAGGCAGGCAGGCAGGCAGACGGTGTGGTGGGGACTCAGGTCCACACAATGGAACAGAACACATGGCAAACAAGGTAATGGAGCCAAACAAGGCCACGCTTCAGGAAGACTGCATGGCTTCTAGAGAAAGTTATGTGTTCTGCAGGAGGAACGTGAGGACGTGAGTTAGAAAGTCATAATTCATGAGATGTTGTTACAGGTGACATGATGAGATTAACCCTTTCTTCTCCTCAAAGGGGACCATGCACGCTACGGTACATGCCTCTTTCCATCTCTTGATGACATGATCTGACACATGGTCAGACGATTCATATGAATCATAAAAGCCTGTATCCTTCATTCCAATCCGTTCCATTCTGTGGGAGAATCTCAGCTGCATACTCCTCGCGTCCCCTCTCCTCTCTCTTTCTCAAACCCCATTGGAGGAGATGGTCAGAGGGGAGGGGAGGAGTATGCAATTTAGATTCTCCATCTGTCTACATGACTGCTCTAGGACTGCTCTCTCACACCATGTCTACTTCTTCGCTTTCTCTCTCTATTTCCCTCTCTCTCTCCCTCTCTCTCAGCCCTATGCCGTACAGTGCAGAGGTCTCTCCAGGGAGTAGTCTGTGTCCTAGGGATCGAGACTCACAGACAGGCCTGACCTATTTTACCACTGAGAAGCAGACTTTTATACCTCTCTCTCTGCTTCTCTCCCACTTCCTCTCTATATCTGCCTCTCCCTCTCTGTCTGTCTCTGTCCATCTCCCCTTCTAGAAGGAGATGGCGAGAGCTTTCTTAATTTGCATAATAATCATCACACACATGCGCACGCACACACACTTACACATACACTTACACATACACACACACACACACACACACACGCACACACACACACAGAGACAGGCAGACAGACAGACAGAAATGCTCGGAAACAGACACACATATTCAATAAATATTTGTAGTGAAGGGAGACAGACAGTGCTGCTGTGTGTGTTGTGATGGATCCCTAGCTGAATTAGCCCTTGATAGAGCAATGCGGCAGTAATGACCAAACTCAATTAGCTGAGCTCTGTCTCTCTGGGCTAAGACTCTGTCCCTTAGAGCAGAGAGAGACTCATAAATCCAGATTATTTTAGCTAACGAGCACTAACACCGGCCCCAATAAATCACACACACACACACACAAACACACACAAATGGATGTATGAATCCATGCATAGTACACACACACACATACAGTCGTGGTCAAAAGTTTTGAGAATGACACAAGTATTGGTCTTCACAAGGTTTGCTGCTTCAGTGTTTTTAGATATTTTTGTCAGATGTTACTATGGTATATTGAAGTATAATTACAAGCATTCCATAAGTGTCAAAGGCTTTTATTGACAATTACATCAAGTTTATGCAAAGAGTCAATATTTGCAGTGTAGACCCTTCTTTTTCAAGACCTCTGCAATCCGCCCTGGCATGCTGTCAATTAACTTCTGGGCCACATCCTGACTGATGGCAGCCCATTCTTGCATAATCAATGCTTGGAGTTTGTCAGAATTTGTGGGTTTTTGGTTGTCCACCCGCCTCTTGAGGATTGACCACAAGTTCTCAATGGGATTAAGGTCTGGAGAGTTTCCTGGCCATGGACCCAAAATGTCGATGTTTTGTTCCCCGAGCCACTTAGTTATCACTTTTGCCTTATGGCAAGGTGCTCCATCATGCTGGAAAAGGCATTGTTCGTAACCAAACCGTTCTTGGATGGTTGAGAGAAGTTGCTCTCGGAGGATATGTTGGTACCATTCTTTATTCATGGCTGTGTTCTTAGGAAAAATTGTGAGTGAGCCCACTCCCTTGGCTGAGAAGCAACCCCACACATGAATTATTATGAATGGTCTCAGAATGCTTTACTGTTGGCATGACTCAGGACTGATGGTAGCGCTCACCTTGTCTTCTCCGGACAAGCTTTTTTCCGGATGCCCCAAACAATCGGAAAGGGGATTCATCAGAGAAAATGACTTTACCCCAGTCCTCAGCAGTCCAATCCTTGTACCTTTTGCACAATATCAGTCTGTCCCTGATGTTTTTCCTGGAGAGAAGTGGCTTCCTCGCTTCCCTTCTTGACACCAGGCCTGTAACGATCCCGGCAGTCTGAGTCGGGTCCTGTCTGTGGACTAGTTTTTATGTTCGTGATCTCCAGTTTCCCGAGGGTTCTGGAACGCTCCGGGGAGCTCTCTTGATTTCCGCACCTGCATCCCATCAGCAATCTGCACACCTGGTCCTGATCATCACCCTTCTTAGGCTCTGGCCTAACATCCATTCCCTGCCGGATCGTTAGCCATGAACAGTAGGTTTACCAGAGTATCAGTCTTAGAGCCTAGCGTTAGTTTTGTTGTTTTTGCACCTTGTTGGTTTGTTGCTTACTTACCCCCGTTTTTGTTCCATCTGCAGTCACCCGTCCGGAACCTTCATCCAACCTCTGCCTGGTGGTCGGCGGCTGCCGACCCAGGATGGGATCAACCACTGCACCCCCAACAACTAATCAACGCCGCCCGCTCTGTTCCCTGGATTATTCAGCATCACTCTTGAATTTGTAAATAAACACTCACCTTCGTTTCAACTTACCTTGTCCTGGTCTGCTTCTGGGTTCTGGCTTAGCAACTCGTGACAGAACGATCCGGCCAGTAATGAACCCAGCGGACCTGGACTCTGTTCGCCATGCCATTACCCAGCAGGAGAAGATGTTGGGCCATCATAGCACGGTACTACAGGAGATCGCGTTGTCAGTTCGGAACCTTTCTACCGGTCTGACGGAGGTCCAGAACCAACGCAAGTGTCCGGTGGAGGATCCACTACCGGTTTCACCCATCTCGCCTGCCGCTTCTGAAGCTGTGTCCATCCGTGAGCCCAAGGTTCCGACGCCGGATAAATATGAGGGGGAGCTGGGAAGATGCCGTTCCTTCCTTATGCAGTGTGGATTAGTGTTCGATCTACAGCCCTACTCTTATGCCACAGACAAGGCTAGGATAGCCTTTGTGATTGAGTTGCTGCGTGGTCGAGCGCTGGAGTGGGCTTCAGCCGTTTGGGAACGACAGGATCCCTGCATGGCTTCATACCAGGGGTTCACGGCCGAGATGAGGAAGCTCCTCGACCATTCCGTCCGAGGGAGGGACGCAGCTAGGCGCCTGTTTCGCTTCGCCAAGGAACTCGCAGCGTGGCCGACTTCGTGATCGAGTTCAAGACGTTGGCTGTGGAGAGTGGGTGGAATGAGGAGGCTCTGCAAGCGGCCTTTTACCAGGGTCTGTCGGAGCAGCTCAAGGATGAGTTGATCTCCTATCCGGAGCCTAGTGACCTGGACAGCTTGGTAGCCTTGTCTATTCGGGTGGATAATCGAGTCCGAGAGCGAAGGAGGGAGAAGCAATGGGTTCCGTCCAACCGATCAGCTTCTCAGGTTCCAGTCGGGTCGTCAAACTGCGCGGCTCGCTAAAGTTGGGAGGACTTTTAGCGAGCCAGTTTCGACCTCTCAATACCTCTGTCAGACCCCGTTTCCCGGCTACCCTTATGAACAGGAATCAGAGCTTAGCGATTAACGCTTTTATCAATTCAGGTGCCGATGGAAGCTTTCTAGATGCCGAGTTGGTGGAACAGCTGGGGCTTTCCAAGGAGCAATTGCCGGAAGCCATTGAAGCTACCACTCTGGACGGCAGTAGTCTGGCACGTATCACGATGAGGACTGAACCGGTTAAGATGCGGTTGTCGGGGAATCATTCTGAGATGATTTCATTCTTCATTCTGCCGTCTTCCCATGTTCCTCTGGTCCTTGGATACCCCTGGCTGAAGGAACACAATCCCACGTTCGATTGGGTGACGGGCAAGGTAACGAGTTGGAGCCTTGATTGTCATGCTAACTGTCTCAAGACTGCCTGCCCCCATTCGGTTCCCAGTCAGGTGATTGAGGCTAAACCCCCAGATTTGTCCCTGGTTCCCGAGACATATCACGATTTGGGGGAAGTTTTCAGTAAGCAGAAGGCTCTGTCACTCCCCTCCCCACCGACCATATGATTGTGCCATCAACCTGTTCCCTGGAGCTGTCTACCCCAAGGGAAGGTTATACAGTATCTCCCGACCTGAACGTGAGGCTTTGGAGACCTACATCAAGGAGTCCCTAGCTGCTGGTCTCGTTCGTCCCTCGTCATCACCCCCTGGGGGGCAGGATTCTTCTTTGTGGGTAAGAAGGATGGCTCTCTTCGACCGTGTATTGATTATCGGGGGTTGAATGACATCACGGTCAAGAACAAGTATCCCCTGCCCTTGATGAGTTCTGCCTTCGACTCCTTACAGGGTGCTACGGTGTTCACCAAGCTAGACCTACGCAATGCGTATCACATGGTCCGGATCAGAGAGGGGGACGAGTGGTTGACGGGTTTCAATACACCGATGGGTCACTTCGGTATCAGGTGATGCCGTTTGGACTGACCAATGCTCCAGCGGTATTCCAGAGTATGGTGAACGACGTCCTGAGAGATATGATCGGTCTCTTTGTGTTTGTTTACCTGGATGACATTCTGATCTTCTCGAAGGAACCTTCCGACCACGTCCAGCATGTCCGGCAGGTTCTGCAGCGATTGTTGGAGAATCGCCTGTTCGTGAAGGCCGAGAAGTGCGAGTTTCACGCCCACACGACATCCTTTCTCGGGTACATCATCTCCAGGGGAGAGATTAGGATGGACCAGGAGAAGGTTAGAGCGGTTCTGGAATGGGCCCAGCCCGGTACGAGATTGCAGCTCCAGAGATTTTTGGGGTTTGCGAATTTCTACCGCAGATTCATCCGGGATTACAGCCGTGTGGCCGCTCCGTTAACTGCCTTGACTTCCAGTATCAGGACCTTCAAGTGGAATCCGGAGGCGGATCGAGCGTTTCTGGATTTGAAGAGGCGATTCACCAACGCACCGATTCTCTCTCAACCGGACACGGCCCGTCAGTTCGTCGTTGAAGTGGACGCGTCTGATGTGGGAGTTGGCGCCATCCTGTCGCAGCGATGCTCCACGGACAGTAAACTCCATCCCTGCGCCTACTACTCTCGTCGCCTTTCGCCTGCGGAGAGGAATTACGATGTGGGTAACCGGGAGCTTCTCGCGGTGAAACTTGCCTTGGAGGAGTGGCGCCACTGGTTGGAGGGGGCGGAGCAACCGTTTATTGTCTGGACTGACCACAAGAATCTTGCTTACGTGCAATCGGCTAAACGTCTCAACTCCCGTCAGGCCAGGTGGGCGTTGTTTTTCGGACGATTCAAGTTTTCCCTGACGTTCCGACCTGGATCTAAGAACGGCAAGGCGGACGCCTTGTCCCGGATGTTCTCCAAGACGGAGGAGAGTGGGTCCAAGACCGAGACAATTCTCCCCCGGAACTGCGTCGTGGGAGCAGTTATGTGGAAGATTGAGGAGGAGGTGCTGGCGGCCCTTCGGACTCAGCCCGGTCCCGGTAACGGTCCACCCGGTCGGTTGTTTGTGCCTGAGTCGGTTCGTCCTGCGGTCCTCAAATGGTCCCACGCCAGCAAGATGGCTTGTCACCCTGGCGTGGCTCGGACAATGGCGTTTCTTCGCAGACGTTTTTGGTGGCCTGCCATGGCCGAGGATACTCGGGGTTATGTTGCTGCCTGTCCAGTGTGTGCGCAGAATAAGAGTACCAATCGGCCCAGCTCTGGACTACTTCACCCCCTTCCTATTCCCCGCGACCATGGTCGCATCTGGCCCTGGACTTTGTCACTGGGTTGCCCGCTTCTGAGGGGAACACGGTCGTTCTGACTATCGTGGACAGATTCAGCAAGTTCGCCCACTTTGTGCCAATTGCCAAGCTTCCCTCTGCCTCGGAGACGTCCGAGATCCTGGTTAGGGGAGGTTTTCAGGGTCCACGGGTTGCCCAGTGATATCGTTTCCGACCGTGGCCCTCAGTTTACCTCTGCTGTCTGGAAGTCCTTCTGTTTGGCCATTGGAGCTACAGTCAGTCTCACATCTGGTTTTCACCCCCAATCTAATGGTCAGGCGGAGAGAGCCAACCAGAAGATGGAATCCACGCTACGCTGCCTGGCCTCTTCCAACCCCACCTCCTGGGTCTCTCAGTTGCCTTGGGTTGAGTATGCCCACAATACTCTCCCTACATCTGCCACTGGGATGTCTCCCTTCCAGTGCCTGTATGGCTACCAACCTCCCTTGTTCCCTTCTCAGGAGAAGGAGCTCTCAGTGCCTTCTGTTCAGGTCCATATTCGTCGTTGCCACCGGACCTGGCATCGGGCCAGAAAAGCACTCCTTAGAGTTTCGGACCGGTATCAGCTCCAGGCGAATCGTCGCCGGATCCCCGCTCCCACCTACACCATCGGAGATAGGGTCTGGTTGGCCACACGGGATCTTCCTTTACGGACTGAGTCTAGGAAGTTGTTACCGAAGTTCATTGGTCCGTTTGTGGTGGAGAAGGTGATCAATCCGGTGGCAGTTCGACTCAAACTCCCGAGGACGCTCAGAGTCCATCCCACCTTTCATGTCTCCTGCCTCAAGCCTGTTTTCCTCAGTCCTCTGTTGCCTCCTCCGCCTCCTCCTCCTCCTCCTCGGATGATCGGAGGTGGTCCTGCCTACACGGTGCGTCGCATCATGGATTCCAGACGGCGGGGCCGGGGTTTCCAGTATCTCGTGGACTGGGAGGGGTATGGTCCTGAAGAGAGGAGTTGGATTCCGCGGCGACAGGTCCTAGATGCTGACCTCATCAGTGACTTCTACCGCCTCCATCCTGGCGCTCCGGGAGTCCGCCCGGTGGCGTTCGTCGGAGGGGGGTACTGTAACGATCCCGGCAGTCTGAGTCGGGTCCTGTCTGTGGACTAGTTTTTATGTTCGTGATCTCCAGTTTCCCGAGGGTTCTGGAACGCTCCGGGGAGCTCTCTTGATTTCCGCACCTGCATCCCATCAGCAATCTGCACACCTGGTCCTGATCATCACCCTTCTTAGGCTCTGGCCTAACATCCATTCCCTGCCGGATCGTTAGCCATGAACAGTAGGTTTACCAGAGTATCAGTCTTAGAGCCTAGCGTTAGTTTTGTTGTTTTTGCACCTTGTTGGTTTGTTGCTTACTTACCCCCGTTTTTGTTCCATCTGCAGTCACCCGTCCGGAACCTTCATCCAACCTCTGCCTGGTGGTCGGCGGCTGCCGACCCAGGATGGGATCAACCACTGCACCCCCAACAACTAATCAACGCCGCCCGCTCTGTTCCCTGGATTATTCAGCATCACTCTTGAATTTGTAAATAAACACTCACCTTCGTTTCAACTTACCTTGTCCTGGTCTGCTTCTGGGTTCTGGCTTAGCAACTCGTGACAAGGCCATCCTCCAAAAGTCTTTGCCTCACTGTGCGTGCAGATGCACTCACACCTGCCTGCTGCCATTCCTGAGCAAGCTCTGGTGGTGCCCCGATCCCGCAGCTGAATCAACTTTAGGAGACGGTCCTGGCGCTTGCTGGACTTTCTTGGGCGCCCTGAAGCCTTCTTCACAACAATTGAACCTCTCTCCTTGAAGTTCTTGATGATCCGATAAATGGTTGATTTAGGTGCAATCTTACTAGCAGCAATATCTGTGCCTGTGAAGCCCTTTTTGTGCAAAGCAATGATGACGGCACGTGTTTCCTTGCAGGTAACCATGGTTAATAGAGGAAGAACAATGATTTCAAGCACCACCCTCCTTTTAAAGCTTCCAGTCTGTTATTCTAACTCAATCAGCAAGACAGAGTGATCTCCAGCCTTGTCCTCGTCAACACTCTCAACTTTGTTAACGAGGGAATCACTGACATGATGTCAGCTGGTCCTTTTGTGGCAGGGCTGAAATGCAGTGGACATTTTTTGGGGGGATTAAGTTCATTTTCATGGCAAAGAGGGACTTTGCAGTTAATTGCAATTCATCTGATCACTCTTCATAACATTCTGGAGTATATGCAAATTGTCATCAGAAAAACTGAGGCAGCAGACATTGTGAAAATTAATATTTGTGTCATTCTCAAAACTTTTGACCACAACTGTACACACTTGCACTTGCACACACACATACACACACACTCACACTTGTCCAGTAGCGAGCTCTCACAGGTTCCCTCATCTCGGGGTGTTTGTTTAAGTAAAAGCTTACAGTTTTTCCCAATTGCTAAAACACAATTTTGCAAACTAGGCTGGTTTTATCAAAATACTTAACACAATTCACAAAACGACACACCCAAACTGCAAAATACCTCATATATCCTGCAAAATGAAGCACTGCAACCAAAACTGCATATAACATTATCAAAATCAAACGTTTGCACGAAATGGCACACACTTCATTCATATTACCAGATTTCTGTTTAACCAACTACACACTGTTGGGCATAATGAAAAGCACTCTCGTCTTTATTATGCTTTGCCATAATACTAAAATAGTTGAAATTGTAGAAAATTCTTCAGATCGTTCACATGCACAGAAATATTTGCAGATACACACACATGCTGTTGAAACATTATATATATTTTTTTTCACCAAACAAGTCAGTGCAACTTGCAGTGTGATATGCACAGCAGATATATTTACATTGGACTGAACAAAAATATGCTCACAAAAAACAGTAAACTGAAAAAGAAAATTGCAGCAAAAATGTGCAGAAAAAATAATATAGAAGAAAAAAAAAGAGGCAAGAAAAATAATTAGGCAGCATCTTGCAGCACAGCTGGGTCTGGCCACAAAGCCTTGTCCACATCACAGGCAATATCTTCCCTTGCCAGACATCGAGGGAAGAAGCGCCTTGAGTGCCTTATCCATCCCTGAATCGCACCCACATCAATCTCATCACTTGCCTCTTCCATAGCCTGCACAAGAGGCATGCGCACAAAGGGCTGCCGGTCGTATACCTTCCACCGCCATTCCGAAAATAACTCTTCTATGGGGTTCAGAAATGGTGAGTATGGTGGGAGGTATTGCACGAGAAATGGTGGGTGGTCAGCAAACCAGTTTTGGACTGGGGCTGCACGATGAAAGCTCACGTTGTCCCATACTACAACGTACCGGGTTCTTTGATGGTCTGCATCATTCATACGCTCTGGTGGTATGAGAATGTTGTGGAGTCTGTCCAGAAATGTGAGAATATGGGCTGTGTTGTATGGTCCAATGTTGGCATGACGGTGGAGGACACCATGCGTATTAGAGATGGCAGCGCACATTGTGATGTTCCCACCACGTTGGCCAGGAACATCTATAATGGCTCTGTGGCCAATTACATTTCTCCCCCTTCATCTGGTCTTTGCTAGGTTGAACACAGCCTCATCTATAAAGATGAACTCATGTGGGATTGCATGAGCATCCATTTCCAGTACTCTCTGAAAACAAAGAACAAAAGCAGTCAATATGGTGTTATCCAGTACACTGGGAAACAATGTTGCGTGTAGTGTACTGCAGTCAATATTGTATTTACATCCACATATGCTCGTCTGACCTCTTTGTTTCTTTGAGAGTTTCTCTCAAACGGCACCTTATAAAGTTGTTTCATTCTGATTTGGTTTCGCTTGAGAATACAAGCCAATGTGGACAGACTGACTCGTTGAATGTTGTTGAATATGGTGTTGTCTTGGATATTGTGGCTTTGAATTTCTTGTAATCTGATTTCATTATTTTCCAAAACCAAGTTTACAATGGCAGCTTCCTGTACCCCGGTGAACATTTGGCCCCTTCCTCCACCATGGTTGCATCTCTCAGTCCTTTAGAAAAACTAAAAAACTAAAATATAGGGCTTGGACAATGCAGCCTAAAGATATTTCCCCAGCAGTAGAGTAAATTGTACAGGAAACTTGTGCAGTTTGTGTATGACATCAGCCATTCATGAAGTAAACAGGTGTCACCCAACTGATACACTATGACATGGGGTGTTCTACATAGTGTGAAATAAAAGTTGGTTACATACCTGTACTCTAGTCTAAATGTCCGGATGACACAGGCGGTCCTCTGTAGCTCAATTGGTAGAGCATGGTGCTTGTAATGCCAGGGTAGTGGGTTCGATCCCCGGGACCACCCATGCATAAAAATGTATGCACACATGACTGTAAGTCGCGTTGGATAAAAGCGTCTGCTAAATGGCATATTATATTATAAAACGGCTCAAGTTGGGCTGCACTCTCTGTCCAACCTCTCACATTGTCAGCCCATGGTTGATGACATGATCAACTAAGGTTGCTCTGATTTCATTTGAAAGTTGTTGTCTTCTTTGGCCATGAACTCCTCTACCAGCTCTACCCCTACCTCTCACTCTTCCTCTTCCTCTTCCTCTCTTTGCAACGTCTTCCATTGTTGTTGTAAAACAAAAGGTGCTCACCTGTGGTCTTTTCATAGTGCTTACTTCCTGATTGAAGTGGTAACAATTAACCATTGAGGTGTTTGGCCAGGTGGCACATGTATTGGCCAATTAGCTCATGTAGTGTCATTTTGAATGGCAGTGTTTTGAAATGGCAAACTTGACTTTATGTCAGATTGTTGTGTCTTATGCAGAGAACCGTGTGCAGTGCATTTAAAAAGTGCCATTTTGAATTGCAAAATGTGTGTAAAGCAGAAAATGTGTTTAGACTTTTGGAGACTTGAGAAGAGGTTTAGCACTCTGTGTGTCAGTTTAAATAATTGTGCTGTGCATGTCATTTTAGTGTGTTAGTAATTGGAAAAAACTGTAATAACGACTCACATCTGAGAAAACACAGCAGGGTTTGGTCTAGACACTAACAGACAGGACATACAGAGTCTTTGGCCCTCAATTAGCTGACCCTTAGCCTAACACACACACACTTCCATGCCCAATCCTTCACTTATGTCCCCTTGAGCTCTGTGTCTAAGAATATCACATTTCTTTGTTTGACAGACAGGTTTGTGTTTTCTACATCAAGGTGCCGCAAATACTGTAAATGCAGATAACTATCTGTCCCTAATGAAAAAGGTCTGAATAAGTAATAGTGTCACAAGAAGTTTCTTTCTTTCTTTATTTTATTTATAAATGTTTTGGTCCTTAAATGAAACTGGTATACTTCTTTATTTATCACAATTTTCTTTAACAAATGTTGGTCTTTAATGCAAGGCCGACAGACATGTCCCTTACTTTCTCTCCCTTCCACTTGCCTCTTCCATTTTTGCGGTAATGCTGCAATTAGATTGTTGTAATTTTGAGTAGAGCAGACATTTCCATATATTTTTGTTAGCTACATGTGTGACATAACTCCACCAGTCCTATTTATGCTATCATTTGCAAAGATTATACCGTTTTTAAAATATTGTTATTTTTTGATCAATTAGTATATTTGAGTTTAACCGTAATATTTGTTGTAATATTTGTTCTGTCTTTTGCATGGTCGGAGTACATGTCCTGGTAATCCGTCTGGCCCTGCGGCCTTGTGAATGTAGACCTGCTTAAAAGTCTTACTCACATCGGCTACGGAGAGCGTGATCAAATAGTCCTCCAGAACAGCTGATGCTCTCATGCATGCTTCAGTGTTGCTTGCCTCGAAGTGAGCATAGAAGTGATTTAGGTCGTCTGGTAGGCTCGTGTCACAGGGCAGCTCGCAGCTGTGGTTCCCTTTGTAATCTGTAATAGTTTGCAAGCCCTGCCACATCCGACGAGCGTCGGAGCTGGTGTGGTACGATTCAATCTTAGTCCTGTGTTGACTCTTTGCCTGTTTGATGGTTTGCCGGAGGGCATAGCGGGATTTCTTATAAGCGTCCAGGTTAGAGTCCCGCTCCTTGAAAGTGGCAGCTCTACCCTTTAGCTCAGTGCGGATGTTGCCTGTAATCCATGGCTTCTGTGGGCAACCTTGTTTTACTTATTTTGACAGTTTAATACTTTATGAAAAGTAGCCATTATTTAATATTTTACACCTAGGGTTATTATACATAACATTAAACAGTTGTATAAGAGATTCTCCAAAATTGAAATATTCCAGGCATTTATATGTAAATTCCAGTCATACTTTATCAAAATCCTTTTCAAAGTCAGCTATGAATAGCAGGCCTGGTTTCCCAGAATTGTCATAGTGTTCTATTGTTTCCAGTACTTATCTTATATTATCTGCAATGTTTCGTCCATGTAAAAAACCTGTCTGATAAGGATGAAAAATATTATACCTTTTTAATTCTATGCGCTATGCATTTTGTAGTTTTTGCATCACAGTTTATTTTTATTTATATATTTTATTTTAATCGACCTTTATTTAATTAAGAATCTATTGACCCATGCGTCAATCTAAGTGACATAATAAAAAAATCCCAACAAAATCTGTCAGTTTAAACTAGAGATATCAGGTTATTTGCATTGGCTGCGGTGGAATTTGGCTAAGCTACGGCGGTGTTTGTCAGACCATGAGACATCCCGAAAATCAGTGTTCCCACAAAAACACCTGTAGTGTCCAAACTGTTCGGCCTACAAAATATTATGGAAAGGGGAGACTCAATGGAAAGGGGAGACGCTCAAGAACACAATGGTGTTCTCCGTTTTTCTCTACAACCCCCACAAGTGGACTCATCTGAAGTTGGTAATGCTGATGTGCCAACTTCTATCTGTAGCGTCCGAACCGTTTGAACTGAAATGACCCCACTATGGAAAGGGGAGACTCTCACAAACACGATGGTGTTCTCCGTTGTAGTCTACGGCCCCCACAAGTGCTGCGGGACTCGTCTGAAGTTAACCCATACAAACTAATGGAAGTATTGAGGTAGTTATGTGTCCCCAAAATATATATATATGCACTACCAGTCAAAAGTTTGGACACACCTACTCATTCAAGGGTTTTTCTTTATTTTTACAATTTTACAGACATCAAAACTATGAAATAACACATATGGAATCATGTAGTAACAAAAAAAGTGTTAAACAAATAGCCACCCTTTGCCTTGATGACAGCTTTGCACACTCTTGGCATTCTCTCAACCAGCTTCATGAGGTAGTCACCTGGAATGCATTTCAATTAACAGGTGTGCCTTCTTAAAAGTTAATTTGTGGAATTTATTTCCTTCTTAATGCATTTGAGCCAATCAGTTGTGTTGTGACAAGGTAGGGGGGTATACAGAAGATAGCCCTATTTGGTAAAAGACCAAGTCCATATTATGGCAAGAACAGCTCAAATAAGCAAAGAGAAATGACAGTCCATCATTACTTTAAGTGCAGTCGCAAAAACCATCAAGCGCTATGATGAAACTGGCTCTAATGAGGACGACCACAGGAATGGAAGACCCAGAGTTACCTTTGCTGCAGAGGATAAGTTCATTAGAGTTACCAGCCTCAGAAATTGCAGCCCAAATAAATGCTTCACAGAGTTCAAGTAACAGACACATCTCAACATCAATTGTTCAGACGGGACTGCGTGAATCAGGCCTTCATGGTCGAATTGCTGCAAAGAAACCACTGCTAAAGGACACCAATAGGAAGAAGAGACCTGTTTGGGCCAAAAAACACGAGCAATGGACATTAGACTGGTGAAAATGTGTCTTTTGGTCTGGAGTCCAAATAGGAGATTTTTGGTTCCGACCGCCGTGTCTTTGTGAGCCGCGTGTGGGTGAATGGATGATCTCCGCATGTTTATTTCCCACCGTAAAGCATGGAGTAGGAGGTGTTATGGTGTGGGGGCTTTGCTGGTGACCCTGTCTGTGATTTATTTAGAATTCAAGGCACACTTAACCACCATGGCTACCACAGCATTCTGCAGCGTTACGCCATCCCATCTGGTTTGTGCTTAGTGGGACTATCATTTGTTTTTCACCAGGACAATGGCCCAACACACCTCCAGGCTGTGTAAGGGCTATTTGACCAAGAAGGAGAGTGATGGAGTGCTGCATCAGAGGCCCCGACCTCAACCCAATTGAGATGGTTTGGGATGAGTCGGACGGCAGAGTGAAGGAAAAGCAGCCAACAAGTCCTAAGCATATGTGGGAACTCCTTCAAGACTGTTGGAAAAGCATTCCAGGTGAAGCTGGTTGAGAGAATTCCAAGAGTGTGCAAAGCTGTCATCAAGGCAAAGGGTGGCTACTTTGAAGAATCTAAAATCTAAAATATATTTTGATTTGTTTAACACTTTTTTGGTTACTACATGATTCCATATGTGTTATTTCATAATTTTGATGTATTCACTATTATTCTACAATGTAGAAAACAGTAGAAAACAGTAAAAATTAAGAAAACCCTTGCATGAGTAGGTGTGTCCAAACCTTTAATAATAATATGCCATTTAGCAGACGCTTTTATCCAAAGCGACTTACAGTCATGCGTGCATACATTTTTGTGTATGGGTGGTCCCGGGGATCGAACCCACTACCTTGGCGTTACAAGCGCCGTGCTCTACCAGCTGAGCAGCTGATACAGTATATATTTCCTGAGCTTTCTTATATCTCTTAGATATAGGACAGACACTTTAAAACCTTATTCCTTATGATACATTTTTTGACTGTCTTTTTTTACATTTATGAATGTCAATTCAATGTGTTTCTATGGGCTATGGTAGTAAAGGCCAAATTCAATATTTTTTCAAATCATATTTTTATACATATTTTTTATACATAAAGGGGTCCTAAAATTCAAAATCAAATAGCTAAATCATCCATGGAATGACCATCTTAAAACAATTCCTTAAGTTAGCTTCTAACCATAGAACAGCACCTTCTAACCATAGAACAGCACCTTTTAACTATGGAACAGCGACTTCCCATAGAACAGCACCTTCTAACTATAGAACAGCACCTTCTACTTAGATTGCCGCATTGAATGCTCGGCTATGAAAAGCCAAATTACATTTACTCCTGAGGTACTGACCTGTTGCACCCTCTACAACCACTGTGATTATTATTTGACCCTGCTGGTCATCTATGAACTTTTGAACATCTTGAAGAACAGTCTGGCCTTAATGGCCATGTACTCTTATAATCTCCACCCAGCACAGCCAGAAGAGGACTGGCCATCCCTCAGAGCCTGGTTCCTCTCTAGGTTTCTTTTTAGGTCCTGCCTTTCTAGGGAGTCTTTCCTAGCCACCGTGCCTCTACATCTGCATTGCTTGCTGTTTGGGCTTTTAGGCTGGGTTTCTGTATAGCACTTTGTGACATCTGCTGATGTAAAAAGGGCTTTATAATTACATTTGGTTGATTGATTCTAACCATAGAACAGCACCTTCCAATAGAACAGTGCATTCTAACCACAGTACAGCACCTTCTAACCATAGTACAGCACCTTCTAACCATAGTACAGCACCTTCTAACTATAGAACAGCATCTTCCCTTAGAACCTTCTAACATAGAACAACACCTTCCCATAGAACAGTACCTTCTAACCATAGCACAGCACCTTCCAACCATAGAACAGCACCTTCTAATCATAGAACAGCACCTTCCCATGGAACAGTACCTTCTAACCATAGAACAGCACCTTCCAACCATAGAACAGCAACTTCTAACCATAGAAAAGCACCGTCCCATAGAACAGAACCTTCTGAGCATAGAACAGCACCTTCTAACCATAGAACAGCACATTCTAACTATAGAACCTTCTAACCATAGAACAGCACCTGTACCTTCTAATAATAGAACAACACCTTCTAGCTATAGAACAGCACCTTCTAATTATCAAACAGCACCTTCTAATTATAGAACAGCATCTTCTAACCGTAGAACAGCACCTTCTAACCATAGAACAGCACCTTCTAACTATAGAACAGCACCTTCTAACTATAGAACAGTACCTTCTAACCATAGAACATCACCTTCTAACCATAAATGTGATTTGAACCACTAACCCTTACCATAATCCTTACCCTGACTATCTCATAATGGCTCATCAGTTCTGATTATATGTTCTTGTAGTGACTACCTCCACACTTGAGTCTGTTCTAGCAGTGACTACCTCCATGCTGTCTGTTCTAGCAGTGACTTGATCCACACTGTCTGTTCTAGCAGTGACTACCTCCACACTAGTCTGTTCTAGCAGTGACTACCTCCATTTTCCACCTGTTCTTCTGGGGCTCTCTCTCAGCTCCACCCTGTCAATAGACTTCTTCCTCTTTCAAACCCTCTACTTCTCCACAATATGAAATAAATCTCTCTCTCCCTCCCTCCTTTTCTCTGCTGTTCGCATACCTTTGGCTATAACTGTGGTTGGGAGAGTGGGAGGAGGCAGCCTCATGTTTGCCATAAGCACAACCTCTCCATCCTTTCCATCCTTCTTTCTTTCTTTCTGAGTCAATCAGACACATAGAGAGGATCCTCTGTTGACATGGGAACCAGATAGACACCAGATAGAGGGAGAGTGATAAAGGGAGGGAGGGAGGGAGGGAGGGAGGGAGGGAGGGAGGGAGGGAGGGAGGGAGGGAGGGAGGGAGGGAGGAGGGAGGGAGGGAGGGGAGTGTTGAGTATAAGAATTGAAAGAAAGAAAGAAAGAAAGAAAGAAAGAAAGAAAGAAAGAAAGAAAGAAAGAAAGAAAGAAAGAAAGAAAGAAAGAAAGAAAGAAAGAAAGAAAGAAAGAAAGAAAGAAAGAAAGAAAGAAAGAAAGAAAGACGGAAATGATGGAGAGGTTGTGGTTATGGCATGAGGCTACCTCCTCCCAAAAAAAACTCCCTGTAAAGAAGATGCCTCCATCCAATGACTATTATGTATAATGTAATGGAAGGGCTAGGAAAAAAAACAGATAGTTAGTGTATAGTATTACTGCCCCGGCACTAAGGATGACATTTAGCTTTAATAACCAACTCCTGCACTTTTTATAATGATGTGAAAACTATAATGTTGTTAGTATCCGTGTCAATAAATTTCATAAATAGAACACATGCATGATTCATACTACTTCAGACAATATCTGGCTGTTTTAGAAGGGTAAAGGGCTAAATGCATTCATTACATTCCCTATTCCCCACTTTGTCAAGAAAAACCCAATGTTGATGTTGATGGCAACCTTGCCATGTTATTTCATTTTGCAGTCAATATTGTTCTTTTTCTGACCGTTCTGGAAGTGGAAATTTGGACAGGCTTACGAGGGCACTTTAGAAAATAAGCCTGTGGAATTGATGTTTTGTCATCGTCGGTTTATGTTATTCAGCCTTTCTTTCTTTCTTTCTTTCTTTCTTTCTTTCTTTCTTTCTTTCTTTCTTTCTTTCTTTCTTTCTTTCTTTCTGGGCTAGGGAGTAAGAGGGAGTACGCGCTTTATTTTTCATACATATATAAAATATATTGATTGTGTGTTAAGCCCTGCGGCACTCATGACAAACTATTCCTGTGATACTGGTGGATGGGGCACGGGACAGGCAGAGTGGTGATGGCTTCTATCAGTGAAGGTATACTGCCATCTAGTGCTAGAGACGTAAATGAACATGAAAATGAGTCTAGGCCATAGGCTTAGATAAACAACACATCTTTGTATATTTCCAATAATGGCATCTCTGAGAGCATAGACAGCACCATTGAGGCCATCTCCATTTTGAAGTAGTTCATTTTCTTCTTCTACTAATTCTATGAGTTGGTAAACAAACTGAAAGGGTGCATACTGCCACCTGGAGTGTGTTGTTTGAAAAGGTATAAAGCCAAGGTTGGTGATTTGCTGCTACCTGCAGTTATGGAATGTTTGCTCAAGAGTATAATTCATTGGGTGATCCCTCCTGATGACCTGGATTGAATTATGTGATCCTTCCTTAACCCATAGAAAGTCCCACCCAGTTGACTTCTTCAAAGTGGCGCTGCCCATGCTAAAACAGGCTTTTGGGCACTAGAGTTGTCTATCTAAGCCTATGTTCTACCAGGGGTATTCAAATTCTGAACCTATGAGGTCCGGAGCCTGCTTGTTTTCTGTTTTACCTGATAATTAATCGCACAAAGCTGGTGTCCCAGATATAAATCAGTCCCTGATTAGAGGGGAACAATGAAAAAAAGCAGTGGAAGATGGCTTCGAGGTCCAGAGTTGAGTTGGAGGGGTCTAGACACTGCTGTGCAGATGAATTATACTCCATCTCCATCTAATAATATTAAAAGGCAATGATAGCCAAGTATGGTGGTCTCTGTGTGGAAATAGTTGTTTGATGGTAAAGGAGCTATATTGGAGGAGGTACGGGCAACTCATTTGCACTACAGAAGAGCTTCTCAACTCAAGTTGTCTAGCACTGTGATAACTAATGGTTTCATCATGGCATTGTAACCTGCTATATTACCAAGACTTGTGGAGACTGGACAGCAATAACTAAAATTGAGCTGAATACGAGTAGACACTGTGTAGATAGACACTGGCTCTCAGGATCTTGAGTCCCAGCGGCTTAAACAGCCTATACCTGACATAACTACTCGCCACCAGGGGGCATACTTTCCTTCTTATCTGACAGTTGAGAGTCCAGCGATATCAATATTCAAAATCCATGTTGATTTCTATGTATATTGCCTATATAAAGTCTAAAGCCCCTTGAACATTTTTCGCATTTTTTATAATTAAATCTAAAAAGGGATTTTATATATATATATATATATATACAGTACCAGTCAAAGGTTTGGACACACCTACTCATTCAAGGGTTTTTCTTTATTTTTATTATTTTCTACATTGTAGAATAATAGTGAAGACATCAAAATTACGAAATAACTCATATGGAATCATGTAGTAACCAAAAAAGTGTTAAACAAATCAAAATATATTTTAGATTTTAGATTCTTCCAAGTAGCCACCCTTTGCCTTGATGACAGCTTTGCACTCTCTTGGCATTCTCTCAACCAGCTTCATGAGGAATGCTTTTCCAACAGTCTTGAAGGAGTTCCCACATATGCTGAGCACTTGTTGGCTGCTTTTCCTTCACTCTGCGTCCCAAATCATCCCAAACCATCTCAATTGGGTTGAGGTCTGGTGATTGTGGAGGCCAGGTCATCTGATGCAGCACTCTATCACTCTCATCTTGGTCAAATAGCCCTTACGCAGCCTGGAGGTGTGTTTTGGGTCATTGTCCTGTTGAAAAACAAAATTATAGTCCCACTAAGCGCAAACCAGATGGGATGGCGTATCACTGCAGAATGCTGGTTAAGTGTGCCTTGAATTCTAAATAAATCACAGACAGTGCCACCAGCAAAGCACCCCCACACCATCACACCTCCTCCTCCATGCTTCACGGTGGGAACCACACATGCAGAGATCATCCATTCACCTACTCTGCGTCTCACAAAAACACGGCGGTTGGAACTAAAAATCTCAAATTTAGACTCATCAGACCAAACAACAGATTTCCACCGGTCTAATGTCCATTGCTTGTGTTTCTTGGCCCAAGCAAGTCTCTTCTTATTATTGGTGACCTTTAGTAGTGGTTTCTTTGCAACAATTCAACCATTAAGGCCTGATTCACACAGTCTTCTCTGAACAGTTGATGTTGAGATGTGTCTGTTACTTGAACTCTGTGAAGCATTTATTTGGACAGCAATCTGAGGTGCAGTTAACTCTAATGAACTTATCCTCTGCAGCAGAGGTAACTCTGGATCTTCCTTTCCTGTGGTGGTCCTCATGAGAGCCAGTTTCATCATAGCGCTTGATGGTTTTTGAGATTGCCCTTGAAGAAACTTTCAAAGTTATTGAAATGTTCCGTATTGACTGACCTTCATGTCTTAAAGTAATGATGGACTGTCCTTTCTCTTTGCTTATTTGAGCTGTTCTTGCCATAATATGGACTTGGTCTTTTACCAAATAGGGCTATCTTCTGTATACCACCCCTACCTTGTCACAACACAACTGTCACGACTTCCTCCGAAGCTGCCTCCCCTCCTTGTTCGGGCAGGCTTTGGCGTTCGTCGTCACCGGCCTTCTAGCCACTGCCGCTCCATATCTCATCATTCCATTTGTCTTGTCTTGTCAATTACACACACCTGGTTCATATTCCCCTCATTAGTACGTGTTTAAGTGTTCCCTCTGCCCCCCTTGTCCTTGTGGGTGATTGTTCATTGTGAGGATTAGTAGCTCGTTGAGCTCAGTATTTTGTATTGCCGGGGTATTTTCCCCGTGTGCATGTTTGTTCCAGTGTGCCTGTTTTGCGCACTGGACTGGTTACGCTGGATTACGGAATAAACTCTGTATACTGTGATTTACCCTCCTGCGCCTGACTCCTTCAAATCACGCATCACAACAACTGATTCGGCTCAAACGCATTAAGAAGGAAAGAAATTCCACAAAACTTTTAAGAAGGCACACCTGTTAATTGAAATGCATTCCAGGTGACTACCTTGTGAAGCTGGTTGAGAGAATGCCAAGAGTGTGCAAAGCTGTCATCAAGGCAAAGGGTGGCTACTTTAAAATCCATTTTGATTTGTTTAAAAAAAAATTGGTTACTACATGATTCCATATGTGTTATTTCATAGTTTTGATGTCTTCACTATTATTCTACAATGTAGAAAATAGTATAAGAATAACCCTTGAATGAGTAGGTGTGTCCAAACTTTTGACTGGTACTGTATACATACAGATCTACACAACCTACACATTTTCAAAGTAAAATAAAGTTGTAGAAAAATCATAATTGGATAAGTCTCCAACCCCTGTGTTAATACTTGGTAGAAGCACATTTGGGAGCCATTACACAACTCTTAGGGCTACATATATCCATTGTTTTTGTCAAAATTGCTCAAGCTCATTAAATTTGGTTGGGAATCATTGATGGACAGCAATATTCAAACCTTGTCTGATTTTCAAGCAAATTTAAGTCAGGACTGAGACTAAACTGATATGGCCCTAGGAATATCTAAATCCTGCAGGAATATAATAATAATAATATGCCATTTAGCAGACACTTTTATCCAAAGCGACTTACAGTCATGTGTGCATACATTTTTACGTATGGGTGGTCCCTGGGATCGAACCCACTACCCTGGCGTTACAAGCGCCGTGCTCTACCAATTGAGCTACAGAGGACCACAATATCATGTTTGTGCAGGATTTTTAACATTTTCTGCAGGACTAGCATCAGGGACTTTTCCTGCAGGATTTTGTCAATCTTACAGATTCATGCAGAACACCTGCACAATTCCTTCACAAAAGGTTGAATTCATGCAGGATTCCTGTAAGGGATGTTATAAGAACACCCATCCACCCCGACCACCCATCCACCCCGACCAACCATCCACCCCATCCACCCCGACCACCCCGACCAACCTTCTGTCTTATGTAACCATACCAACCATAACATATCATACTAATTGGAGTGTCCCGGATGTATGTTTACTATGTTACATCTAGTCTATGAGACTTGGGGAATTCAGAACAGTAATATGTTAGCTCATACGTTTTCACACAATACTTGGACAGTTGTGAGGAAACAAGTTGTATTACTTCTTTGCCCACTGTGTAATGTGCTTTACAGTAAAAATAATTATTATTTAAAATGATGAACATCATTAATAAAAATAGTCCCAACTGGAAAATGGCCACTGAAAAATGGTTGCCTTCATGAAGTGGAAAAATGTACAATTACTGATTACATATTTATTAAGTGGAAAAATGTACAAATACTAATTACATATTTATTAACTGTTATTACCATCTTACAGCAGCAGTGGAATCTAAGTACCATAACAACTAGCCTTTACTAAGGTGCAGAATATTTTCATTATTGAGTAAACATTGAGTGTAAATTGTTGGAATGACTTAATTATTAACATTGAAATCGACTTCAGCCTGAAGTGCAATATGTAGTTGAGCAATTTTTTTTGAAGTAAACTAAAATGAATTAATTGTACAGCAAAACTGACTCTAATTCTATTGGTCTCCAACACCATTTTAATCAAAATGTCAGACAATATAAAGACAAATGTCACGTTCGTTGAGAGACGGGTCAGACCAAGGTGCAGCGTGGTATGCAAACATGTTTATTAAATCAAATAAACATGAAACAAAACAAGAAACAACGTAACGTGAAGTCCTCAGGCTAAACACATACAAGCTTAACACAGAACACGATCCCACAATCCCTGTTAGGCAAACAGGCTACTTAAGTATGATCCCCAATCAGAGACAACGAGCGACAGCTCTCTCTGATTGGGAATCACACCCGGCCAAACATAGAAATACACTACCTAGATCACAAACATAGAATCTCCAGCATAGAATCTCACGCCCTGACCAAACCAACTAAAGACAACAGACCTCTCAAGGTCAGGGCGTGACACAAATTATAAATGGCCGTTTTTAAGTTTTATATGAACTAATTCAGCATTAGTGTTTCCAGTTTCAACTTTCCCCTTTCAATGCAGGAATTTGCAAAAACCGGAATCTCAACATTCCCAGTTGGAATGCAGGAATGTGTGAATAAAGTGTCTGAGTGCCCTTAACTTCCACCCCAGAATGTAATTCCCTTACAAACATTTCAAAAACTAAAAAATTGTAGAAAGGTCAACGTTCAAATGTGAATAATTGCAGTATCCGGGTGTGATTGTCAACACCACAAGGCTGTCAGTTTAGAAGTCAAACTTTATCTACAAAGACATCTGATCAAGAAGGCATGAAGTATGTGTTTGTGTATAGGAATTTGTTGGTGAAAATATGTATTTTTGCAGTGTGTTTGTGCGCATGATATGTATGATCAGTATCTATACTTTCCAGGAATGTTTGTGACTTTACAAAAATGTGAAAGTTTTAAGACATTAAAATAGTGCAATAGGACACTACCATCAAAGTGGGAAAAGAGCTATTAACAAATTCCAAAATCAGCTAAATGATTCCCTTCCTCTCCTCCTTTTCTCTCTCCATCCCTCTGTCAGTCAGCCTGTCTGTCGGTAGCAGGCATCGTGGTAGGACGTGGCGTTGAGGACACTGAACATGTCTTTCCTGACGAAAGACAGGAAGTTACCTAGGGGGCATAGTGGCTGTGTGGCGTGGTGGTCATGTGAGCGACAGAAGGTGGTATGGAAGGTTACGTCCTCTCCATTGTATAGAACCCTCACAAACATGTCCCCCCCGTTACCACCCTTTGACCTCTCCCCTTTCACCCTAGCAGCCTTATCCTGGCCCTGCCCTTGCCCCTTACGTTGTCCCTGCGTTGCGGGCGGACTCTTCCACAACTCAAACACAACCCTCGCTGCAAACCTCGGGAACAATGCCTCCTCCAAGCCCAGGGCGCTTAGTAACGGCGCCACGGTGACGTCGTGAGCCGAGGACAGGGTGAACACCTCCTCTCCTCCAGCGCGGGGTTTTCGGCCTGGAGCGTTGGCCTTGGCGACGCGCTCCATCCTGTTGGCGGTGCGGTTGAGGTAGGGGTGCGTGGCGAGCAGGGCGTAGCGGCGATACAGCCCCACCCTCCTCCTGTCCACCTCGTCCTCTAACTGCTGCCTGCGGATCACAGCGAACTGAGCCAGAGTCAGACAGCCCCCACTGCCGATAGCACTCCCTGCTGGCACACAGGGGAAGGACAGGCCGTGGCACAGGTGGCACAGAAGAGAGTCTATAGGGTTGGCAGCTCTGAGCTGGCGCGGGGGCAGACCTAGCGTACGGGCCATGTCTGCGTAGGTCCTCTCCAGTTCAGTGTCTGCCACTCTAAGGCGGTACTGTCTCCTCTGCTCCTCCTCCAGATAGCGGTTCCTAGCAGGACAGTCACAGGCTGAGCCACAGAACAACGTGCTCCACTGGTGGTGGACTGTCAGACGGCTCCAGTCAAAGTCTGGCAGGAACCCATACAGAAGAGCCATCCCGCTCTGGAGGGTCCGGCTCCTGCCCGTAGTCTCCACCCACACCTGCTTGGTCGACCAATCGGGCGGGAGGAGTTTGTGGCGCTTGTAGGCTTGGCGAAGGAGCTGGCCATTGCGTAAGTGCTGCACCACACCTGAACAGGGGAAAGACAGAGATTGGTTGCACATTTCAGATCTAAACCCAGCCCGTCTGGAATGCGATTTGTTGGTTCATTACACATCTTTAATGTGATTTATTGGTTGGTTACCTGTCTGAGTGAGCTCGCCCATCTCACAGGCGTTGTGGTTAGGGAGGCGAGGCAATGAGCTGAGAGTCCCCTCCCATTGGCCACGCCCCCCCTGGGCCATGTGACCAATGAAGGATTTGAGCTGGGGGTGGGAGGGCTTCCTGGAAGGTGGGAGAGAGAAGAAAGAAAGAAAGAAAGAAAGAAAGAAAGAAAGAAAGAAAGAAAGAAAGAAAGAAAGAAAGAAAGAAAGAAAGAAAGAAAGAAAGAGAGAGAGAGAGAGAGAGAGAGAGTGGGTTTAAGTGACATGATGAATATGTGCCATGTGGAAGGAAACAACCGTTCATATAGGATGAAAACTATAGTTAAAGTTGCATGCAGCCTTGTACTGTGATGTCTCTACCACCAGGGGGCTGTCTAACACAACGACTGAGCCTAGTTCAATGTGTGAGGGCTATATAGACACAATCAGCAGAGACTTGGCTACAGAGACAAGAGCATCATCTTTACCTCACAGTGAGGTCAGTGTACTGTCAGGGCAGGGGATGATCAGTCAAAGATCTAAACGATTAGAGATGATTAAGGATTACAGTTTAATACATCAAATCTGGGAGCTGCAGCTCAACCGCACCACAGCGCTACAGATTAAAGATTATTTATGGGATGGCAGGGGCTCTACGGTACACACGAGCACGCACACACACACATACACGAACACACACACACACACACAGTGGCACTCTGGTTTCCATAGCGATCCAGTTCTGAGACGTCATCCAAAACCACATCACATCCTATCATTAGTCTCAGATTTTACTAGGTTTGTCATGATTGGTTGAAACATTGACCGTAAAGCTGTGCCTTCCACCACAGAATAGTATTACATCATCAAATCACGTTTGCCAGGCAGCTCCAGTCTCTAACTAACGTTTGTCAGGCAGCTCCAGTCTCTAACTAACGTTTGTCAGGCAGCTCCAGTCTCTAACTAAAGGATCATGCACTATGCTGGTGTTTGATTTAACATTCTTCTATTCTATTGCCTTGCTCACTAAATATCTTTCTCAATGGTTGCCAAATCCCTTTGAATTGTCAACCAAGACAGAGCAGGAAAGGGAGAGAGAGAAAGAGAGAGATAAAGAGAAAGAGAGACAAAGAGAGAGAGACAAAGAGAGAGAGAGAGAGAGAGACAAAGAGAGAGAGAGAGAGAGAGACAGAGAGAGAGAGAGAGAGAGAGAGAGAGAGAGAGAGAGAGAGAGAGAGAGAGAGAGAGAGAGAGAGAGAGAGAGAGAGAGAGAGAGAGAGAGAGAGAGAGAGAGAGAGAGAGAGAGCGAGAGAGAGAGAGAGAGAGAGAGAGAGAGAGAGAGAGAGAGAGAGAGAGAGAGAGAGAGAGAGAGCGAGAGAGAGAGCACGAGAGAGCACGAGAGAGAGGAGAGAAAGGCAGGCTAAAGAGGGGGAATAGTTTCCAGCTGGAGAGACCACAGACAGAGACAGTGGGTCAACTCGGCATGCTAGTGCCAGCTATGGGGAATTACACGCACACACACACAGACACACACTCCAACTGTCCCCTAGGATCCCGCCTATAACATATGCTAGTGCAGAATAGATCCCCATAATTACACACTGGTCAAAATAAAAACAGACCCAGATTGTAGACCTTTATAAATAGGACTTTCATAAATGTAAATCTCTCTCTCCCAAGCACACACACATAATCCACACACACCCCAGAGGCAACACAGCTTGCTCATACAAACGTCTGCTGCATCTATTGCAGCTCCAGCAAAACTAAGCTCCTCTCTCAGGAGGTTCACATCTCAACCTCCCCAAGTCTCTCTTCATCCCTCACTCTCTCCATTTCTCTCTCTCTATGTCTCACACTCCTGTTTTCTCTCCGTGGATCCTTCCCACTCTCTCTGCTGTGTTGCCTTGCATCTCTCCGTTTCTCTCTCTCTCCTCCCTCTCTCCCTCGCTCCTTTCAGCTCTGACTTGGAGTGGAATGTCGGTGCTGAGAGCCAGATGGCATTGAATACTGGTCCAGTCACACCACACACACAGAGAGAGAGAGAGAGAGAGAGAGAGAGAGAGAGAGAGAGAGAGAGAGAGAGAGAGAGAGAGAGAGAGAGAGAGAGAGAGAGAGAGAGAGAGAGAGAGAGAGAGAGAGAGAGAGAGAGAGAGAGAGAGAGAGAAAGAGATTGGGGAGGAGAAGAGTGAAGGTGAAAGGGCATGAGAAAGGGATAGAATGGGATGGGACAGAAAGAGAGAATGAGAGAATGTATGTACAGACACAAACTCAGAATGCCTGAGCGCTCATGTGGGTTTGGGTCACAGGAGGCTGCTGAGGAGGGGAGAACGACTCATTATAATGGCCGGAACGGAACCAATGGAATGGCATCAAACACCTGGAAACCTTGTGTTTGATGTATTTGATACCATTCCACTGATTCCGCTCCAGCCATTACCACAAGCCCGTTCTCCCCAAATAAAGGTGCCACCAACCTCATGTGGTTTGGGTTATGCCTTCTTATGACATGCCACACATTAGTGAAGATGTGTAATTATCTTCTAGCCAAGGTTTGGCTTCATAGCAGACATATTCACCAGTCCTCTCAGCTCTGTGAAGGCCAGGCCCAGTGGCCACAGATTACTCCGATTACTGACTCTTCCTCTGCAAGACCCATCAGCTCAGAATGAAATGCCCATGTTGAATTTTGCAAATGGCCAGAGACCAAGATATCCCAAAAAGAGGATTGGGGAGGAATTTATCGGCCATATGTTCAGAATAACATGTCAAGATCCAAGGTTATGCAAGTCACCGGGGATCACTCTGTTGTGCCAATCAAAGTAGACAGAACCCAAGTGCCCTCACACACAACCTCTCTCACACACACACTCTTTTCACACACACTTCTGACTGAGGGAAGCCAGGTCTGAAAGAGCTCTTCCTGCCCTGATCTTTACTTTTGAGAATGTGCAGAAAGAGCCACAGCAATGACTTCCCTTTCTATAAATAATATCTTATCAGAAACTGTCATCTGGATGATGAGAGACAGAGCAGTGGGATGCAGTGGGATGACAGACAGGATGACAGGTGGATGAGAGGAGGGGTGAACAGTGGGATGACAGACAGGATGACAGGTGGATGAGAGGGGGGGGTGAACAGTGGGATGACAGACAGGATGACAGGTGGATGAGAGGGGGGGGGTGAACAGTGGGATGACAGACAGGATGACAGGTGGATGAGAGGGGGGGTGAACAGTGGGATGACAGACAGGATGACAGGTGGATGAGAGGGGGGGTGAACACAGAATAAGATACAGTTATACACAGAGAGAGAAAAGGATATGGGAAGATGATAACATGAAAGAGAGAGAGGATATCAAATATCAAATGTGTGTGTATGCTAAGTCATTTCTCAGTGGGGAGTATTTCTGACAGTGACAGTATTGCTTCTTCACAGCAGCATGGAAAATTGTGTTTTTCAAATCAAGTTAGATAACAGAGGCAGCAAAACCGTGTGTGTGTGGTTGCATTCGTGTGTGTGTATACACATTTGACTATACTTGTGAGTACCAGAAGTCCTAACAAGAATAGTAAACCAACTAAAATGTGGAAACGTGAGGACATTTTGCCGGTCGTCACTTGTAAAAAGGCTATTTTAGGCTTAGGGTTAGATTTAAGGTTAGGTGTTAGTGGTTAAGTTTAGGGTAAGGGTTAGGAGTTAGGGTTATGTTTAGGGGTTAAGGTTAGGTTACGGTTAGGGGAAATAGGATTTTGAATGGGAATCAATTGTTAGTCTCCAAAAGTCCTCACAAGTATATTAAGACATAGCTGTGTGTGTGTGTGTGTGTGTGTGTGTGTGTGTGTGTGTGTGTGTGTATGTGTGTCTGTGTGTGTGTGCGCGCATCCATCTGCACCAGAGAGTAGCAGTAGAACAGTAGTAGTAAACCAAACACATAAATCACAACACCACAGTGACAAGCATGACACAGTCTACCAGAAAGAGACAGAGATGGAGGGAAGACAGTGACAAGCATGACACAGTCTACCAGAGAGAGACAGAGATGGAGGGAAGACAGTGACAAGCATGACACAGTCTACCAGAGAGAGACAGAGATGGAGGGAAGACAGTGACAAGCATGACACAGTCTACCAGAGAGAGACAGAGATGGAGGGAAGACAGTGACAAGCATGACACAGTCTACCAGAGAGAGACAGAGATGGAGGGAAGACAGTGACAAGCATGACACAGTCTACCAGAGAGAGACAACAAGATGGAGGGAAGACAGTGACAAGCATGACACAGTCTACCAGAGAGAGACAAAGAGATGGAGGGAAGACAGTGACAAGCATGACACAGTCTACCAGAGAGAGACAGAGATGGAGGGAAGACAGTGACAAGCATGACACAGTCTACCAGAGAGAGACAGAGATGGAGGGAAGACAGTGACAAGCATGACACAGTCTACCAGAGAGAGACAACGAGATGGAGGAAAGACAGTGACAAGCATGACACAGTCTACCAGAGAGAGACAGAGATGGAGGGAAGACAGTGACAAGCATGACACAGTCTACCAGAGAGAGACAAAGAGATGGAGGGAAGACAAGTGGGAGAAAATGAGACAGATGAAAGTCAAATGGAGAGTTGGACAGTTAAAATAGTCACAATTTTGTTAGAGCTCAAAACGTGTAGTCTGATCACTCTGATGCTCCTAGGTGCCAGCGAAAGTGAACCTGTGGCCCCAGGCAGGACATGCACCTCCCTGAAACTCCAGATAATTCCATAGCAGACATCTCAGCTCTAACCCCAGAGAGCACTACATCTATCACAGTCAGACTGAGCATCTAGTAGCTCCAAATCACACAGCTAATCACTTCCACTAACAACAACAGCTCATTTTCCCTTCTCACATTCCCCTCTTCTTCATAGCAATTATTGCTTAAGCGTTTCACTGATATGCTAACCAGAAACTCTTCAAAAGACAAAGTGGTATAATTTTCTGGATGCAGTCAAAACTGCATTTGATCTAATCTAATGATCTAATGGTCTAATGATCAAAACAAAAAACAAAAAATAAATATTTCACCTTTATTTAACCAGGTAAACCAGTTGAGAACAAGTTCTCATTTACAACTGCGACCTGGCCAAGATAAAGCAAAGCAGCTCGATAAAAACAACAACACAGAGTTACATATGGGGTAAACAAAACGTACAGTCAATAACACAATAGAACATCTATATACAGTGTGTGCAAATGTAGTAAGTTATGGAGGTAAGGCAATAAATAGGCCATAGTGCAGAATAATTACAATTTCGTATTAACACTGGAATGATAGATGTGCAGAAGATGATGTGCAATGATCTAATGGTCTAATGGTCTAATGATCTAATGGTCTAACGATCTAATGATTTAATGGTCTAATGATTTAATGGTCTAATGATTTAATGATTTAATGATCTAATGGTCTAATGATTTAATGGTCTAATGATCTAATGATCTAATGGTCTAGTGATCTAGTGATCTAGTGATCTAATGGTCTAATGGTCTAGTGATCTAGTGATCTAATTGTCTAATGGTCTAATGATCTAATGATCTAGTGATCTAATGGTCTAATGATCTAATGATCTAATGATCTAATGGTCTAATGGTCTAATGATCTAATGGAAGCTGTGGAGCTGGAGTGAATACCTAACATTTACAGTAGAGACTCCAGTTAATTCAGGAGGCCATCTTTATTTAACAGAAGTCCTTTAATGAATGAATAATGAATAATGGGAGACTAAAGACTATTTGTTGCATCATCATTCCCTTGGTTTGGTTGGATGTTCAGTCAGTGGGCGTTGCTCTCACCTCTTTGGGAACAGGGTGCAGTCGATGGCAGGCCGCTTCGTTTTGGGGATGGCGTAAAGGGGGTAACGGTCGCCATGGCGAATCATCACCTGGACAGACAGCAGCATGTAGTCCACAGGGCTGTGTCCTGGGAGGGGAGAGGAACATGCACATTTATCATCACCATCCCCATCATTGTCATCATCACCATCATAATCATGATCGAACACACAACCCTGGCGTTGCAAGCGCCATGCTCTACCAACTGAGCTACACGGGGCCCATCATAATCATCACCATCATAATCATAATCATCATCATCATCACCATCATAGTTATGATAGTGATAATTTATAATAAACAACATTCTTGCCTCATTCTTGGTGTATTACACCAGCACAACATCAGAGGAAGTGGTTTACAGATAACTTTGAAGTATGTTATACAAGTGACTCCAATCCTTATTGATACATCTGAAGTGTTGCTGTCTTGAGTCTGTGAGAGTGCATGGTTTGAATAAAGACTTTAGTACTGTGCCAACTGACTGACTGACTGCCTGACTGAGAGGCAAACCGTTCCAGCAGTCAGATGTTTTTCGAGACCACAGCGGCTAATAGGGCTAAGCGATTTGTGCTTTTTGAGGTCGGTTTGGTTTCGGTTCAATTATTTAAAAATAATCACGGTTTTCGATTTTGGTTTCGATAAAACATTTTCACCATGACCCTTTATCCTCTCTATCCTCTAACCATGACCCTTTATCCTCTCTCTCCTCTAACTAACCATGACCCTTTATCCTCTCTCTCCTCTAACCATGACCCTTTATCCTCTCTCTCCTCTAACTAACCATGACCCTTTATCCTCTCTATCCTCTAACTAACCATGACCCTTTATCCTCTCTCTCCTCTAACTAACCATGACCCTTTATCCTCTCTCTCCTCTAACTAACCATGACTCTTTATCCTCTCTATCCTCTAACCATGACCCTTTATCCTCTCTCTCCTCTAACCATGACTCTTTATCCTCTCTATCCTCTAACTAACCATGACCCTTTATCCTCTATCATCTAACCATGACCCTTTATCCTCTCTCTCCTCTAACTAACCATGACCCTTTATCCTCTCTATCCTCTAACTAACCATGACCCTTTATCCTCTCTATCCTCTAACTAACCATGACCCTTTATCCTCTCTCTCCTCTAACTAACCATGACCTTTATCCTCTCTCTCCTCTAACTAACCATGACCCTTTATCCTCTCTATCATCTAACCATGACCCTTTATCCTCTCTCTCCTCTAACCATGACTCTTTATCCTCTCTATCCTCTAACTAACCATGACCCTTTATCCTCTCTCCTCTAACTAACCATGACCTTTATCCTCTCTCTCCTCTAACTAACCATGACCCTTTATCCTCTCTCTCCTCTAACTAACCATGACCCTTTATCCTCTCTCTCCTCTAACCATGACCCTTTATCCTCTCTCTCCTCTAACCATGACCCTTTATCCTCTCTCTCCTCTAACTAACCATGACCCTTTATCCTCTCTCTCCTCTAACCATGACCCTTTATCCTCTCTCTCCTCTAACTAACCATGACCCTTTATCCTCTCTATCCTCTAACTAACCATGACCCTTTATCCTCTCTCTCCTCTAACTAACCATGACCCTTTATCCTCTCTCTCCTCTAACTAACCATGACTCTTTATCCTCTCTATCCTCTAACCATGACCCTTTATCCTCTCTCTCCTCTAACCATGACTCTTTATCCTCTCTATCCTCTAACTAACCATGACCCTTTATCCTCTATCATCTAACCATGACCCTTTATCCTCTCTCTCCTCTAACTAACCATGACCCTTTATCCTCTCTATCCTCTAACTAACCATGACCCTTTATCCTCTCTATCCTCTAACTAACCATGACCCTTTATCCTCTCTCTCCTCTAACTAACCATGACCTTTATCCTCTCTCTCCTCTAACTAACCATGACCCTTTATCCTCTCTATCATCTAACCATGACCCTTTATCCTCTCTCTCCTCTAACCATGACTCTTTATCCTCTCTATCCTCTAACTAACCATGACCCTTTATCCTCTCTATCCTCTAACTAACCATGACCCTTTATCCTCTCTCCTCTAACTAACCATGACCTTTATCCTCTCTCTCCTCTAACTAACCATGACCCTTTATCCTCTCTCTCCTCTCCTCTAACTAACCATGACCCTTTATCCTCTCTCTCCTCTAACCATGACCCTTTATCCTCTCTCTCCTCTAACCATGACCCTTTATCCTCTCTCTCCTCTAACCATGACCCATTATCCTCTCTATCCTCTAACTAACCATGACCCTTTATCCTCTCTCTCCTCTAACCATGACCCTTTATCCTCTCTATCCTCTAACTAACCATGACCCTTTATCCTCTCTCTCCTCTAACTAACCATGACCCTTTATCCTCTCTCTCCTCTAACTAACCATGACCCTTTATCCTCTCTCTCCTCTAACTAACCATGACCCTTTATCCTCTCTCTCCTCTAACTAACCATGACCCTATATCCTCTCTCTCCTCTAACTAACCATGACCTTTATCCTCTCTCTCCTCTAACCATGACCCTTTATCCTCTCTATCCTCTAACTAACCATGACCCTTTATCCTCTCTCTCCTCTAACCATGACCCTTTATCCTCTCTCTCCTCTAACCATGACCCTTTATCCTCTCTCTCCTCTAACTAACCATGACCCTTTATCCTCTCTCTCCTCTAACTAACCATGACCCTTTATCCTCTCTCTCCTCTAACTAACCATGACCCTTTATCCTCTCTCTCCTCTAACTAACCATGACCCTTTATCCTCTCTCTCCTCTAACTAACCATGACCCTTTATCCTCTCTCTCCTCTAACTAACCATGACCCTTTATCCTCTCTCTCCTCTAACTAACCATGACCCTTTATCCTCTCTCTCCTCTAACCATGACCCTTTATCCTCTCTCTCCTCTAACTATGACCCTTTATCCTCTCTCTCCTCTAACTAACCATGACCCTTTATCCTCTCTCTCCTCTAACTAACCATGACCCTTTATCCTCTCTCTCCTCTAACTAACCATGACCCTTTATCCTCTCTATCCTCTAACCATGACCCTTTATCCTCTCTCTCCTCTAACTAACCATGACCCTTTATCCTCTCTCTCCTCTAACCATGACCCTTTATCCTCTCTCTCCTCTAACCATGACCCTTTATCCTCTCTATCCTCTAACCATGACCCTTTATCCTCTCTATCCTCTAACTAACCATGACCCTTTATCCTCTCTATCCTCTAACTAACCATGACCCTTTATCCTCTCTATCCTCTAACTAACCATGACTCTTTATCCTCTCTCTCCTCTAACTAACCATGACTCTTTATCCTCTCTCTCCTCTAACTAACCATGACCCTTTATCCTCTCTCTCCTCTAACCATGACCCTTTATCCTCTCTATCCTCTAACTAACCATGACCCTTTATCCTCTCTCTCCTCTAACTAACCATGACCCTTTATCCTCTCTCTCCTCTAACTAACCATGACCCTTTATCCTCTCTCTCCTCTAACTAACCATGACCCTTTATCCTCTCTCTCCTCTAACTAACCATGACCCTTTATCCTCTCTCTCCTCTAACTAACCATGACCCTTTATCCTCTCTCTCCTCTAACTAACCATGACCCTTTATCCTCTCTCTCCTCTAACCATGACCCTTTATCCTCTCTCTCCTCTAACCATGACCCTTTATCCTCTCTCTCCTCTAACTAACCATGACCCTTTATCCTCTCTCTCCTCTAACTAACCATGACCCTTTATCCTCTCTCTCCTCTAACTAACCATGACCCTTTATCCTCTCTCTCCTCTAACTAACCATGACTCTTTATCCTCTCTATCCTCTAACCATGACCCTTTATCCTCTCTCTCCTCTAACCATGACTCTTTATCCTCTCTATCCTCTAACTAACCATGACCCTTTATCCTCTCTCTATCATCTAACCATGACCCTTTATCCTCTCTCTCCTCTAACTAACCATGACCTTTATCCTCTCTCTCCTCTAACTAACCATGACCCTTTATCCTCTCTATCCTCTAACTAACCATGACCCTTTATCCTCTCTCTATCATCTAACCATGACCTTTTATCCTCTCTATCCTCTAACTAACCATGACCCTTTATCCTCTCTATCCTCTAACTAACCATGACCCTTTATCCTCTCTCTCCTCTAACTAACCATGACCCTTTATCCTCTCTCTCCTCTAACCATGACCCTTTATCCTCTCTCTCCTCTAACCATGACCCTTTATCCTCTCTCTCCTCTAACCATGACCCTTTATCCTCTCTCTCCTCTAACTAACCATGACCCTTTATCCTCTCTCTCCTCTAACTAACCATGACCCTTTATCCTCTCTCTCCTCTAACCATGACCCTTTATCCTCTCTCTCCTCTAACTAACCATGACTCTTTATCCTCTCTATCCTCTAACCATGACCCTTTATCCTCTCTATCCTCTAACTAACCATGACCCTTTATCCTCTCTATCCTCTAACTAACCATGACCCTTTATCTCTCTATCCTCTAACCATGACCCTTTATCCTCTCTATCCTCTAACTAACCATGACCCTTTATCCTCTCTCTCCTCTAACTAACCATGACCCTTTATCCCTCTATCCTCTAACCATGACCCTTTATCCTCTCTATCCTCTAACTAACCATGACCCTTTATCCTCTCTCTCCTCTAACTAACCATGACCCTTTATCCTCTCTCTCCTCTAACTAACCATGACCCTTTATCCTCTCTCTCCTCTAACTAACCATGACCCTTTATCCTCTCTCTCCTCTAACTAACCATGACCCTTTATCCTCTCTCTCCTCTAACTAACCATGACCCTTTATCCTCTCTCTCCTCTAACTAACCATGACCCTTTATCCTCTCTCTCCTCTAACCATGACCCTTTATCCTCTCTCTCCTCTAACCATGACCCTTTATCCTCTCTCTCCTCTAACTAACCATGACCCTTTATCCTCTCTCTCCTCTAACTAACCATGACCCTTTATCCTCTCTCTCCTCTAACTAACCATGACCCTTTATCCTCTCTATCCTCTAACCATGACCCTTTATCCTCTCTCTCCTCTAACTAACCATGACCCTTTATCCTCTCTCTCCTCTAACCATGACCCTTTATCCTCTCTCTCTTCTAACCATGACCCTTTATCCTCTCTATCCTCTAACCATGACCCTTTATCCTCTCTATCCTCTAACTAACCATGACCCTTTATCCTCTCTATCCTCTAACTAACCATGACCCTTTATCCTCTCTATCCTCTAACTAACCATGACCCTTTATCCTCTCTCTCCTCTAACTAACCATGACTCTTTATCCTCTCTATCCTCTAACTAACCATGACCCTTTATCCTCTCTATCCTCTAACTAACCATGACCCTTTATCCTCTCTCTCCTCTAACTAACCATGACCTTTATCCTCTCTCTCCTCTAACTAACCATGACCCTTTATCCTCTCTCTCCTCTAACTAACCATGACCCTTTATCCTCTCTCTCCTCTAACCATGACCCTTTATCCTCTCTATCCTCTAACTAACCATGACCCTTTATCCTCTCTCTCCTCTAACTAACCATGACCCTTTATCCTCTCTCTCCTCTAACTAACCATGACCCTTTATCCTCTCTCTCCTCTAACTAACCATGACCCTTTATCCTCTCTCTCCTCTAACTAACCATGACCCTTTATCCTCTCTCTCCTCTAACTAACCATGACCCTTTATCCTCTCTCTCCTCTAACTAACCATGACCCTTTATCCTCTCTCTCCTCTAACTAACCATGACCCTTTATCCTCTCTCTCCTCTAACTAACCATGACCCTTTATCCTCTCTCTCCTCTAACTAACCATGACCCTTTATCCTCTCTCTCCTCTAACTAACCATGACCCTTTATCCTCTCTCTCCTCTAACCATGACCCTTTATCCTCTCTCTCCTCTAACCATGACCCTTTATCCTCTCTCTCCTCTAACTAACCATGACCCTTTATCCTCTCTCTCCTCTAACTAACCATGACCCTTTATCCTCTCTCTCCTCTAACTAACCATGACCCTTTATCCTCTCTATCCTCTAACCATGACCCTTTATCCTCTCTCTCCTCTAACTAACCATGACCCTTTATCCTCTCTCTCCTCTAACCATGACCCTTTATCCTCTCTCTCCTCTAACCATGACCCTTTATCCTCTCTATCCTCTAACCATGACCCTTTATCCTCTCTATCCTCTAACTAACCATGACCCTTTATCCTCTCTATCCTCTAACTAACCATGACCCTTTATCCTCTCTATCCTCTAACTAACCATGACTCTTTATCCTCTCTCTCCTCTAACTAACCATGACTCTTTATCCTCTCTATCCTCTAACTAACCATGACCCTTTATCCTCTCTATCCTCTAACTAACCATGACCCTTTATCCTCTCTCTCCTCTAACTAACCATGACCTTTATCCTCTCTCTCCTCTAACTAACCATGACCCTTTATCCTCTCTCTCCTCTAACTAACCATGACCCTTTATCCTCTCTCTCCTCTAACCATGACCCTTTATCCTCTCTATCCTCTAACTAACCATGACCCTTTATCCTCTCTCTCCTCTAACTAACCATGACCCTTTATCCTCTCTCTCCTCTAACTAACCATGACCCTTTATCCTCTCTCTCCTCTAACTAACCATGACCCTTTATCCTCTCTCTCCTCTAACTAACCATGACCCTTTATCCTCTCTCTCCTCTAACTAACCATGACCCTTTATCCTCTCTCTCCTCTAACTAACCATGACCCTTTATCCTCTCTCTCCTCTAACTAACCATGACCCTTTATCCTCTCTCTCCTCTAACCATGACCCTTTATCCTCTCTCTCCTCTAACCATGACCCTTTATCCTCTCTCTCCTCTAACTAACCATGACCCTTTATCCTCTCTCTCCTCTAACTAACCATGACCCTTTATCCTCTCTCTCCTCTAACTAACCATGACCCTTTATCCTCTCTCTCCTCTAACTAACCATGACCCTTTATCCTCTCTCTCCTCTAACTAACCATGACTCTTTATCCTCTCTATCCTCTAACCATGACCCTTTATCCTCTCTCTCCTCTAACCATGACTCTTTATCCTCTCTATCCTCTAACTAACCATGACTCTTTATCCTCTCTCTATCATCTAACCATGACCCTTTATCCTCTCTCTCCTCTAACTAACCATGACCTTTATCCTCTCTCTCCTCTAACTAACCATGACCCTTTATCCTCTCTATCCTCTAACTAACCATGACCCTTTATCCTCTCTCTATCATCTAACCATGACCTTTTATCCTCTCTATCCTCTAACTAACCATGACCCTTTATCCTCTCTATCCTCTAACTAACCATGACCCTTTATCCTCTCTCTCCTCTAACTAACCATGACCCTTTATCCTCTCTCTCCTCTAACCATGACCCTTTATCCTCTATCTTCTCTAACCATGACCCTTTATCCTCTCTCTCCTCTAACCATGACCCTTTATCCTCTCTCTCCTCTAACTAACCATGACCCTTTATCCTCTCTCTCCTCTAACTAACCATGACCCTTTATCCTCTCTCTCCTCTAACCATGACCCTTTATCCTCTCTCTCCTCTAACTAACCATGACTCTTTATCCTCTCTATCCTCTAACCATGACCCTTTATCCTCTCTATCCTCTAACTAACCATGACCCTTTATCCTCTCTATCCTCTAACTAACCATGACCCTTTATCCTCTCTATCCTCTAACCATGACCCTTTATCCTCTCTATCCTCTAACTAACCATGACCCTTTATCCTCTCTCTCCTCTAACTAACCATGACCCTTTATCCCTCTATCCTCTAACCATGACCCTTTATCCTCTCTATCCTCTAACTAACCATGACCCTTTATCCCTCTCTCTCCTCTAACTAACCATGACCCTTTATCCTCTCTCTCCTCTAACTAACCATGACCCTTTATCCTCTCTCTCCTCTAACTAACCACTGACCCTTTATCCTCTCTCTCCTCTAACTAACCATGACCCTTTATCCTCTCTCTCCTCTAACTAACCATGACCCTTTATCCTCTCTCTCCTCTAACTAACCATGACCCTTTATCCTCTCTCTCCTCTAACCATGACCCTTTATCCTCTCTCTCCTCTAACCATGACCCTTTATCCTCTCTCTCCTCTAACTAACCATGACCCTTTATCCTCTCTCTCCTCTAACTAACCATGACCCTTTATCCTCTCTCTCCTCTAACTAACCATGACCCTTTATCCTCTCTATCCTCTAACCATGACCCTTTATCCTCTCTCTCCCTCTAACTAACCATGACCCTTTATCCTCTCTCTCCTCTAACCATGACCCTTTATCCTCTCTCTCTTCTAACCATGACCCTTTATCCTCTCTATCCTCTAACCATGACCCTTTATCCTCTCTATCCTCTAACTAACCATGACCCTTTATCCTCTCTATCCTCTAACTAACCATGACCCTTTATCCTCTCTATCCTCTAACTAACCATGACCCTTTATCCTCTCTCTCCTCTAACTAACCATGACTCTTTATCCTCTCTATCCTCTAACTAACCATGACCCTTTATCCTCTCTATCCTCTAACTAACCATGACCCTTTATCCTCTCTCTCCTCTAACTAACCATGACCTTTATCCTCTCTCTCCTCTAACTAACCATGACCCTTTATCCTCTCTCTCCTCTAACTAACCATGACCCTTTATCCTCTCTCTCCTCTAACCATGACCCTTTATCCTCTCTATCCTCTAACTAACCACGACCCTTTATCCTCTCTCTCCTCTAACTAACCATGACCCTTTATCCTCTCTCTCCTCTAACTAACCATGACCCTTTATCCTCTCTCTCCTCTAACTAACCATGACCCTTTATCCTCTCTCTCCTCCTAACTAACCATGACCCTTTATCCTCTCTCTCCTCTAACTAACCATGACCCTTTATCCTCTCTCTCCTCTAACTAACCATGACCCTTTATCCTCTCTCTCTCCTCTAACTAACCATGACCCTTTATCCCTCTCTCTCCTCTAACTAACCATGACCCTTTATCCTCTCTCTCCTCTAACCATGACCCTTTATCCTCTCTCTCCTCTAACCATGACCCTTTATCCTCTCTCTCCTCTAACCATGACCCTTTATCCTCTCTCTCCTCTAACTAACCATGACCCTTTATCCTCTCTCTCCTCTAACTAACCATGACCCTTTATCCTCTCTCTCCTCTAACTAACCATGACCCTTTATCCTCTCTCTCCTCTAACCATGACCCTTTATCCTCTCTCTCCTCTAACCATGACTCTTTATCCTCTCTATCCTCTAACTAACCATGACCCTTTATCCTCTCTCTCCTCTAACTAACCATGACCCTTTATCCTCTCTCTCCTCTAACTAACCATGACTCTTTATCCTCTCTATCCTCTAACCATGACCCTTTATCCTCTCTCTCCTCTAACCATGACTCTTTATCCTCTCTATCCTCTAACTAACCATGACCCTTTATCCTCTCTCTATCATCTAACCACGACCCTTTATCCTCTCTCTCCTCTAACTAACCATGACCTTTATCCTCTCTCTCCTCTAACTAACCATGACCCTTTATCCTCTCTATCCTCTAACTAACCATGACCCTTTATCCTCTCTCTATCATCTAACCATGACCCTTTATCCTCTCTATCCTCTAACTAACCAGACCCTTTATCCTCTCTATCCTCTAACTAACCATGACCCTTTATCCTCTCTATCCTCTAACTAACCATGACCCTTTATCCTCTCTCTCCTCTAACTAACCATGACTCTTTATCCTCTCTATCCTCTAACTAACCATGACCCTTTATCCTCTCTATCCTCTAACTAAATGACCCTTTATCCTCTCTCTCCTCTAACTAACCATGACCTTTATCCTCTCTCTCCTCTAACTAACCATGACCCTTTATCCTCTCTCTCCTCTAACTAACCATGACCCTTTATCCTCTCTCTCCTCTAACCATGACCCTTTATCCTCTCTATCCTCTAACTAACCATGACCCTTTATCCTCTCTCTCCTCTAACTAACCATGACCCTTTATCCTCTCTCTCCTCTAACTAACCATGACCCTTTATCCTCTCTCTCCTCTAACTAACCATGACCCTTTATCCTCTCTCTCCTCTAACTAACTATGACCTTTATCCTCTCTCTCCTCTAACTAACCATGACCCTTTATCCTCTCTCTCCTCTAACTAACCATGACCCTTTATCCTCTCTCTCCTCTAACTAACCATGACCCTTTATCCTCTCTCTCCTCTAACCATGACCCTTTATCCCTCTCTCTCCTCTAACCATGACCCTTTATCTCTCTCTCTCCTCTAACTAACCATGACCCTTTATCCTCTCTCTCCTCTAACTAACCATGACTCTTTATCCTCTCTATCCTCTAACCATGACCCTTTATCCTCTCTCTCCTCTACCATGACCCTTTATCCTCTCTCTCCTCTAACCATGACCCTTTATCCTCTCTCTATCATCTAACCATGACCTTTATCCTCTCTCTCCTCTAACTAACCATGACCTTTATCCTCTCTCTCCTCTAACTAACCATGACCCTTTATCCTCTCTATCCTCTAACTAACCATGACCCTTTATCCTCTCTCTCTCATCTAACCATGACCCTTTATCCTCTCTATCCTCTAACTAACCATTACCCTTTATCCTCTCTATCCTCTAACTAATCCATGACCCTTTATCCTCTCTATCCTCTAACTAACCATGACCCTTTATCCTCTCTCTCCTCTAACTAACCATGACTCTTTATCCTCTCTATCCTCTAACCAACCATGACCCTTTATCCTCTCTATCCTCTAACCAACCATGACCCTTTATCCTCTCTCTCCTCTAACTAACCATGACCTTTATCCTCTCTCTCCTCTAACTAACCATGACCCTTTATCCTCTCTCTCCTCTAACTAACCATGACCCTTTATCCTCTCTCTCCTCTAACCATGACCCTTTATCTCTCTCTATCCTCTAACTAACCACTGACCCTTTATCCTCTCTCTCCTCTAACTAACCATGACCCTTTATCCTCTCTCTCCCTCTAACTAACCATGACCCTTTATCCTCTCTCTCCTCTAACTAACCATGACCCTTTATCCTCTCTCTCCTCTAACTAACCATGACCCTTTATCTCTCTCTCCTCTAACTAACCATGACCCTTTATCCTCTCTCTCCTCTAACTAACCATGACCCTTTATCCTCTCTCTCCTCTAACTAACCATGACCCTTTATCCTCTCTCTCCTCTAACCATGACCCTTTATCCTCTCTCTCCTCTTCTAACCATGACCCCTTTATCCTCTCTCTCCTCTAACTAACCATGACCCTTTATCCTCTCTCTCCTCTAACTAACCACTTGACCCTTTATCCTCTCTCTCCTCTAACTAACCATGACCCTTTATCCTCTCTCTCCTCTAACCATGACCCTTTATCCTCTCTATCCTCTAACCTAACCATGACCTTTATCCTCTCTCTCCTCTAACTAATCCATGACCCTTTATCCTCTCTCTCCTCTAACCATGACCCTTTATCCTCTCTCTCCTCTAACCATGACCCTTTATCCTCTCTCTCCTCTAACCATGACCTTTATCCTCTCTCTCCTCTAACTAACCATGACCCTTTATCCTCTCTCTCCTCTAACCATGACCCTTTATCCTCTCTCTCCTCTAACCACACGACCCTTTATCCTCTCTCTCCTCTAACTAACCATGACCCTTTATCCTCTCTCTCCTCTAACTAACCATGACTCTTTATCCTCTCTATCCTCTAACCATGACCCTTTATCCTCTCTCTCCTCTAACCATGACCCTTTATCCTCTCTCTCCTCTAACCATGACCCTTTATCCTCTCTCTATCATCTAACCATGACCCTTTATCCTCTCTCTCCTCTAACTAACCATGACCTTTATCCTCTCTCTCCTCTAACTAACCATGACCCTTTATCCTCTCTATCCTCTAACTAACCATGACCCTTTATCCTCTCTCTATCATCTAACCATGACCCTTTATCCTCTCTATCCTCTAACTAACCATTACCCTTTATCCTCTCTATCCTCTAACTAACCATGACCCTTTATCCTCTCTATCCTCTAACTAACCATGACCCTTTATCCTCTCTCTCCTCTAACTAACCATGACTCTTTATCCTCTCTATCCTCTAACCAACCATGACCCTTTATCCTCTCTATCCTCTAACCAACCATGACCCTTTATCCTCTCTCTCCTCTAACTAACCATGACCTTTATCCTCTCTCTCCTCTAACTAACATGACCTTTATCCTCTCTCTCCTCTAACTAACCATGACCCTTTATCCTCTCTCTCCTCTAACACATGACCCTTTATCCTCTCTATCCTCTAACTAACCATGACCCTTTATCCTCTCTCTCTCCTCTAACTAACCATGACCCTTTATCCTCTCTCTCCTCTAACTAACCATGACCCTTTATCCTCTCTCTCCTCTAACTAACCATGACCCTTTATCCTCTCTCTCCTCTAACTAACCATGACCCTTTATCCTCTCTCTCCTCTAACTAACCATGACCTTTATCCTCTCTCTCCTCTAACTAACCATGACCCTTTATCCTCTCTCTCCTCTAACTAACCATGACCTTTATCCTCTCTCTCCTCTAACCATGACCCTTTATCCTCTCTCTCCTCTAACCATGACCCTTTATCCCTCTCTCCTCTAACTAACCATGACCCTTTATCCTCTCTCTCCTCTAACTAACCATGACCCTTTATCCTCTCTCTCCTCTAACTAACCATGACCCTTTATCCTCTCTCTCCTCTAACCATGACTCTTTATCCTCTCTATCCTCTAACTAACCATGACCCTTTATCCTCTCTCTCCTCTAACTAACCATGACCCTTTATCCTCTCTCTCCTCTAACCATGACCCTTTATCCTCTCTCTCCTCTAACCATGACCCTTTATCCTCTCTCTCCTCTAACCATGACCCTTTATCCTCTCTCTCTCTCTAACTAACCATGACCCTTTATCCTCTCTCTCCTCTAACAACCATGACCCTTTATCCTCTCTCTCCTCTAACCATGACCCTTTATCCTCTCTATCCTCTAACTAACCATGACCCTTTATCCTCTCTCTCCTCTAACTAACCATGACCCTTTATCCTCTCTCTCCTCTAACCATGACCCTTTATCCTCTCTATCCTCTAAATGACCCTTTATCCTCTCTATCCTTAACCATGACCCTTTATCCTCTCTCTCCTCTATCTAACCCTGACCTTTATCCTCTCTCTTCTCTAACCATGACCCTTTATCCTCTCTCTCCTCTAACTAACCATGACCCTTAATCTTCTCTCTCCTCTAACTAACCATGACCCTTTATCCTCTCTCTCCTCTAACTAACCATGACCCTTTATCCTCTCTCTCCTCTAACCATGACCCTTTATCCACTCTCTCCTCTAACTAACCATGACTCTTTATCCTCTCTATCCTCTAACCACTGACCCTTTATCCTCTCTATCCTCTAACTAACCATGACCCTTTATCACTCTCTATCTCTAACTAACCATGACACTTTATCCTCTCTATCCTCTAACCATGACCCTTTATCCTCTCTATCCTCTAATATCCATGCTTTCCTCTCTCCTCTAACCATGACCCTTTATCTCTATCTCTAACCATGACCTTTATCCTCTCTATCCTCTAACTAACCATTTTATCCTCTCTCTCCTCCTAACTACCATGACCCTTTATCCTCTCTCTCCTCTAACTAACCATGACCCTTTATCATCTCTCTCCTCTAACTAACCATGACCCTTTATCCTCTCTATCATCTAACATGACCCTTTATCCCCTCTCTCTCCTCTAACTAACCATGACCCTTTATCTCTCTATCCTCTAACTAACCATGACCCTTTATCCTCTCTCTCCTCTAACTAACCATGACCCTTTATCCTCTCTCTCCTCTAACTAACCATGACCCTTTATCCTCTCTCTCCTCTAACTAACCATGACCCTTTATCCCTCTCTCTCCTCTAACTAACCATGACCCTTTATCCTCTCTCTCCTCTAACCATGACCCTTTATCCTCTCTCTCCTCTAACCATGACCCTTTATCCTCTAACTAACCATGACCTTTATCCTCTCTCTCCTCTAACTAACCATGACCCTTTATCCTCTCTATCACTCTAACCATGACCCTTTATCCTCTCTCTCCTCCTAACTAACCATGACCCTTTATCCTCTCTCTCCTCTAACTAACCATACCCTTTATCCTCTCTATCCTCTAACCGTGACCCTTTATCCTCTCTCTCCTCTAACCATGACCCTTTATCCTCTAATATCCATGACCCTTTATCCTCTCTCTCCTCTAACTAACCATGACCCTTTATCCTCTCTATCCTCTAACCATACCCTTTATCCTCTCTCTCCTTAACTAACCACGACCCTTTATCCTCTCTATCATCTAACCATGACCCTTTATCCTCTCTCTCCTCTAACTAACCATGACCCTTTATCCTCTCTATCCTCTAACTAACCATGACCCTTTATCTCTCTCTCTCCTCTAACTAACCATGACCCTTTATCCTCTCTCTCCTCTAACTAACCATGACCCTTTATCCTCTCTCTCCTCTACTAACCATGACCCTTCATCCTCTCTATCCTCTAACCATGACCCTTTATCCTCTCTCTCCTCCTAACCATGACCCTTTATCCTCTCTCTCCTCCTAACTAACCATGACCCTTTATCCTCTCTCTCCTCTAACCATGACCCTTTATCACTCTCATCCTCTAACCATGACCCTTTATCCCCTCTATCCTCTAACTAACCATGACCCTTTATCCTCTCTATCCTCTAACTAACCATGACCCTTTATCCTCTCTCTCTTCTAACTAACCATGACCCTTTATCCTCTCTCTCCTCTAACTAACCATGACCCTTCATCCTCTCTCTCCTCTAACCATGACCCTTTATCCTCTCTATCCTCTAGCCATGACCCTTTATCCTCTCTCTCCTCTAATAACCATGACCTTATCCTCTCTCTCCTCCTAATAACCATGACCCTTTATCCTCTCTCTCCTCTAACCATGACCCTTTATCCTCTCTCTCCTCTAACTAACCATGACCCTTTATCCTCTCTCCTCTAACTAACCGTGACCCTTTATCCTCTCTCTCCTCTAACTAACCATGACCCTTTATCCTCTCTCTCCTCTAACTAACCATGACCCTTTATCCTCTCTCTCCTCTAACCATGACCCTTTATCCTCTCTCTCCTCTAACCATGACCCTTTATCCTCTCTCTCCTCTAACCATGACCCATTATCCTCTCTATCCTCTAACTAACCATGACCCTTTATCCTCTCTCTCCTCTAACCATGACCCTTTATCCTCTCTATCCTCTAACTAACCATGACCCTTTATCCTCTCTCTCCTCTAACTAACCATGACCCTTTATCCTCTCTATCCTCTAACTAACCATACCCTTTATCCTCTCTCTCCTCTAACTAACCATGACCCTTTATCCTCTCTCTCCTCTAACTAACCATGACCCTATATCCTCTCTCTCCTCTAACTAACCATGATCTTTATCCTCTCTCTCCTCTAACCATGACCCTTTATCCTCTCTATCCTCTAACTAACCATGACCCTTTATCCTCTCTCTCCTCTAACCATGACCCTTTATCCTCTCTCTCCTCTAACCACTTGACCCTTTATCCTCTCTCTCCTCTAACTAACCATGACCCTTTATCCTCTCTCTCCTCTAACTAACCATGACCCTTTATCCTCTCTCTCCTCTAACTAACCATGACCCTTTATCTCTCTCTCTCCTCTAACTAACCATGACCCTTTATCACTCTCTCTCCTCTAACTAACCACGACCCTTTATCCTCTCTATCACTCTAGCCATGACCCTTTATCCTCTCTCTCCTCTAACTAACCACGACCCTTTATCCTCTCTATCATCTAACCATGACCCTTTATCCTCTCTCTCTCTAACTAACCATGACCCTTTATCCTCTCTATCCTCTAACTAACCATCTTTATCCTTTTTCTCTCTCCTCTAATAACCATGACCCTTTATCCTCTCTCTCCTCTAACTACCATGACCCTTATTCTCTCTCCTCTATAACCATGACCCTTTATCCTCTCTCTCCTCTACCATGACTCCTTTATCCTTCTCTCTAATCATCTATCCTCTCTCTCCTTAACCATACCCTTTATCCTCTCTCTCTCTAACCACGACCTTTATCCTCTCTATCTCTAACTAACCATAACCCTTTATCTCTCTCTATCTACTAACCTGACCCTTTATCCTCTCTCTCTTCTAACTAACCATGACCCTTTACCTCTCTCTCCTCTACGATATCCATGACCCTTCATCCTCTCTCTCCTACTACTAGCCATGACCCTTTATCCTCTCTCTCCTCTAATAACCATGACCCTTTATCTCTCTCTCCTCTAACTAACCTGACCCTTTCTCCTCTCTCTCCTCTAACTACCATGACCCTCTATCCTCTCTCTCTAACTAACCATGACCCTTTATCCTCTCTCTCCTCTATCTAACCATGACCCTTTATCCTCTCTCTCCTCTATAACCATGACCCTTTATCCTCTCTCTCCTCTAACTAACCATGACCCTTTATCCTCTCTCTCCTCTAACCATGACCCTTATCTCTCTCTCCTCTAACCATGACCCATTATCCTCTTATCCTCTATCTAACCATATCCTTTATCCTCTCTCTCCCCCTAACCATGACCCTTTATCCTCTCTATCCTCTAATAAAGACCCTTTTCCCTCTCTCTCCCTAACTAACTATGACCCTTTATCCTCTCTATCCTCTAACTAACCATGACCCTTCATTCTCTCTCCTCTAACTAGCCAAGACCCTTTATCCTCTCTCTCCTCTAACTACATGACCCTATATCACTCTCTCTCCTCTAACTAACCAACCCTTTATCCTCTCTCTCCTCCTAACCATGACCCTTTATCCTCTCTATCCTCTAACTAACCATGACCCTTTATCCTCTCTCCCTCTAACCATGACCCTTTATCTTCTCTCCTCTAACCATGACCCTTTATCCTCTCTCTCCTCCTTAACATGACCCTTTATCCTCTCTCTCCTCTAATAACCAGACCCTTTATCCTCTCTCCTCTAACTAACCATGACCTTATCCTCTCTCTCCTCTAACTAACCATAACCCTTTATCCTCTCTCTCCTCTAACTAACCACGACCCTTTATCTCTCTCTCCTCTAACTAACCATGACCCTTTATCCTCTCTCTCCTCTAACCATGACCCTTTATCCTCCTCTCCTCTAACTCATGACCCTTTATCCTCTCCCCTCTACTAACCAGACCTTTATCCTCTCTCTCCTCTAACTAACCATGACCCTTTATCCTCTCTCTCCTCTAACTAACCATGACCCTTTATCACTCTCTATCCTCTAACCATGACCCCTTATCCTCTCTCTCCTCTAACTAACCATGACGCCTTTATCCTCTCTCTCCTCTAGCCATGACCCTTTATCCTCTCTCTCCTCTAACCATGACCCCTTATCCTCTCTATCCTCTACTAACCATGACCCTTTATCCTCTCTATCCTCTAACTAACCATGACCCTTTATCCTCTCTATCCTCCTACTAACCATGACCCTTTATCCTCTCTATCCTCTAACTAACCATGACTCTTTATCACTCTCTCTCCTCTAACTAACCATGACTCTTTATCCTCTCTATCCTCTAACTATCCATGACCCTTTATCCTCTCTATCCTCTAACCCATACCTTTATCCTCTCTCTCCTCTAACTAACCATGACCCTTTATCCTCTCTCTCCTCTAACTAACCATGACCCTTTATCCTCTCTCTCCTCTAACTAACCATAACCTTTATCCTCTCTCTCCTCTATATACCCTTTATCCTCTCTCTCCTCTAACTAACCATGACCTTTATCCTCTCTCTCCTCTAATAACCATACCCTTTATCTCTCTCTCCTCTAACTAACCATGACCCTTTATCCTCTCTCTCCTCTAACTAACCATGACCCTTTATCCTCTCTCTCCTCTATCTAACATGACCCTTTATCCTCTCTCTCCTCTAACTAACCATGACCCTTTATCCTCTCTCTCCCTCTAACTAACCATGACCTTTATCCTCTCTCTCCTCTAACTAACCATGACCCTTTATCACTCTCTCTCCTCTAACCATGACCCTTTATCCTCTCTCTCCTCTAACCATGACCCTATCCTCTCTCTCCTCTAACTAACCATGACCCTTTATCCTCTCTCTCCTCTAACTAACCACGACCCTTTATCCTCTCTCTCCTCTAATAACCATGACCCTTTATCCTCTCTCTCCTCTAACTAACCATGACTCTTTATCCTCTCTATCCTCTAACCACGACCCTTTATCCTCTCTCTCCTCTAACCATGACTCTTTATCCTCTCTATCCTCTAACTAACCACTGACCCTTTATCCTCTCTCTATCATCTAACCATGACCCTTTATCCTCTCTCTCCTCTAACTAACCATGAGCTTTATCCTCTCTCTCCTCTAACTAACCATGACCCTTTATCCTCTCTATCCTCTAACTAACCATGACCCTTTATCCTCTCTCTATCATCTAACCATGACTTTTATCCTCTCTATCCTCTAACTAACCATGACCCTTTATCCTCTCTATCCTAACTAACCATGACCCTTTATCCTCTCTCTCCTCTAACTAACCATGACCACTTTATTCTCTCTCCTCTAACCATGACCCTTTATCCTCTCTCTCCTCTAGCCATGACCCTTCATCCTCTCTCTCCTCTAACTAACCATGACCCTTTATCCTCTCTCTCCTCTAACTAACCATGACCCTTTATCTCTCTCTCTCCTCTAACTAACCGTGACCCTTTATCCTCTCTCTCCTCTAACTAACCATGACCCTTTATCCTCTCTCCTCTAACCATGACCCTTTATCCTCTCTCTCCTCTAACCGTGACCTTTATCCTCTCTCTCTCTAACTAACCATGACCCTTATCCTCTCTCTCCTCTTAGCCATGACCCTTTATCCCTCTCTCCTCTACTAACCATGACCCTTTATCACTCTCTCTCCTCTAACTAACCATGACTCTTTATCCTCTCTATCCTAACCATGACCCTTTATCCTCTCTCTCCTCTAACCATGACTCTTTATCTCTCTATCCTCTAATACCATGACCCTTTATCCTCTCTCTATCATCTAACCATGACCATTTATCCTCTCTCTCCTCTATCTAACCATGGCCTTTATCCTCTCTCTCCTCTAACTAACCATGACCCTTTATCCTCTCTATCCTCTAATAACCATGACCCTTTATCCTCTCTCTATCATCCTAACCATGACCTTTTATCCTCTCTATCCTCTAACTAACCATGACCCTTTATCCTCTCTATCCTCTATAACCATGACCCTTTATCCTCTCTCTCCTCTAACTAACCATGACCCTTTATCCTCTCTCTCCTCTAGCCACTGACCCTTTATCCTCTCTCTCCTCTAACCATAACCCTTTATCCTCTCTCTCCTCTAACCATGACCCTTTATCACTCTCTCTCCTCTAACTAACCATGACCCTTTATCCTCTCTCTCCTCTAACTAACCATGACCCTTTATCCTCTCTCTCCTCTAACCATGACCCTTTATCTCTCTCTCTCCTCTAACTAACCATGACTCTTTATCCTCTCTATCCTCTAACCATGACCCTTTATCCTCTCTATCCTCTAACTAACCATGACCCTTTATCCTCTCTATCCTCTAACTATCCATGACCCTTTATCCTCTCTATCCTCTAGCCGCGCGACCCTTTATCCTCTCTATCCTCTAACTAACCATGACCCTTTATCCTCTCTCTCCTCTAACTAACCATGACCCTTTATCCCTCTATCCTCTAACCATGACCCTTTATCCTCTCTATCCTCTAACTAACATGACCCTTTATCCTCTCTCTCCTCTAACTAACCATGACCTTTATCCTCTCTCTCCTCTAACTAACCATGACCCTTTATCTCTCTCTCCTCTAACTAACCATGACTTTATCCTCTCTCTCCTCTAACTAACCATGACCTTTATCCTCTCTCTCCTCCTATCTAACCATGACCCTTTATCCTCTCTCTCCTCTAACTAACCATGACCCTTTATCCTCTCTCTCCTCTAACCATGACCCTTTATCCTCTCTCTCCTCTACCATGACCCTTTATCCTCTCTCTCCTCTAACTAACCATTGACCCTTTATCCTCTCTCTCTCTCTAACTAACCATGACCCTTTATCCTCTCTCTCCTCCTAACTAACCATGTCCCTTTATCCTCTCTATCCTCTAGCCATGACCCTTTATCCCTCTCTCCTCTAACTAACCATGACCCTTTATCCTCTCTCTCCTCTAACCATGACCCTTTTATCCTCTCTCTCTTCTAACCATGACCCTTTATCCTCTCTATCCTCTAACCATACCCTTTATCTCTCTATCTCTAATAACCATGACCCTTTTATCCTCTCTATCTCTAACTAACCATGACCCTTTATCCTCTCTATCTCTAACTAACCATGACCCTTTATCCTCTCTCTCCTCTAACTAACCATGACTCTTTATCCTCTCTATCCCTCTAACTAACCATGACCCTTTATCCACTCTCTATCCTCTAACTATCCACTGACCCTTTATCCCTCTCTCTCCTCTAATAACCATGACCTTTATCCTCTCTCTCCTCTAACTAACCATGACCCTTTATCCTCTCTCTCCTCTAACTAACCGTGACCCTTTATCCTCTCTCTCCTCTAACCATGACCCTTTATCCTCTCTCTCCTCTAACCATGACCCTTTATCCTCTCTCTCCTCTAACTAACCATGACCCTTTATCCTCTCTCTCCTCTAACTAACCATGACCTTTATCCTCTCTCTCCTCTAACCATGACTCTTTATCCTCTCTCTCCTCCTAACTAACCATGACTCTTTATCCTCTCTATCTCTAACCATGACCCTTTATCCTCTCTATCTCTAACTAACCATGACCCTTTATCCTCTCTATCCTCTAACTAACCATGACCCTTTATCCTCTCTATCACTCTAACCGTGACCCTTTATCCTCTCTATCCTCTATCTAACCATGACCCTTTATCCTCTCTCTCCTCTAACTAACCATGACCCTTTATCCTCTCTATCCTCTAAATGACCCTTTATCCTCTCTATCCTCCAACTAACCATGACCCTTTATCCTCTCTCTCCTCTAACTAACCATGACCCTTTATCCTCTCTCTCCTCTAATAACCATTGACCCTTTATCCTCTCTCTCCTCTAACTAACCATGACCCTTTATCCTCTCTCTCCTCTAACTAACCATGACCCTTTATCTCTCTCTCCTCTAACTAACCATGACCCTTTATCCTCTCTCTCCTCTAACTAACCATGACCCTTTATCCTCTCTCTCCTCTAACCATGACCCTTTATCCTCTCTCTCCTCTAACCATGACCCTTTATCCTCTCTCTCCTCTAACTAGCCATGACCCTTTATCCTCTCTCTCCTCTAACTAACCATGACCCTTTATCCTCTCTCTCTCCTCCTACTACCATGACCCTTTATCCTCTCTATCCTTAACCACTGACCCTTTATCCTCTCTCTCCTCTAACTAACCATACCCTTTATCTCTCTCTCCTCTAACCATGACCCTTTATCACTCTCTCTTCTAACCATGACCCTTTATCCTCTCTATCCTCTAACCATGACCCTTTATCCTCTCTATCCTCTAACTAACCATGACCCTTTATCCTCTCTATCCTCTAATAACCATGACCCTTTATCCTCTCTATCCTCTAACTAACCATGACCCTTTATCCTCTCTCTCCTCTAACTAACCTTGACTCTTTATCCTCTCTATCCTCTAACTAACCATGACCCTTTATCCTCTCTATCCTCTAACTAACCATGACCTTTATCCTCTCTCTCCTCTAACTAACCATGACCTTTATCCTCTCTCTCCTCTAACTAACCATGACCCTTTATCTCTCTCTCCTCTACTAACCATGACCCTTTATCCTCTCTCTCCTCTAACCATGAGCCTTTATCCTCTCTATCCTCTAACTAACCATGACCCTTTATCCTCTCTCTCCTCTAACTAACCATGACCCTTTATCCTCTCTCTCCTCTAATAACCATGACCCTTTATCTCTCTCTCCTCTAACTAACCACTTTGACCCTTTATCCTCTCTCTCCCCCTAACTAACCATGACCCTTTATCCTCTCTCTCCTCTAACTAACCATGACCCTTTATCCTCTCTCTCCTCTACTAACCATGACCCTTTATCCTCTCTCTCCTCTAACCATGACCCTTTATCCTCTCTCTCCTCTAACCATGACCCTTTATCCTCTCTCTCCTCTAACCACGACCCTTTATCCTCTCTCTCCTCTAACTAACCATGACCCTTTATCCTCTCTCTCCTCTAACCACTGACCCTTTATCTCTCTCTCCTCTAACCACGACCACTTTATCCTCTCTCTCCTCTAACCATGACTCTTTATCCTCTCTATCCTCTAACTAACCATGACCTTTATCCTCTCTCTCCTCTAATAACCATGACCCTTTATCCTCTCTCTCCTCTAACTAACCATGACTCTTTATCCTCTCTATCCTCTAACCATGACCCTTTATCCTCTCTCTCCTCTAACCATGACTCTTTATCCTCTCTATCCTCTAACTAACCATGACCTTTATCCTCTCTCTATCATCTAACCATGACCTTTATCCTCTCTCTCCTCTAACTAACCATGACCTTTATCCTCTCTCTCCTCTAACTAACCATGACCCTTTATCCTCTCTATCCTCTAACTAACCATGACCCTTTATCCTCTCTCTATCATCTAACCATGACCCTTTATCCTCTCTATCCTCTAACTAGCCATGACCCTTTATCCTCTCTATCCTCCTAACTAACCATGACCCTTTATCCTCTCTATCCTCTAACTAACCATGACCCTTTATCCTCTCTCTCCTCTAACTAACCATGACTCTTTATCACTCTCTATCCTCTAACTAACCATGACCCTTTATCCTCTCTATCCTCTAACTAACCATGACCTTTATCCTCTCTCTCCTCTATCTATCCATGACCTTTATCCTCTCTCTCCTCTAACTAACCACGACCCTTTATCCTCTCTCTCCTCTAACTAACCATGACCCTTTATCCTCTCTCTCCTCTAACCATGACCCTTTATCCTCTCTATCCTCTAACTAACCATGACCCTTTATCCTCTCTCTCCTCTAACTAACCATGACCCTTTATCCTCTCTCTCCTCTAACTAACCACTTTGACCCTTTATCCTCTCTCTCCTCTAACTATCCATGACCCTTTATCCTCTCTCTCCTCTAACTAACCATGACCCTTTATCCTCTCTCTCCTCTAACTACCATGACCCTTTATCCTCTCTCTCCTCTAACTAACCATGACTTTATCCTCTCTCTCCTCTAACTAACCATGACCCTTTATCCTCTCTCTCCTCTAACATTTATCCTCCCCTCTAACCATGACCCTTTATCTCTTCTCCTCTATAACCATGACCCTTTATCCTCTCTCTCCTCTAACTAACCATGACTCTTTATCCTCTCTATCCTCTAACCATGACCCTTTATCCTCTCTCTCCTCTAGCACTGACCCTTTATCCTCTCTCTCCTCTAGCCATGACCCTTTATCCTCTCTCTATCATCTAACCATGGCCCTTTATCCTCTCTATCCTCTAACTAACCATGACCCTTTATCCTCTCTATCCTCTAACTAACCATGACCCTTTATCCTCTCTCTCCTCTAACTAACCATGACTCTTTATCCTCTCTCTATCCTCTAACCAACCATGACCCTTTATCCTCTCTATCCTCTAACCAATCCATGACCCTTTATCCTCTCTCTCCTCTAACTAACCATGACCTTTATCCTCTCTCTCCTCTAATCCATGACCCTTTATCATCTCTCTCTCCTCTAACTAACCATGACCTTTATCCTCTCTATCCTCTAACTAACCATGACCCTTTATCCTCTCTCTCCTCTAACTAACCATGACCCTTTATCCTCTCTCTCCTCTAACCATGACCCTTTATCCTCTCTCTCTCTAACCATGACCCTTTATCCTCTCTCTCCTCTAACTAAGCATGACCCTTTATCCTCTCTCTCCTCTAACTAACTCATGACCCTTTATCTCTCTCTCTCCTCTAACTAACCATGACCCTTTATCCTCTCTCTCCTCTAACTAACCATGACCCTTTATCCTCTCTCTCCTCTAACTAACCATGACCCTTTATCCTCTCTCTCCTCTAACCATGACCCTTTATCCTCTCTCTCCTCTAACCATGACCCTTTATCCTCTCTCTCCTCTAACTAACCATGACCCTTTATCCTCTCTCTCCTCTAACTAACCATGACCCTTTATCCTCTCTCTCCTCTAACTAACCATGACCCTTTATCCTCTCTCTCCTCTAACTAACCATGACTCTTTATCCTCTCTATCCTCTAACCATGACCCTTTATCCTCTCTCTCCTCTAACCATGACTCTTTATCCTCTCTATCCTCTAACTAACCATGACCCTTTATCCTCTCTCTATCATCTAACCATGACCCTTTATCCTCTCTCTCCTCTAACTAACCATGACCTTTATCCTCTCTCTCCTCTAACTAACCATGACCCTTTATCCTCTCTATCCTCTAACTAACCATGACCCTTTATCCTCTCTCTATCATCTAACCATGACCTTTTATCCTCTCTATCCTCTAACTAACCATGACCCTTTATCCTCTCTATCCTCTAACTAACCAAGTGACCCTTTATCCTCTCTCTCCTCTAACTAAGCCATGACCCTTTATCCTCTCTCTCCTCTAACCATGACTATCCTCTCTCTCCTCTAACCATGACCCTTTATCCTCTCTCTCCTCTAACCATGACCCTTTATCCTCTCTCTCCTCTAACTAACCATGACCCTTTATCCTCTCTCTCCTCTAACTAACCATGACCCTTTATCCTCTCTCTCCTCTAACCATGACCCTTTATCCTCTCTCTCCTCTAACTAACCATGACTCTTTATCCTCTCTATCCTCTAACCATGACCCTTTATCCTCTCTATCCTCTAACTAACCATGACCCTTTATCCTCTCTATCCTCTAACTAACCATGACCCTTTATCCTCTCTATCCTCTAACCATGACCCTTTATCCTCTCTATCCTCTAACTAACCATGACCCTTTATCCTCTCTCTCCTCTAACTAACCATGACCCTTTATCCCTCTATCCTCTAACCATGACCCTTTATCCTCTCTATCCTCTAACTAACCATGACCCTTTATCCTCTCTCTCCTCTAACTAACCATGACCCTTTATCCTCTCTCTCCCTCTAACTAACCATGACCCTTTATCCTCTCTCTCCCTCTAACTAACCATGACCCTTTATCCTCTCTCTCCTCTAACTAACCATGACCCTTTATCCTCTCTCTCCTCTAACTAACCATGACCCTTTATCTCTCTCTCTCCTCTAACTAACCATGACCCTTTATCCTCTCTCTCCTCTAACCATGACCCTTTATCCTCTCTCTCCTCTAACCATGACCCTTTATCCTCTCTCTCCTCTAACTAACCATGACCCTTTATCCTCTCTCTCCTCTAACTAACCATGACCCTTTATCCTCTCTCTCCTCTAACTAACCATGACCCTTTATCCTCTCTATCCTCTAACCATGACCCTTTATCCTCTCTCTCCTCTAACTAACCATGACCCTTTATCCTCTCTCTCCTCTAACCATGACCTTTATCCTCTCTCTCTTCTAACCATGACCCTTTATCCTCTCTATCCTCTAACCATGACCCTTTATCCTCTCTATCCTCTAACTAACCATGACCCTTTATCCTCTCTATCCTCTAACTAACCATGACCCTTTATCCTCTCTATCCTCTAACTAACCATGACCCTTTATCCTCTCTATCCTCTAACCATGACCCTTTATCCTCTCTATCCTCTAACTAACCATGACCCTTTATCCTCTCTCTCCTCTAACTAACCATGACCCTTTATCCCTCTATCCTCTAACCATGACCCTTTATCCTCTCTCTCCTCTAACTAACCATGACCCTTTATCCTCTCTCTCCTCTAACTAACCATGACCCTTTATCCTCTCTCTCCTCTAACTAACCATGACCCTTTATCCTCTCTATCCTCTAACCATGACCCTTTATCCTCTCTCTCCTCTAACTAACCATGACCCTTTATCCTCTCTCTCCTCTAACCATGACCCTTTATCCTCTCTCTCTTCTAACCATGACCCTTTATCCTCTCTATCCTCTAACCATGACCCTTTATCCTCTCTATCCTCTAACTAACCATGACCCTTTATCCTCTCTCTCCTCTAACTAACCATGACCCTTTATCCCTCTATCCTCTAACCATGACCCTTTATCCTCTCTATCCTCTAACTAACCATGACCCTTTATCCTCTCTCTCCTCTAACTAACCATGACCCTTTATCCTCTCTCTCCTCTAACTAACCATGACCCTTTATCCTCTCTCTCCTCTAACTAACCATGACCCTTTATCCTCTCTCTCCTCTAACTAACCATGACCCTTTATCCTCTCTCTCCTCTAACTAACCATGACCCTTTATCCTCTCTCTCCTCTACTAACCATGACCCTTTATCCTCTCTCTCCTCTAACCATGACCCTTTATCCTCTCTCTCCTCTAACCATGACCCTTTATCCTCTCTCTCCTCTAACTAACCATGACCCTTTATCCTCTCTCTCTCCTCTAACTAACCATGACCCTTTATCCTCTCTCTCCTCCTAACTAACCATGACCCTTTATCCTCTCTATCCTCTAACCATGACCCTTTATCCTCTCTCTCCTCTAACTAACCATGACCCTTTATCCTCTCTCTCCTCTAACCATGACCCTTTATCCTCTCTCTCTTCTAACCATGACCCTTTATCCTCTCTATCCTCTAACCATGACCCTTTATCCTCTCTATCCTCTAACTAACCATGACCCTTTATCCTCTCTATCCTCTAACTAACCATGACCCTTTATCCTCTCTATCCTCTAACTAACCATGACCCTTTATCCTCTCTCTCCTCTAACTAACCATGACTCTTTATCCTCTCTATCCTCTAACTAACCATGACCCTTTATCCTCTCTATCCTCTAACTAACCATGACCCTTTATCCTCTCTCTCCTCTAACTAACCATGACCTTTATCCTCTCTCTCCTCTAACTAACCATGACCCTTTATCCTCTCTCTCCTCTAACTAACCATGACCCTTTATCCTCTCTCTCCTCTAACCATGACCCTTTATCCTCTCTATCCTCTAACTAACCATGACCCTTTATCCTCTCTCTCCTCTAACTAACCATGACCCTTTATCCTCTCTCTCCTCTAACTAACCATGACCCTTTATCCTCTCTCTCCTCTAACTAACCATGACCCTTTATCCTCTCTCTCCTCTAACTAACCATGACCCTTTATCCTCTCTCTCCTCTAACTAACCATGACCCTTTATCCTCTCTCTCCTCTAACTAACCATGACCCTTTATCCTCTCTCTCCTCTAACCATGACCCTTTATCCTCTCTCTCCTCTAACCATGACCCTTTATCCTCTCTCTCCTCTAACCATGACCCTTTATCCTCTCTCTCCTCTAACTAACCATGACCCTTTATCCTCTCTCTCCTCTAACTAACCATGACCCTTTATCCTCTCTCTCCTCTAACCATGACCCTTTATCCTCTCTCTCCTCTAACCATGACTCTTTATCCTCTCTATCCTCTAACTAACCATGACCCTTTATCCTCTCTCTCCTCTAACTAACCATGACCCCTTTATCCTCTCTCTCCTCTAACTAACCATGACTCTTTATCCTCTCTATCCTCTAACCATGACCCTTTATCCTCTCTCTCCTCTAACCATGACTCTTTATCCTCTCTATCCTCTAACTAACCATGACCCTTTATCCTCTCTCTATCATCTAACCATGACCCTTTATCCTCTCTCTCCTCTAACTAACCATGACCTTTATCCTCTCTCTCCTCTAACTAACCATGACCCTTTATCCTCTCTATCCTCTAACTAACCATGACCCTTTATCCTCTCTCTATCAGCTCTAACCATGACCCTTTATCCTCTCTATCCTCTAACTAACCATGACCCTTTATCCTCTCTATCCTCTAACTAACCATGACCCTTTATCTCTCTCTATCCTCTAACTAACCATGACCCTTTATCCTCTCTCTCCTCTAACTAACCATGACTCTTTATCCTCTCTATCCTCTAACTAACCATGACCCTTTATCCTCTCTATCCTCTAACTAACCATGACCCTTTATCCTCTCTCTCCTCTAACTAACCATGACCTTTATCCTCTCTCTCTCCTCTAACTAACCATGACCCTTTATCCTCTCTCTCCTCTAACTAACCATGACCCTTTATCCTCTCTCTCCTCTAACCATGACCCTTTATCCTCTCTATCCTCTAACTAACCATGACCCTTTATCCTCTCTCTCCTCTAACTAACCATGACCCTTTATCCTCTCTCTCCTCTAACTAACCATGACCCTTTATCCTCTCTCTCCTCTAACTAACCGTGACCCTTTATCCTCTCTCTCCTCTAACTAACCATGACCCTTTATCCTCTCTCTCCTCTAACTAACCATGACCCTTTATCCTCTCTCTCCTCTAACTAACCATGACCCTTTATCCTCTCTCTCCTCTAACTAACCATGACCCTTTATCCTCTCTCTCCTCTAACCATGACCCTTTATCCTCTCTCTCCTCTAACCATGACCCTTTATCCTCTCTCTCCTCTAACTAACCATGACCCTTTATCCTCTCTCTCCTCTAACTAACCATGACTCTTTATCCTCTCTATCCTCTAACCATGACCCTTTATCCTCTCTCTCCTCTAACCATGACCCTTTATCCTCTCTCTCCTCTAACCATGACCCTTTATCCTCTCTCTATCATCTAACCATGACCCTTTATCCTCTCTATCCTCTAACTAACCATGACCCTTTATCCTCTCTATCCTCTAACTAACCATGACCCTTTATCCTCTCTCTCCTCTAACTAACCATGACTCTTTATCCTCTCTATCCTCTAACCAACCATGACCCTTTATCCTCTCTATCCTCTAACCAACCATGACCCTTTATCCTCTCTCTCCTCTAACTAACCATGACCTTTATCCTCTCTCTCCTCTAACTAACCATGACCCTTTATCCTCTCTCTCCTCTAACTAACCATGACCCTTTATCCTCTCTATCCTCTAACTAACCATGACCCTTTATCCTCTCTCTCCTCTAACTAACCATGACCCTTTATCCTCTCTCTCCTCTAACCATGACCCTTTATCCTCTCTCTCCTCTAACCATGACCCTTTATCCTCTCTCTCCTCTAACTAACCATGACCCTTTATCCTCTCTCTCCTCTAACTAACCATGACCCTTTATCCTCTCTCTCCTCTAACTAACCATGACCCTTTATCCTCTCTCTCCTCTAACTAACCATGACCCTTTATCCTCTCTCTCCTCTAACTAACCATGACCCTTTATCCTCTCTCTCCTCTAACCATGACCCTTTATCCTCTCTCTCCTCTAACCATGACCCTTTATCCTCTCTCTCCTCTAACTAACCATGACCCTTTATCCTCTCTCTCCTCTAACTAACCATGACCCTTTATCCTCTCTCTCCTCTAACTAACCATGACCCTTTATCCTCTCTCTCCTCTAACTAACCATGACTCTTTATCCTCTCTATCCTCTAACCATGACCCTTTATCCTCTCTCTCCTCTAACCATGACTCTTTATCCTCTCTATCCTCTAACTAACCATGACCCTTTATCCTCTCTCTATCATCTAACCATGACCCTTTATCCTCTCTCTCCTCTAACTAACCATGACCTTTATCCTCTCTCTCCTCTAACTAACCATGACCCTTTATCCTCTCTATCCTCTAACTAACCATGACCCTTTATCCTCTCTCTATCATCTAACCATGACCTTTTTTATCCTCTCTATCCTCTAACTAACCATGACCCTTTATCCTCTCTATCCTCTAACTAACCATGACCCTTTATCCTCTCTCTCCTCTAACTAACCATGACCCTTTATCCTCTCTCTCCTCTAACCATGACCCTTTATCCTCTCTCTCCTCTAACCATGACCCTTTATCCTCTCTCTCTCCTCTAACCATGACCCTTTATCCTCTCTCTCCTCTAACTAACCATGACCCTTTATCCTCTCTCTCCTCTAACTAACCATGACCCTTTATCCTCTCTCTCCTCTAACCATGACCCTTTATCCTCTCTCTCCTCTAACTAACCATGACTCTTTATCCTCTCTATCCTCTAACCATGACCCTTTATCCTCTCTATCCTCTAACTAACCATGACCCTTTATCCTCTCTATCCTCTAACTAACCATGACCCTTTATCCTCTCTATCCTCTAACCATGACCCTTTATCCTCTCTATCCTCTAACTAACCATGACCCTTTATCCTCTCTCTCCTCTAACTAACCATGACCCTTTATCCCTCTATCCTCTAACCATGACCCTTTATCCTCTCTATCCCTCTAACTAACCATGACCCTTTATCCTCTCTCTCCTCTAACTAACCATGACCCTTTATCCCTCTCTCTCCTCTCACTAACCATGACCCTTTATCCTCTCTCTCCTCTAACTAACCATGACCCTTTATCCTCTCTCTCCTCTAACTAACCATGACCCTTTATCCTCTCTCTCCTCTAACTAACCATGACCCTTTATCCTCTCTCTCCTCTAACTAACCATGACCCTTTATCCTCTCTCTCCTCTAACCATGACCCTTTATCCTCTCTCTCCTCTAACCATGACCCTTTATCCTCTCTCTCCTCTAACTAACCATGACCCTTTATCCTCTCTCTCCTCTAACTAACCATGACCTTTATCCTCTCTCTCCTCTAACTAACCATGACCCTTTATCCTCTCTATCCTCTAACCATGACCCTTTATCCTCTCTCTCCTCTAACTAACCATGACCCTTTATCCTCTCTCTCCTCTAACCCATGACCCTTTATCCTCTCTCTCTTCTAACCATGACCCTTTATCCTCTCTATCCTCTAACCATGACCCTTTATCCTCTCTATCCTCTAACTAACCATGACCCTTTATCCTCTCTATCCTCTAACTAACCATGACCCTTTATCCTCTCTATCCTCTAACTAACCATGACCCTTTATCCTCTCTCTCCTCTAACTAACCATGACTCTTTATCCTCTCTATCCTCTAACTAACCATGACCATTTATCCTCTCTCTCCTCTAACTAACCATGACCTTTATCCTCTCTCTCCTCTAACTAACCATGACCCTTTATCCTCTCTCTCCTCTAACTAACCATGACCCTTTATCCTCTCTCTCCTCTAACCATGACCCTTTATCCTCTCTATCCTCTAACTAACCATGACCCTTTATCCTCTCTCTCCTCTAACTAACCATGACCCTTTATCCTCTCTCTCCTCTAACTAACCATGACCTTTATCCTCTCTCTCCTCTAACTAACCATGACCCTTTATCCTCTCTCTCCTCTAACTAACCATGACCCTTTATCCTCTCTCTCCTCTAACTAACCATGACCCTTTATCCTCTCTCTCCTCTAACTAACCATGACCCTTTATCCTCTCTCTCTCCTCTAACTAACCATGACCCTTTATCCTCTCTCTCCTCTAACCATGACCCTTTATCCTCTCTCTCCTCTAACCATGACCCTTTATCCTCTCTCTCCTCTAACCATGACCCTTTATCCTCTCTCTCCTCTAACTAACCATGACCCTTTATCCTCTCTCTCCTCTAACTAACCATGACCCTTTATCCTCTCTCTCCTCTAACCATGACCCTTTATCCTCTCTCTCCTCTAACCATGACTCTTTATCCTCTCTATCCTCTAACTAACCATGACCCTTTATCCTCTCTCTCCTCTAACTAACCATGACCCTTTATCCTCTCTCTCCTCTAACTAACCATGACCCTTTATCCTCTCTATCCTCTAACCATGACCCTTTATCCTCTCTCTCCTCTAACCATGACTCTTTATCCTCTCTATCCTCTAACTAACCATGACCCTTTATCCTCTCTCTATCATCTAACCATGACCCTTTATCCTCTCTCTCCTCTAACTAACCATGACCTTTATCCTCTCTCTCCTCTAACTAACCATGACCCTTTATCCTCTCTATCCTCTAACTAACCACGACCCTTTATCCTCTCTCTATCATCTAACCATGACCCTTTATCCTCTCTATCCTCTAACTAACCATGACCCTTTATCCTCTCTATCCTCTAACTAACCATGACCCTTTATCCTCTCTATCCTCTAACTAACCATGACCCTTTATCCTCTCTCTCCTCTAACTAACCATGACTCTTTATCCTCTCTATCCTCTAACTAACCATGACCCTTTATCCTCTCTATCCCCTCTAACTAACCATGACCCTTTATCCTCTCTCTCCTCTAACTAACCATGACCTTTATCCTCTCTCTCCTCTAACTAACCCATGACCCTTTATCCTCTCTCTCCTCTAACTAACCATGACCCTTTATCCTCTCTCTCCTCTAACCATGACCCTTTATCCTCTCTATCCTCTAACTAACCATGACCCTTTATCCTCTCTCTCCTCTAACTAACCATGACCCTTTATCCTCTCTCTCCTCTAACCATGACCCTTTATCCTCTCTCTCCTCTAACCATGACCCTTTATCCTCTCTCTCCTCTAACCATGACCCTTTATCCTCTCTCTCCTCTAACTAACCATAACCCTTTATCCTCTCTCTCCTCTAACTAACCATGACTCTTTATCCTCTCTATCCTCTAACCATGACCCTTTATCCTCTCTCTCCTCTAACCATGACCCTTTATCCTCTCTCTCCTCTAACCATGACCCTTTATCCTCTCTCTATCATCTAACCATGACCCTTTATCCTCTCTCTCCTCTAACTAACCATGACCTTTATCCTCTCTCTCCTCTAACTAACCATGACCCTTTATCCTCTCTATCCTCTAACTAACCATGACCCTTTATCCTCTCTCTATCATCTAACCATGACCCTTTATCCTCTCTATCCTCTAACTAACCATGACCCTTTATCCTCTCTATCCTCTAACTAACCATGACCCTTTATCCTCTCTATCCTCTAACTAACCATGACCCTTTATCCTCTCTCTCCTCTAACTAACCATGACTCTTTATCCTCTCTATCCTCTAACCAACCATGACCCTTTATCCTCTCTATCCTCTAACCAACCATGACCCTTTATCCTCTCTCTCCTCTAACTAACCATGACCTTTATCCTCTCTCTCCTCTAACTAACCATGACCCTTTATCCTCTCTCTCCTCTAACTAACCATGACCCTTTATCCTCTCTCTCCTCTAACCATGACCCTTTATCCTCTCTCTCCTCTAACTAACCATGACCCTTTATCCTCTCTCTCCTCTAACTAACCATGACCCTTTATCCTCTCTCTCCTCTAACTAACCATGACCCTTTATCCTCTCTTTCCTCTAACTAACCATGACCCTTTATCCTCTCTCTCTCTAACTAACCATGACCCTTTATCCTCTCTCTCCTCTAACCATGACCCTTTATCCTCTCTATCCTCTAACTAACCATGACCCTTTATCCTCTCTCTCCTCTAACTAACCATGACCCTTTATCCTCTCTCTCCTCTAACTAACCATGACCCTTTATCCTCTCTCTCCTCTAACTAACCATGACCCTTTATCCTCTCTATCCTCTAACTAACCATGACCCTTTATCCTCTCTCTCCTCTAACTAACCATGACCCTTTATCCTCTCTCTCCTCTAACTAACCATGACCCTTTATCCTCTCTCTCCTCTAACTAACCATGACCCTTTATCCTCTCTTTCCTCTAACTAACCATGACCCTTTATCCTCTCTCTCCTCTAACTAACCATGACCCTTTATCCTCTCTCTCCTCTAACTAACCATGACCCTTTATCCTCTCTCTCCTCTAACCATGACCCTTTATCCTCTCTCTCCTCTAACCATGACCCTTTATCCTCTCTCTCCTCTAACTAACCATGACCCTTTATCCTCTCTCTCCTCTAACTAACCATGACCCTTTATCCTCTCTCTCCTCTAACTAACCATGACCCTTTATCCTCTCTCTCCTCTAACCATGACCCTTTATCCTCTCTATCCTCTAACTAACCATGACCCTTTATCCTCTCTCTCCTCTAACTAACCATGACCCTTTATCCTCTCTCTCCTCTAACCATGACCCTTTATCCTCTCTCTCCTCTAACCATGACCCTTTATCCTCTCTCTCCTCTAACCATGACCTTTATCCTCTCTCTCCTCTAACTAACCATGACCCTTTATCCTCTCTCTCCTCTAACCAACCATGACCCTTTATCCTCTCTCTCCTCTAACCATGACCCTTTATCCTCTCTATCCTCTAACTAACCATGACCCTTTATCCTCTCTCTCCTCTAACTAACCATGACCCTTTATCCTCTCTCTCCTCTAACCATGACCCTTTATCCTCTCTATCCTCTAACCATGACCCTTTATCCTCTCTATCCTCTAACCATGACCCTTTATCTTCTCTATCCTCTAACCATGACCCTTTATCCTCTCTCTCCTCTAACTAACCATGACCTTTATCCTCTCTCTTCTCTAACCATGACCCTTTATCCTCTCTCTCCTCTAACTAACCATGACCCTTTATCTTCTCTCTCCTCTAACTAACCATGACCCTTTATCCTCTCTCTCCTCTAACTAACCATGACCCTTTATCCTCTCTCTCCTCTAACCATGACCCTTTATCCTCTCTCCTCTAACTAACCATGACTCTTTATCCTCTCTATCCTCTAACCATGACCCTTTATCCTCTCTATCCTCTAACTAACCATGACCCTTTATCCTCTCTATCCTCTAACTAACCATGACACTTTATCCTCTCTATCCTCTAACCATGACCCTTTATCCTCTCTCTCCTCTAACTAACCATGACCCTTTATCCTCTCTCTCCTCTAACTAACCATGACCCTTTATCCCTCTATCCTCTAACCATGACCCTTTATCCTCTCTATCCTCTAACTAACCATGACCCTTTATCCTCTCTCTCCTCTAACTAACCATGACCCTTTATCCTCTCTCTCCTCTAACTAACCATGACCCTTTATCATCTCTCTCCTCTAACTAACCATGACCCTTTATCCTCTCTATCATCTAACCATGACCCTTTATCCTCTCTCTCCTCTAACTAACCATGACCCTTTATCCTCTCTCTCCTCTAACTAACCATGACCCTTTATCCTCTCTCTCCTCTAACTAACCATGACCCTTTATCCTCTCTCTCCTCTAACTAACCATGACCCTTTATCCTCTCTCTCCTCTAACTAACCATGACCCTTTATCCTCTCTTTCCTCTAACTAACCATGACCCTTTATCCTCTCTCTCCTCTAACTAACCATGACCCTTTATCCTCTCTCTCCTCTAACTAACCATGACCCTTTATCCTCTCTCTCCTCTAACTAACCATGACCCTTTATCCTCTCTCTCCTCTAACCATGACCCTTTATCCTCTCTCTCCTCTAACCATGACCCTTTATCCTCTCTCTCCTCTAACTAACCATGACCCTTTATCCTCTCTCTCCTCTAACTAACCATGACCCTTTATCCTCTCTCTCCTCTAACTAACCATGACCCTTTATCCTCTCTCTCCTCTAACCATGACCCTTTATCCTCTCTATCCTCTAACTAACCATGACCCTTTATCCTCTCTCTCCTCTAACTAACCATGACCCTTTATCCTCTCTCTCCTCTAACCATGACCCTTTATCCTCTCTCTCCTCTAACCATGACCCTTTATCCTCTCTCTCCTCTAACCATGACCCTTTATCCTCTCTCTCCTCTAACTAACCATGACCCTTTATCCTCTCTCTCCTCTAACCAACCATGACCCTTTATCCTCTCTCTCCTCTAACCATGACCCTTTATCCTCTCTATCCTCTAACTAACCATGACCCTTTATCCTCTCTCTCCTCTAACTAACCATGACCCTTTATCCTCTCTCTCCTCTAACCATGACCCTTTATCCTCTCTATCCTCTAACCATGACCCTTTATCTTCTCTATCCTCTAACCATGACCCTTTATCCTCTCTCTCCTCTAACTAACCATGACCTTTATCCTCTCTCTTCTCTAACCATGACCCTTTATCCTCTCTCTCCTCTAACTAACCATGACCCTTTATCTTCTCTCTCCTCTAACTAACCATGACCCTTTATCCTCTCTCTCCTCTAACTAACCATGACCCTTTATCCTCTCTCTCCTCTAACCATGACCCTTTATCCTCTCTCCTCTAACTAACCATGACTCTTTATCCTCTCTATCCTCTAACCATGACCCTTTATCCTCTCTATCCTCTAACTAACCATGACCCTTTATCCTCTCTATCCTCTAACTAACCATGACACTTTATCCTCTCTATCCTCTAACCATGACCCTTTATCCTCTCTCTCCTCTAACTAACCATGACCCTTTATCCTCTCTCTCCTCTAACTAACCATGACCCTTTATCCCTCTATCCTCTAACCATGACCCTTTATCCTCTCTATCCTCTAACTAACCATGACCCTTTATCCTCTCTCTCCTCTAACTAACCATGACCCTTTATCCTCTCTCTCCTCTAACTAACCATGACCCTTTATCATCTCTCTCCTCTAACTAACCATGACCCTTTATCCTCTCTATCATCTAACCATGACCCTTTATCCTCTCTCTCCTCTAACTAACCATGACCCTTTATCCTCTCTATCCTCTAACTAACCATGACCCTTTATCCTCTCTCTCCTCTAACTAACCATGACCCTTTATCCTCTCTCTCCTCTAACTAACCATGACCCTTTATCCTCTCTCTCCTCTAACTAACCATGACCCTTTATCCTCTCTCTCCTCTAACCATGACCCTTTATCCTCTCTCTCCTCTAACCATGACCCTTTATCCTCTAACTAACCATGACCCTTTATCCTCTCTCTCCTCTAACTAACCATGACCCTTTATCCTCTCTATCCTCTAACCATGACCCTTTATCCTCTCTCTCCTCTAACTAACCATGACCCTTTATCCTCTCTCTCCTCTAACTAACCATGACCCTTTATCCTCTCTATCCTCTAACCATGACCCTTTATCCTCTCTCTCCTCTAACCATGACCCTTTATCCTCTAACTAACCATGACCCTTTATCCTCTCTCTCCTCTAACTAACCATGACCCTTTATCCTCTCTATCCTCTAACCATGACCCTTTATCCTCTCTCTCCTCTAACTAACCATGACCCTTTATCCTCTCTATCATCTAACCATGACCCTTTATCCTCTCTCTCCTCTAACTAACCATGACCCTTTATCCTCTCTATCCTCTAACTAACCATGACCCTTTATCCTCTCTCTCCTCTAACTAACCATGACCCTTTATCCTCTCTCTCCTCTAACTAACCATGACCCTTTATCCTCTCTCTCCTCTAACTAACCATGACCCTTTATCCTCTCTATCCTCTAACCATGACCCTTTATCCTCTCTCTCCTCTAACCATGACCCTTTATCCTCTCTCTCCTCTAACTAACCATGACCCTTTATCCTCTCTCTCCTCTAACCATGACCCTTTATCCTCTCTATCCTCTAACCATGACCCTTTATCCCCTCTATCCTCTAACTAACCATGACCCTTTATCCTCTCTATCCTCTAACTAACCATGACCCTTTATCCTCTCTCTCTTCTAACTAACCATGACCCTTTATCCTCTCTCTCCTCTAACTAACCATGACCCTTCATCCTCTCTCTCCTCTAACCATGACCCTTTATCCTCTCTATCCTCTAACCATGACCCTTTATCCTCTCTCTCCTCTAACTAACCATGACCCTTTATCCTCTCTCTCCTCTAACTAACCATGACCCTTTATCCTCTCTCTCCTCTAACCATGACCCTTTATCCTCTCTCTCCTCTAACTAACCATGACCCTTTATCCTCTCTCTCCTCTCTCCTCTAACCATGACCCTTTATCCTCTCTATCCTCTAACTAACCATGACACTTTATCCTCTCTCTCCTCTAACTAACCATGACCCTTTATCCTCTCTCTCCTCTAACTAACCATGACCCTTTATCCTCTCTCTCCTCTAACTAACCATGACCCTTTATCCTCTCTCTCCTCTAACTAACCATGACCCTTTATCCTCTCTCTCCTCTAACTAACCATGACCCTTTATCCTCTCTCTCCTCTAACCATGACCCTTTATCCTCTCTCTCCTCTAACTAACCATGACCCTTTATCCTCTCTCTCCTCTAACCATGACCCTTTATCCTCTCTCTCCTCTAACTAACCATGACACTTTATCCTCTCTCTCCTCTAACCATGACCCTTTATCCTCTCTATCTAGCTAACCATGACCTTATCAACCTAAATCTGTTGATGTGCCCTTGAGCAAGGCACTTAACCCTAATTTACTCCAGGGGTGCTATATTACTATGGCTGACCCTGTAAAACAACACATTTCACTGCACCTATCCGGTGTATGTGACAATAAAACATATTTGTTAAATTTTTTATTAACCCTCTCTATACTCTAGCTAACCATGACCCAACCCCAGCCTATCAATTCTCTTTATATGACCCAACACATCTGGTGTACACACATCTAAATGTTCCGTATTTCTCCACATGGCTAAGCCTTCCTTGTTACCGACTGACAGACTCCATATGGTTCTGTTCTAAACCCTTAGCTTTGACCTGTCTTCAGTGATTGGTTGAGCAAATGGTTAACACGCTAGCAGACTGCAGAGGACTGAAACATTGCTCTTTCTTCCCACTTACCAGTGGAACAGCAGATTAGACTGTGTACGTGTGTGTGTGTGTGTGTGTGTGTGTCTCACCCTCCCAGGCCTGGTCAGAGCGGTTGGGGGTGTTGCAGTAGCCATTTGCCTCAGAGATGGGGTCTGGTTCAGGAGGTTCTGTGTGGAGGACAGGGATCACTCTCTTCCTGCTCTTCCCCTGGCCCTGACCTTGACCCTTTGGGGGGCGCTCCTCACCCATGGGCGTAGTGGGGATTAGGTGCACTGGAGAGAGAGGAGAAGGGAGGGGGTCAATTCCTCAATGTTCGAGAGATTGTGAGGGAGAGAGAGACTGAATGAAAGAGCAGAGAAGGAGGAATTGAGTGAGAGAGAGAGCGAGCGAGCGAGAGAGAAGTATAGCGAGAGAAAGAAAGAGAGAGAGAGAGAAAGAGAGAGAGAGAACCCCTCACCACTACCACAGGGTTGCCTTGACGACCATTAACCTGTGACCCCTGGGCCAGGCGGCCCAATGGGAGAGAGCGGTGTGGGAACCACTGCAGTCCCATTCAGAAACACAGGATCCTGGGAAGAAGTTGAAACTCAATGACCTCCTGGCAATACCCACTACCATGCACACACGCACACACACAGACAGACACAGTCACACACACACACATAGACACACACACTTACCTCAGAAACGCCTGGTTGTCCTGAAGCCGGGAAGTGGAGTAGGTAAATATTACATCTCTTTGCAAAGAGAGACAGAGCAAGACTCTTTCTAATCATAAAAGATGAGAGGCCCTTTCATTCCTATGACAACCTTTAAATTATATCTCACCAACACACACACACACACACACACACACACACACTTGTACAGTAAAATAGAAACACACACACACACAGGATCACATAACTCTCTCACTTCCTCATAGTCAGACACACACACAGAGTTTCCACCCCCTCCAAGCTCCAGCTGAGCTCATAAAGTCCACAGTGTTGCTGGACAGAACTGCTGGGTGTTTGGGATGGCTGGGAAGGTAGGGGGTAAGGGTAGGAGGTAAGGATGGGAGGTAGAGAGTAAGGGGTAGGAAGGTAGGGGTAGGAGGTAAGGGTGGGAGGTAGAGAGTAGGGGGTAGAAGGGTAGGGGTAGGAGGTGAGGGTGAGAGGTAGGGAGAAGGGGGGTAGGAAGGTAGGGGGGTAGGGAGGTAAGGGTGGGAGGTAGAGAGTAGAGGGGTAGGGAGGTAGGGGGGTAGGAGGTAAGGGTGAGAGGTAGGGAGAAGGGGGTAGGAAGGTAGGGGGTAGGAGGTAAGGGTGGGAGGTAGAGAGTAGAGGGTAGGGAGGTAGGGGGTAGGAGGTAAGGGTGGGAGGTAGAGAGTAGAGGGTAGGGAGGTAGGGGGTAGGAGGTAAGGGTGGGAGGTAGGGAGAAGGGGGTAGGAAGGTAGGGGGTAGGAGGTAAGGGTGGGAGGTAGAGAGTAGAGGGTAGGGAGGTAGGGGGTAGGAGGTAAGGGTAGGAGGTAGAGAGTAGAGGGTAGGGAGGTAGGGGGTAGGAGGTAAGGGTAGGAGGTAGGAAGGTAGGGAGTAGGAAGTAGGGTGTTGGGTTGGACCCCTTTCAGACTTCCTTAACACAGCAGACAGAGAGAGCAGAGGGTTGGCGACTAGGGGTGGAGTTAGACTCCCGAGTGGCGCAGCGGTCTAAGGCACTGCATCTCAGTGCGTCACTACAGACCCTGGTTTGAGTCCAGGCTGTATCACAATCCGGCTGTGATTGGGAGTCCCATAGAGCGGTGCACAATTGGCCCAGCGTCGTCCGGGTTTGGCCGGGGTAAGCCATCATTGTAAATAAGAATTTGTTCTTAACTGACTTGCCTAGTTAAATAAAAAATATTTAAAAAAGACGTTGGAGGCAGGGAGTAACCTAACCGGTATTTCACTTCCTGTCATAAAATTGTTACATCGTGTTTTCACCACAGGCCTAGATTCAGCATTGGTCACACACCACCCCTAGATGATAAAGTTCCATTGGTTATTCGTTTTTGCAAGTCTCTTTAGAAACAGACTACAGAGGAACTAGCCTAAATACAAACCTCACTATCTTAAAGTGAGGGTACCCATATTAACCCACACTCCCCATGAACCCCAAACAGTACATTCCATCTCCAGGGTACAGGAAAGCCAAAGAATGGAGTGGAAACAGGAAAGACATTTTAATGTACAAAAACAGTGTAACCATGACCAGCAAAACTAGACGTGTCGAATTATATAGCATACGTAGAAATGAACCAATCCTCTGGTAAAACTAAGAAGGCCTAAAGACAGAGTTTTAAAACTCTTGGTCATAGATTATGGTTAGAATGTGGCATCAGTTACTAGCATCAGTTCGCATCAGTATAGACTCACCGGTCAGTTAGCATCAGTATAGACTTACCGGTCAGTTAGCATCAGTATAGACTCACCGGTCAGTCAGCATCAGTATAGACTCACTGGTCAGTTGCATCAGTACAGACTCACCGGTCAGTTAGTATCAGTACAGACTCACCGGTCAGTTAGCATCAGTATAGACGGTCAGTTAGCATCAGTATAGATGGTCAGTTAGCATCAGTATAGACCCACCAGTCAGTTAAGATCCGTATAGATTCACCGGTCAGTTAACATCAGTATAGACTCACCGGTCAGTTAGCATCAGTATAGACTCACTGCTCAGTTAGCATCAGTATAGACTCACCGGTTCGTTAGCATCAGTACAGACTCACCGGTCAGTTAACATCAGTATAGAAGGTCAGTTAGCATCAGTATAGACTGCCGGTCATTTAGCATCAGTATAGACTCACCGGTCAGTTAGCATCAGTATAGAGGGTCAGTTAACATCAGTATAGACTCACCGGTCAGTTAGCATCAGTATAGACCTACCGGACAGTTAGCATTCGTATAGACAAACCGGTCAGTTAGCATCAGTATAGACGGTCAGTTAGCATCAGTATAGATGGTCAGTTAACATCAGTATAGACTCACCGGTCAGTTAGCATCAGCATAGACCTACTGGACAGTTAGCATCAGTATAGACGGTCAGTTAGCATCAGTATAGATGGTCAGTTAACATCAGTATAGACTCACCGGTCAGTTAACATCAGTATAGACTCACCGGTCAGTTAACATCAGTATAGACTCACTGGTCAGTTAACATCAGTATAGACGGTCAATTAGCATCAGTATAGACGGTCAGTTAGCATCAGTATAGACTCACCAGTGAAGAGGAAGAGGAGGAGGAGGTGTGTGTGAGCGGAGGATAGCATTCTGAGATCTGCTCACTGGGTAGAGGGGCAGACACACTGGAACCCATTCACTGGTCCCCCTCTCTCCGCACACACACTCACCGACAAACACACACACGCCTGCGCACTGGGCAGACCCACGGTCCAATTACAGGCCTTCTCACTGCCCTGGTCTGTCACAGTTGCCCACACAAAGGGCCTTTTGTAACGGACTGCCTCACACTATGTAGGAGCACACACACACTGAAGAAACACACACACACACAGAAGAAACACACACACACACACACACAGTGAAGAAACACACACACACACTGAAGAAACACACACACACACACACACACTGAAGAAACACACACACCCACACATAAACCCAGGGCATCAACGCCAACTCACACACCTGCAAACACACAGAGTTGTGTACAAGCCTGGAGCATGAACACACATTCACACAAATAAACACAGGGTACCAAAGCAACACACATTCAAGCCTAAGGCATCCTCCTACAGTACACACACAACATCAGTGGGCCGGGTCTATGCAACAACTAGCTGGCCTTAAGAAATGTACAGCAGGGCCAGTAATTAGGGGTTTAGCAGGTGGTTCTGACTGTATGCATTGGCTGTGTTGAAGGTGAGCCTATTACACTGATGAGGGCTTCCTTCCAGCCTTACAACTCAGTGTTTTACACTGCCTGTACTGTGGTAAAGAGCCAGCTGCTACAGTAAACCTTAAACACACAGGATGGACCACGACTGCCCTTCCTCCCCTCCCTCTCTCCCACCAGATAAATAAAACAGGGCCATTTCCAAATGGTGAGGGATAGACAAAGAGGGAAGGAGAGAAAGAGGGAGAAAAGTATCTGCTATAATAAACATAATGTGTGGCCTGGGCAGAAAAGGCAAAGCCATCCCATGCTGGAGAAGAGTAGCATCCTCCTGCTCAACCCACACATTTAATTAAGCCCTACTGTAAGTGATATTGTGCTAAAACAACACCAGATAGATTACCACTGGTTGACATGCGGATGTTAATACTGCTTCTGAAACGACTAGAGCTTACTCTTTATCAAACCACCACTGTAGCTTTTACCAAACTGCACCACACTACTGCCATGACCAATTCCACACACTACTGCCACAACCAATACCACACACTACTACCATGACCAATACCACACACTACTGTCACAACCAATACCACACTACTGCCACGACCAATACCACACACTACTGCCACAACCAATACCACACACTACTGCCACAACCAATACCACACATTACTGCCACAACCAATACCACACACTACTGCCACAACCAATACCACACACTACTGCCACAACCAATACCACACACTACTGCCACAACCAATACCACACACTACTGCCACAACCAATACCACACACTACTGCCACAACCAATACCACACACTACTGCCACAACCAATATCACACATACTGCCACAACCAACACCACACACTACTGCCACAACCAATACCACACACTATCAATTCATTGCATTCATTCTTGCACCATGTGATCAATTATCAGTTCTAAACATGTATGATCTGTCTGGTGCTCTATCTGTCTGTCTCTACTCCCCGTGGATTATTCTCTCTCTCTCTCTCTCTCTCTCTCTCTCTCTCTCTCTCTCTCTCTCTCTCTCTTCTCTCTCTCTCTTCTCCTCTTCTCTCTCTCTCTCTCTCTCTCTCTCTCTCTCTCTCTCTCTCTCTCTCTCTCTCTCTCTCTCTCTCTCTCTCTCTCTCTCTCTCTCTCTCTCTCTCTCTCTCTCTCTCTCTCTCTCTCTCTCTCTCTCTCTCTCTCTCTCTCTCTCTCTCTCTCTCTCTCTCTCTCTCTCTCTCTCTCTCTCTCTCTCTCTCTCTCTCTCTCTCTCTCTCTCTCTCTCTCTCTCTCTCTCTCTCTCTCTCTCTCTCTCTCTCTCCCCCCCCCCCCCTCTCTCTCTCTCTTGTAGTCTATACTTTCCTGTATCGCTCTGTTGATGTTATTGCGTCCCCCTTTCTCCATGACATTCCCTCTCCTGTCATCTCTCTCTTTTGTCTCTCCTTTCCTCTCTTCTCTCTCTCTCTCCATATCTCTCCTCCTGTTTTCGTTTCCCTCCTTCTCCATCCTCTGTTCCACTAAGCTTCACACTTCTCTTCCAGTGGGACACCCGGGCGCTTGTCAAACAGTTGTCACGCCTCTGCTGCCATGGCGACCCCAGTCCAGATTTCAGAGAGGTCATGGAGGCATGCAGAGTGTCAGAGTCACGGCAAACCATCTGTCATCGCCTGTCTGGATCACACACCGTAATCAATAAAGTTTCAGCAAACAAATTGAAAGCCAGTAGCGTAAGAAAGAACAGACCAAAACAGAAAGATAAGAGTCAGAGTCTAAAATAGAAAAAGAGAGAGATGAGCGGAAAACAGATAAGAGAGGGAGGGAAAGTGGGGGAGAAAGAGGGATGACAATCAATGAAACATGAAGTGCTGCTGTCCCACTGGGCCTTCCCCTGGCTCCTTGGCTGTACTAGAGGATAATGACCTGCAGTCTGATGAATAAGGTATGACAGCATCTCTCCAACACACAGACAACCTACAGATCACATGACAGGGAAGGAGAGGACGCTAACACAGACCATACTTTGATTACATAAATCCCATGTTCGCCCCAAGTGATCGAGAAATCAATCAAGAGTCAAGACACATTCTCAATGACAAAGTTGGGGACCCGTACGAACCTAGGCATTTGCATGTGCATGTGTGGCGTGCACACACACACACACTCTATGGTAACAATTTACAGTGGGATTTCATTCGGCATAATCTTGTATTGCCTTTTATTTTTGCTAAAGGAGAAGATTAGAGGGCAGGAGCAGAGAATGGTTTTAAGTTACTTTAGCCTACAATCCCCCTCAAACACAAACACACACATATGCTTTTGAGGGAGAGAGAGAGGGAGAGGAGTGATGGCAGCAGGGTCACAGAGTTCACACATTCTCAACGCAGTTAGGACACACACTCACATAATTCCAATATCTTCTGGCGTCTGTAAAGACTTGAAGCAAGAGAGCAGGGTACAGAGGGAGAGAGAGAAAGGTATGCACTACACAGCATATTTCACATATAAGTTAAAAGATGTGTTTCCATATTGAACCTGTGTAGCTGTACTGTACTATGTGGCCACAGTTCAAAAAGGAATAGAGGGGGAAGGAGCCTAAAAGAGGCGTTGAGAGGGAGCCGGGGGGATGTTCTGGCAAAGGCACAGCCCAAAACGCTATCTCTGCAGCACTGTGTTGCACAGTAATCCGGTGTGAGTGTGGTGTGTGAGAGAGAGACAGAAACAGAGACAGAAACAGACAGACAGCGAGAGAGAGAGAGAGAGAGAGAGGGCGAGAGAGAGAGAGGGAGAGAGAGTTAGGGTGTGTGTGAGGGAGGGAGAGCAAGAGGGATATTCAGTCCGTACTTGAGCAGATAGTACATGCTTTTCCAGACAGAAACTAATCCTAGTGAAAAATACTTCATCACAGTCAGACACAGGGTTTCAGGAACCCAGAATAATCAACATAATCTGGGACTAGGATTTTTCATCCAAATATGGATGTTATTTTTGCAGCTCAATAATATCCTCCAGTCTAGCCCTATTTTTAATGATGTTATTTTCATATAACAGCGAAAGGACTCTTCCTCCCATCCAAACACAGTAAGAGTCTTACGCACCGAATCGACTTGGCCTGTTTCCTTGTATTCATTAGCATCGAGGACACTGTATCTGGACTATGCACAGGGGAGATGGTGCACAATGACATAACGGTGGCGGAGGCCATTTTCTACCGGCAGCGCCTGCCATTACACAGCAGACACGTAATTGGGAGAACATGTAAGAGTATCTCAAGGTATCACAGTGGATAGGACTAGTCTATATATAGAATGTCTCTAGAGGCCCTGTCTTTGTTTTCATGTCAATGGGGCTCTTGGAGAGGAACACACAAGTGGTCAGATATAATTCATACACAAACGCACCTGGATATCACACCATGCGATCATACACAAATTCCAACAACAAATAATGGCAGATGTAGAGACACTACAATACACTAAATAATAATATACACTACACAAACACACACACAGTTTACTTACAGAATTGGAGGCTGAGACTGACGATGGCCAGCACCGCCCCCACCACCACCAGGAGGATGAAGCGGTTCCGAGCCAGCATCCTGACATGTGATTGGTCCGTCTCCCTGTCAGTCAGTCAGCCACCCACACCTTGCCCCATTCCTGCTGTCTAAATACACACAACGAAGACAACCAATAACATGCCTCTAAACCAATAGAATACATAGAAAAAACTTTGCTGCACACAATGAACCCCACACACAAACTACAGAAAGTCGTCAGTGGCAGTTTGTACCATTACCTTCTATGAATAGACCTATGAGAGTGCAGGGATCTAGGAACCATCTGGGAGGGAAAGGCAGAAAGAACATGTAAAAAAAAAAATACTATTTATGTCAGTTATACACAAAGCAACCCTGCTATTAGACAGCATGGCTAGATGAGGTAAAATGTATAGATGTGATTTCAATGTATAACTGTTATAATATGTAGCTAGCCTGTATGTATCTTTAATGTGGTGAAACTCTTCTGTGGAACTCCTGTAGTGCTTACTGGTACATTGTAGTAGGCTACTCGCGAGGAGATATTATTTCATGATGATTGCACTAATTAAAACAATGTTGACGCATTGTGACAGCTTGTCTGTTCGTCTCGGCTTCAATGCTGTGCTGACCAGCTACAAGGGAAGGGATTATTTGGTAGCTAGCGAACTGGCTAGCTAGATAATCTTGTTATATCTAACACATGAACTATGGTAGCATCTAGCTTTCTGCATCAATGCTACCGGTATAACAGCTAAAGTTACAGCTTGTAAAGATATAAATGCGGTAGTAAACTTGTCGAATTTTTTCGTAATTTAATGGTTTCGGTGGAGTCGTAGCTACCTTAATAACGTCGTTATTACAAAACGCCAAGCCTTTGTTTACAATGTACCTATTCAGGACAAACTCGTGGGAAAATGCTAAGTAGCTAAACTGACTAACTAACATATTGCTTGCTGGTCGTTTATCTCGGATCATCTTACCAGGTAGCGAGCCTCAATCAGAACTTGAATCCACCCAGCGCCGTGCTGGCTTCTACTCTTCTGAACTCCCTAGCGATGTGCGGTGGTGTGGCTGTCCTGGGAGGTCCTGCTGGCGGGCTACACTGTGCTGTGCTAGCCTCCTACTCCCCTTTTCATATGCAACTGAAACGTAATGGCTCGCTGCGCCGTCTCCCGGAAAACCTTCGCAATGCATCCCTCTTCTTTTGTCTCGTATCTACACTATTCTGGTGTGAGACGTGGAGGACCACCAGGTCATCTTGTCAACACCATTATTATATGGCCATCAACCGATATGATGTTGTGATAAAAATAAGTTATCCTACACGATTGCATCAAAATAGGAATCATTCAGCAGAGAAACAGCTTGAACGTTATTTTTCCCGCCACAGAGTTCTACTTACGCTAGGCCTATAATCAGTCGATGCTTTTAATGATGATGATGATAATGTAGAAGAGGTGATCACCCTGGCTGATGAAGAAAGGAGGGAAATGAGGACAGGTGAGAGGGGGGAGAAGAAATGCAGCAAGAACATCAAGGGTAGAAGACGAGAATGGTGGGAAGTTGTTAAAAATGCACACAAAGCGAGAGAGAGAGGCTTGTTCACCGAGCCATCAAACTATCTGCACTGACCCTATATTGCACTGACTCTATGTACAGCCACAAGACTATATATACATACTCACACACAAATTGATTTTGAAGAACTGATTTTAGCATTAAAAGACTCCAAAATACGGCCAATCATTTCAGGTCCAGTATGATCGTTGGGCCAGGGGTGTGAAAGATTCAGCAGGCTACTAGCATTACACATCTGGCTAAAATATTACTGTAGCTCTGTTGGAATTACTTTGATAGATAACTTTGACACCTTCTGGAAACAGAAGATATTCTACAGCGGGGCTGCCCAAACCTCTTCCTGGAGATCTACATCCTGTGGGTTTTCAGTCCAACCCTAATTTAACACACCTGATTCTACTTATTAGCTGCTCAACAAGACCTTAACTAGCTGAATCAGATATGCTAAATTAGGGTTGGACTAAAAACCTACAGGACAGTAGATCTCCAGGAAGAGGGTTGGGCAGCCCTGCTCTAAAGGAAGGACAGAGTCCATCCAAATCATCTTGGCTCCTGGACTCTGTCCACGCATATCAAGGCTGCGTTGAAACGATTAGTTACCGGAGTGTAACTCCAGTTCTATGAGTGGAGCGGAGCCCCATAGGGGAGCTCTGCTCCTAGTTGTTTACCCTCTGCCCTAAGGCAGAAAAGCCTGAAGCAAATTTATGCACACACCTGCAGCCAATGGGAGCACAGGTGTCCCTATAAGAGGGGACACATCCCCTCAATCAGCCTCCCGAGACATTATCTTCAGCGAGACTAGAGAGGGTCGGCAGGGCCTTAAGTCCTATGGGGCTCCGCTCCACTCATAGAACTGGAGTTACACTCCGGTAACTAATCGTTCTATATCGTGGAGCTCCGCCCCATAGGGGAGCTCTGCTCCTAGTGGTTTAAGGCGGAGCGTAGCGCTCCAAAATGTACTCCCTGCCGAGCCTAACACTTCCCATTAAAAAATAAAAAGGTCAAGCCTAGCAATGGCCGCAACCAATTCCCGTAGTACTGCAACTAAAAACCCCTCCAGGCGTCACAATATACCGCGTCATCGGTTAAAGACCCGCCCCACCTAGTTCAATGGCAATGCCAATGACTAGTGGGCAGATCACCAGAATAGAAGCTACACTAATCTGTACTAGCAGATAGCTGTGCCTCAATATCCTGTGAAACCACTACCGCCCACTAATGGAATGACACCAAGTGTCACTCTACATTATGTGCACAGTAGACCACCTCACTCACTCAATGGAATCCCAGAGATTAGTAGGCAGGAACAAAATATAAGTCATACTAAACTGAATAATCAGATAGATGACCTCACATTCTGTCAATTCAATACATGTCTCTACTATACTGACCCTGTCAGTCAAGAGACATGCCACCAGATATGCTTTCCATCCAAAGCGGACCTGATAGAGACCTGTGTCCATCGTCCTGCTTTTCTCTCCTCTAGCTCAAGATTCCCCTTCAGCTATGCCGAGTACAATCGAGCCAGAGAGATAGAAAGCCTGTCTATCAAAAAACATGTTTTCTTAACCAAAGCGGACCTGATGGGAACCTGCCCATAGCCCTGCTTTATCCTCTCTTCCTGGCTCAAAATCTCCTTTCAGCTTTGCTGAGTACAGACCGAGCCAAAGAGTTAGAAAACATATCTGTCCAGAATATGTCTTCCTAACCAAAGCGGACCTGATGAACACCCATGTCCATAGTCCTGCTTTTTCTCCTCTCTTTCTTGCTCAAAATCCCCTTTCAGCCACGCTGAGTACAGATCGAGCCAAAGAGTTAGAAGACATATCTAATAGATAGAAACGGATAAATGGAGACGGTGTCGACCATGACGCTGCTCTACAAATATCCTCTACCCCTGTTCCTCTGAAGAGGGCAGTAGAAGCTGCTACTCCACGAGTGGAGTGAGCTCTGATACCCTGAGGCAGTTGTCGCCCCGCTGCCTCGTAAGCTGTCTCAATACCTTCACAAAGCCAATGAGACAATCGCTGTTTTGAAAGTGGTCTACCTAATGCAGCCGCACCGTGACACACAAACAGCTGAGGCGATGACCTAATCGCTGCTGTGCGCTCAACGTAACACGCCAAAGCGCGCACTGGGCACAGACAATGAAGCTTTTCCTCACTCCTCTCCCCATGAGGAGGGGGAGAAAAAGCCCACAACTCCACGGTCTGTGATCTATACGCACTGCTAATAACCTTCGGCACAAACGCCGGGTTAGGACGTAACACCGCTCTGCTCAGATCGCCATTAATGGCAAGGCAGTCGGGTCTCGTCGACAGGGCACACAAATCACTGACACGCTTAGCGGTAGTCAAGGCGAGCAACAGTGCCGTCTTGATAGACAGCATCTTGAGGGGTATTTGATTCAATGGCTCGAACGGCGACTTACATAGCGCTTCGAGAACCAAGGCCAAATCCCACTGGGGCAGCGTGGCTCTAGGCATTGGCCTAAGCCGCCGCGTTCCCAATAAGAAACGTTTCACTAAAGGGTGGCTGAACACGTTCGTTCCGCCAAACCCCTCATGACCAGCTGAAATTGCCGCTGCAAACACCCTGATGGTGGAGGGCGATTTCTGCTTATCAAACATAAACTGCAGAAAAGAGAGCACACTCTCAACCTGACAGTTCATGGGGTCCACACCCTGTGTGTCACAACATCGTGAAAAAACGTTCCATCTGCTGGTATACATCCTAGAAGTGGAACCGGCTCGTGCACCTTGTATGGTTCTGATCACTGCATCAGATAACCCACGGCGCCTCAACCTGTCCCATTCAGGAACCAAGCCTTCAGTGGTTGGCCGATTATGGGCCACTGCCCTATCGAGCCTCCCGCCTGGGTCAACGCGTCCCGTCGATGTGGAATTGGCCAAGGTGGCGCAATCAACATCTGACTCATCTCCGCAAACCACGGAGCCCCGGGCGATCGGGCGCTATCAGTATCACTGACAGCCCCTCTGACCTCACCCTGGCTGGCAGTGGGAGAATGCAAGACAGCGGAGGGAATGCATACAGGAGAACTTTCGGCCATGGGTAGTGCGCGAATGCGTCTCTTCCCAGTGGTGGCTCGTCCTGTTCCCTCAGAGAAAACCATAGGGGACATTGCGCGTTCACGCGTGACGCGAACAGATCCACCTCGGCTCTCCCGAACTGTTCCCAAATTTGGAGAACAATGTCCGGATGCAGACACCACTCGTCGTCTCGAGGACCCCCTCTTAACATGAGGTCTGCTCCTACGTTCAAGTAGCCCGGAATGTGTGCTGCTCTCAACGAGCGAAGGTGCTTGTGAGCCCACAGCCACAATTCCTCTGCCGCCCTGTGGAGGGCAGGTGACCTGACCCCCCCCTGGCGATTTATGTGAGCTACTGTGGTCCGGTTGTCTGACCAGACCAGCACGTCGCGACCCCGAAGGGTAGGCGCGAAGTGGGTCAGAACCAGTCGAACCGTTTCCAACTCCAAGAGGTTTATGTGACGACCTGATTGAGGCCATGCACCTCCTATCGCTTGAGTCTGACATGTCCCTCCCCATCCAGTCAGAGAAGCATCTGTAAATACTGGAATGTAGGATGACACCTTGCCCATCGGGACCCCGTGCGTGAGAACGCTCGGATTCCTCCAATAGTCCAGGTCTGCTCTTAGCGAGAGAGGAACCACCACCAACCGATGACGTTGACGCACTGGGTCTAGTCTTAGTTGGGCGAACCATCGCTGTATTCTGTGCATGTGCAGAAGTCCCAGCGGGACCACAGAGTGGGCTGACGACATGAGACCCAAAAGTGACATGATCGACAGCGCCGTCACTGTGTGATTCGGACGACACTTCCTCAGGGCTAGCAACAATGCTACCCTTCGAGGGTCCGAAATTCGAGCCCTCATCATTACAGTGTCTAGCTGTAGCCCCAGGTAGACAATCTGATGACTGGGCCAGGGTGCGCTCTTTTTCCAATTCACAGCGAACCCCAGACGCGTGAGATGAATCACTGTCTGTGTTGTGTGAGTGAACGCCAGCTCTGCTGACGGGGCGAGAACCAGCAGGTCGTCTAGGTAGGCTAATAGCCTTATCCCTTGACGACGCAGCGGCTCCAATGCCGCCTCCACACATTTGGAAAACGTTCGAGGTGCCAGGGCGTACCCGAATGGCATCCTCGTGAACTCGTACGCCACCCCTTGAAAGGCGAACCGCAGAAACTTCCTGTGACACGATTGTATCGGCACATGGAAGTACGCGTCCTTTAGGTCTATGTTTGTACAAAAGTCTCCTTTCTGGACACATTCCAGTAGACGTTTTGTCGTCAGCATTCGGAAGGGTCGTTTGGTTATGCTCTCGTTGAGAGTGCGTAAATCCAAAATCGGCCTCACTCCCCCCGTCTTTTTGGGCACTAGGAAATAAGGCGAATATAGCCCTTTGTTCCTTTTACTCCCGGGGAACTACTGTGACCGCCTCCTTCGCCAAAAGTTCCGTAATCTCTGACATCAGAGCGGCCACTTTGTCCGGCGTTTTCATCACCGTCCCCACCACTCCCCTGAACGGGGGTGGGGTTCGATGGAATTGGAGGGCATAACCCTTCTGCAACGTCTGTTCTAGCCAGCGTGAGAGGGTACAGCTTCGTTGCCACTGCCAGCAATGCAGAGAAAGCGGGCGCGCACGAAGCTGTGGTGCATCCAGTAGGAAGGACCTGTATTCCTCTATGGCCCTCGCCGCCGCTATTCCCCAGCACTGGGTTGGTGGAATAGCCCAAGGCGGGCCCCCTCGAAAGGGAGAGGAAACATCAGCTCGTTCTGAGAGAAACGGAGGCCTTGATACGTCAGTTACGTCTGTAGCTCTAGTATTCCGGCCCTCCGTGAACGCAGCACGGTTTTGAGCTGCACTGACTGAGGTATTAACCTGAGACAGAGCGCCCTCCCCGGATAGCAATTGCGTCATCATGTCATTGTCTGACTGAGACTGCTGTTTGTCATGAGATCCGTCCACTGCAGTACTCAACAGAGTCTGGAAAGTGTGGTCTCTAACTGGTACCACAAGGTGGCGCCACAATACCTCTTTTTCACTGGTCTCATGAGGCTGCTCAACAACACACTCTAGGTGTGGTGAGCTGCACTCAGAGTAGTGGGCATTGTTACGTTCTGAATTAACCGGGGGCGCCCATACATTGGTTACACCTGTAACTCTAGTATTCCAGCCCTCCGTGAACGTCGCACGGGTCTGAACTGCGCTGGCTGAGGCGTTAGCCTGAAGCAAGGCGTCATTCCCAGTTAGCGGCTGCGTCTTCATGTCATATTTAGACTGAGACAGTTGCCTGCTATGTGAGACCTTTACTACAGAGCTCCTAGGAGTCTGTAGTAAAATATCTTTATTAGGTGAGCTAAGGCTACGCCTTGCTACCTTTCTCTCCTTCCTCTCCTGAGTGTATTCAACTACGCACCCTTGGTGGGTTGAGCTACACTCAGGATGGTGAGAGAAATTCATAGGACGTGAAGTACTCTGCAATGTGTCATGGAAGACAGGCCCTTTTGTGACAATGTCAGTGAGAGCCAGCTCTTTATTCACACAACAACAATAAACATTTCCCTCCATGCCCTGAACAGTAGGGTGGGGGGGAACAGTGGGCTCTGTCGCGTCTTGCGCCGAGCCGTCATCCGTCCTCTCCCCCTCGTCCCGTCATTGACGCCGTCGTTTCTGGCTGACCTTCTGGTGTTGCCAGGACGGTTTTGTGACGACCTCTCTCGCCGGCGGAATCGTCGCCACCACCGTCGTCGCTGGAGGGGCCGCGCCCGCTCGCCTGCTGTCGGTGGTAGGCGCCTGTCGCCTGGCCCGTCGCCTCCCTGTAGTTCTACTGGGGGCGTTGGAGGTTGACGGGTTAGTTGAGGCCCTGCTAAACTTGCCTGCCAATGGCTTTCTCTCCTCGTCCAGCTTACCAAAGCGTTCCGTCGCCTCCTTAACGGCGACCCCAAAGAGGCCCTCGCTAGAGACGGGAGCGTTTAGTAGCGAGGCTCTGTCTGTCTCCTTCATGGCTGTCATTGACAGCCAGAGGTGACGTTCCATAACCACCGAGGTGGCCATGGACCGGCCTGCGCATATAGCTGACGCTTGTGTCAAATGAAGAATAGCGCCAGAAATCCTGGACGCCTCTTCAATTTCCTCGCTGGTCAACTCAGACCTACCCGTTGTTAGACGGGATAGGGAGGCCGCGAGGAGGGCAATGTTGTTAGCCGCTGACACAGCCTGGGCTCCCAGCGTAAAATACTTCTCAGCCAGCTGTGCTGTGAGTCTGTCTTTTTGTGCTGGCAAGGTGGCTTTCTTGGAGGCCGCCCAGGGACTTGAACCCGGCACTAGATACGCCGCCATGGCGCTCTCGAGCCTAGGGATTCCCTTAGCAGCCCACTCACGTCCAGCCACTCTCGTGAATGGGATGTACACCTTGGCCGACGAACGCGCCGCCAGGGGTGTATCCCACGAGCCCTCGACGTATTTCCCGAGGGAAGGCATAGCAGGGGCCATCGGCTCAGCTGCCTTCCTCGGTCTGGAGTAGGGGCCGCCCTCCATCATGTCGACCTCCACAGGGGGGGGAGCAGGGGGCAGCGCTATCTCGAGTCGGTTGGCGGCTCTCTCAATGAGTTCGGGAAAGTCCGCACGCAGAGAGGCCGCTGCGAAGGACAGGGCTGCTGACGTAACAGAGCCCGTGTCGTCATCGCACAAGGAGCCTTCAGATCTCGCGCTCCCCATAGGGAAGGGGGTCTTGAAGGTTGGCGCCAGAGGGTCGGATTGTTCCATTGGAACATCCATCTCTGCGTCTCTCTCCTTATCATCCCCTGAGCCAGCACTGTCCGACGACGCCTCTGAAGCAGAGGCGAGAAGAGACAGTACATCCTCTAGGGGGATATCCTCCCTAAAAAACGCCCAACGCTGCTTCCTCACCTTCATAGGAAGGAGAGCGCAGGAGGCGCAATTAGGGGGATCGCCGGTCCCTTCCCTGGCATGCTGCGGCCCCAAACACACGAAACATAGGTCGTGGGGGTCCGCAGATGCCATGGAGGTACATCGGCACTGAGCCCTGAAAAGGGCTTTTGGGGGTGGAAATTCTCCTGGTGTGCTCATTTAGAAGACGTCGATGGCTGGATCATCGACGGCGATTTCTTCCTGAGTCTTCTTCTCTTCTTGGCTTCTTCAGTCTAGTCGTCCAGTCGCTGAAGATAAAGGGAGGCTGATTGAGGGGATGTGTCCCCTCTTATAGGGACACCTGTGCTCCCATTGGCTGCAGGTGTGTGCATAAATTTGCTTCAGGCTGTTCTGCCTTAGGGCAGAGGGTAAACCACTAGGAGCAGAGCTCCCCTATGGGGCGGAGCTCCACGATATAGAACAAAGACTTATCAACGACACAAGACCAGCTCAGTTAATCCCAACCGTTGTGACAATGAGTCTTCATAATGCTGCATCAAATGTACATTATCCAAGGGGCATTGGCAGACACTGGCTCTCATCAAGCTGCCCATTCAAGAAAAAACTTCAAACTGTAACCAGTGCCTGCAACCTGGTTCAGGTTGTCAGTCAACCGACCAGCGTAGTTACAAACAGCACAGGAATGAAATTGTCAACATGTATTGATCACATCTTTACTAATGCTGCAGAAATTTGCTTTAAAGCAGTATCCAAATCCATAAGATGTAGTGATCACAATATAGTAGCCATATCTAGGAAAACAAAAGTTCTAAAGGCTGGGCCTAATATAGTGTATAAGAGGTCATACAATAAGTTTTGTAGTGATTCATATGTTGATGATGTAAAGAATATTTGCTGGTCTGTGGTGTGTAATGAGGAACAACCAGACGCTGCACTTGACACATTTATGAAATTGCTTATTCCAGTTACTAATAAGCATGCACCCATTAAGAAAATGACTGTAAAAACTGTTAAATCCCCTTGGATTGATAAGGAATTGAAAACTTGTATGGTTGAGAGGGATGAGGCAAAAGGTATGGCAAATAAGTCTGGCAGCCCAACTGATTGACAAACGTACTGCAAATTAAGAAATCATGTGACGAGACTAAATAAAAATAAAAATAAACTATACTATGAAACAAAATAAATGATATAAAGAATGATTGTAAAAAGCTTTGGAGCACCTTAAATGACATTTAGGGAAAAAAGGCAAACTCGGCTCCATCATTCATTGAATCAGATGGCTCATTCATCACAAAACCCACAGATATTGCCAACTACTTTAATGACTTTTTCATTGGCAAGATAAGCAAACATAGGTATGACATGTCAGCAACAAACGCTGACACTACACATCCAAGTATATCTGACCAAATTATGAAAGAAAAGGTTTGTACTTTTGAACTCCGTAAAGTCAGTGTGGAAGATGTGAAATAATTATTGTTGTCTATCAACAATGACATGCCACCGAGGTCTGACAATCTGGATGGAAAATTACTGAGGATAATAGCGGACGATATTGCCACTCCTATTTGCCACATCTTCAATTTAAGCCTACTAGAAAGTGTGTGCCCTCAAGCCTGGAGGGAAGCAAAAGTCATTCCGCTACCCAAGAAAATAAAGCCCCCTTTACTGGCTCAAATAGCCGACCAATCAACCTGTTACCAACCCTTAGTAAACTTCTGGAAAAAATGGTGTTTGACCAGAAACAATGCTATTTCACAGTAAACAAATTGACAACAGACTTTCAGCACGCTTATAGGGAAGGACATTCAACAAGCACAACATAAATGAATGATGATTGGCTGAGAGAAATTGATGGTAAAATGATTGTGGGGGCTGTGTTGTTAGACTTCAGTGCAGCTTTTGATATTTTTGATCATAGTCTGCTGTTGGAAAAAGGTATGTGTTATGGCTTTACACCCCCTGCTATAATGTGGATAAAGAGTTACTTGTCTAACAGAACACATAGGGTGTTCTTTAATGGAAGCCTCTCAAACATAATCCAGGTGGAATCAGGAATTCCCCAGGGTAGCTGTTCAGGCCCCTTACTTTTTTCAATCTTTACTAACGACATGCCACTGGCTTTAAGTAAAGCCAGTGTGTCTATGTATGCGGATGACTCAACACTATACACGTCAACTACTACAGCAACTGAAATGACTGCAACACTTAACAAAGAGCTGCAGTTAGTTTCGGAATGGGTGGCAAGGAATAAGTTAGTCCTAAATATTTCCAAAACTAAAAGTATTGTATTTGGGACAAATCATTCACTAAACCCTAAACCTCAACTACATCTCGTAATGAATAATGTGGAAATTGAGCAATTTGAGTTGACTAAACTGCTTGGAGTAACCCTGGATTGTAAACTGTCATGGTCAAAACATATTGATACAACAGTAGCTAAGAAGGGGAGAAGTCTGTCCATAATAAAGCGCTGCTCTGCCTTCTTAACAACACTACAGGCAGGTCCTACAGGCCCTAGTTTTGTCGCACCTAGACTACTGTTCAGTAGTGTGGTCACGTGCCACAAAGGGGGACTTAGGAAAATTGCAGTTGGCTCAGAACAGGGCATCACGGCTGGCCCTTAAAAGTACACAGAGAGCTAATATTAATGACATGCATGTCAATCTCTCATGGCTCAAAGTGGAAGAGAGATTGACTTCATCACTACTTGTTTTTGTAAGAGGTGTTGACAAGCTGAATGTACCGACCTGTCTGTTTAAACTACTAGCACAAAGCTCGGACACCCATGCATACCCCACAAAACATGCCACCAGATGTCTCTTCACAGTCCCCAAGTCCGGAACAGACTATGGGAGGCGCACAGTACTACGTAGAGCCATGGCTACATTGAACTCTATTCCACATCAGGTAACTGATGCAAGCAGTAGAATCAGATTGAAAAAACAGGTACAAATACACATTATGGAACAGCGGGGACTGTGAAGAGACACACAAAGGTACAGACACATGCATACGCATACATTGTAATATTGTTGTATGGTGGTATTAAACATTTTGTATTGTAGATATGTAGTGGTGTAATAATGTTATATGATGTGCTATTTTATATTTTGTTTTATATGTATTGTAAGTGCTTTAATATGTTTGGACCCCAGGAAGAGTAGGCAGCAGCTAATGGGGATCCCTAATAAATACAAGTACAAATACACTGACACTCTCACACAAAACCCACACACATTCACATACACTACATAACACACAGACACATACCGACAACACACACATACACACGCACACACACACACTTTTACACTCATCATATGCTGCTGCTACTCTGTTCTTTATTTTACTATTTTTATTATCTATCCTGATGCCTAGTCACTTTACCCTGCCTTCATGCACATATATCTGCCTCTAATATCCCATACCCCAGCACATTGATCCGGTACTGGTATTTCCTGTATATACACTACCAGTTAAAAGTTTTAGAACACCTACTCATTCAAGAGTTGTTCTTTATTTTTACTATTTTCTACATTGTAGAATAATAGTGAAGACATCAAAACTATGAAATAACACATATGGAATCATGTAGTAACCAAAAAGTGTTAAAGAAATCTAAATATATTTTATATTTGAGATTCTTCAAATAGCCACCCTTTGCCTTGATGACAACTTTGCACACTCTTGGCATTCTCTCAACCAGCTTCATGAGGTAGTCACCTGGAATGCATTTCAATTAACAGGTGTGCCTTCTTAAAAATTAATTTGTGGAATTTCTTTCCTTCTTAATGCATTTGAGCCAATCAGTTGAGTTGTGACAAGGTAGGGGGGGTATACAGAAGATAACCCTATTTGGTAAAAGACCAAGTCCATATTATGGCAAGAACAGCTCAAATAAGCAAAGAGAAACGACAGTCCATCATTACTTTAAGACATAAAGGTCAGTCAATATGGAACATTTCAATAACTTTTAACGTTTCTTCAAGTACAGTCTCAAAAACCATCAAGCGCTATGATGAAACGGGCTCTCATGAGGACCGCCACAGGAATGGAAGACCCAGAGTTACCTCTGCTGCAGAGGATAAGTTCATTAGAGGTACCAGGCTCAGAAATTGCAGCCCAAATAAATGCTTCACAGAGTTTGAGTAACAGACACATCTCAACATCAACTGTTCAGAGGAGACTGTGTGAATCAATAATAAGAAGATACTTGCTTGGGCCAAGAAACACGAGCAATGGACATTGGACTGGTGGAAATGTGTCCTTTGGTCTGGAGTCCAAATTGGAGATTTTTGGTTTCAACCAGTGTGTCTTTGTGAGATGCGGTGTGGGTGAACGGATGATCTTCGCATGTGTATTTCCCACCGTAAAGCATGGAGGAGGAGGTGTTATGGTGTGGCAGTGCTTTGCTGGTTACACTGTCTGTGATTTATTTAGAATTCAAGGCACACTTAACCAGCATGGCTCCCACAGCGTTCTGCAGCGATACGCCATCCCATCTGGTTTGCGCTTAGTGGGACTATCATTTGTTTTTCAACAGGACAATGACCCAACACACCTCCAGGCTGTGTAAGGGCTATTTTACCAAGAAGGAGAATGATGGAGTTCTGCATCAGATGACCTGGCCTCCACAATCCCCTGACCTCAACCAAATTGAGATGGTTTGGGATGAGTCGGACCGAAGAGAGAAGGAAAAGCAGTCAACAAGTGCTCATCATATGTGAGAACTCCTTCAAGACTGTTGGAAAAGCATTCCAGGTGAAGCTGGTTGAGAGAATGCCAAGAGAGTGCAAAGCTGTCATCAAGGCAAAGGGTGGCTATTTGAAGAATCTCAAATATAAAATATATTTTGATTTAACACTTTTTTCGCAACTACATGATTCCATATGTGTTATTTCATAGTTTTGATGTCTTCACTATTATTCTACAATGTAGAAAATAGAAAAAATAAAGAAAAACCCTTGAATGAGTAGGTGTTCTAAAATGTCTGTCCTGTAGTGTAGCTTCATTCTTGTGTATTTTTTTCCTCTTGTGTTACTTTTTTAATTTTTTATTACTCTGCATCATTGGGAAGGGCTCGTAAGCAAGCGTTTCACGGTTACGTCTACACCCGTTGTATTCGGCACGTGACAAATACGATTTGATTTGATTTTGAATATGCTCCTGACAATACTGACACTGTGTGGACAAAGTTGACAACAACATGTTAGTGAGATAAGGTATGACCATAGAGAATGATAGATTCCTCTAGTGCCCAAAAGCCAGTTTTAGCATGGGCAGAGCCATTGAGGTCTTTAGCCATTTTGAAGTAGTCAACAGGTTGGTACTTCCTATGGGTTAAGGAAGGATCACATAATTCCATCCATGTCATCATTAGGGATCAGCCAAAAAAGTATATTTATGAGCAAACATTCCATGACTTCATGGCCAAGCACGACTCCAACACCATCATTAAGTTTGCCGACGACACAACAGTGGTAGGCCTGATCACCGACAATGTTGAGACAGCCTATAGGGAGGAGGTCAGAGACCTGGCCGTGTGGTGCCAGGATAACAACCTCTCCCTCAAGACAAAGGAGATGATTGTGGACTACAGGAAAAGGAGGACCGAGCACGCCCCCATTCTCATTGACTGGGCTGTAGTGGAGGAGGTTGAGAGCTTCAAGTTCCTTAATGTCCACATCACCAACAAACTCATGGTCCAAACACACCAAGACAGTTGTGAAGAGGGCACGACAAAGCCTATTCCCCCACAGGAGACTGAAAAGATTTGGCATGGGTCCTCAGATCCTCAAAATGTTCTACAGCTGCACCATCGCGAGCATCCTGACTGGTTGCATCACCGCCTGGTATTGCAACTGCTCGGCCTCTGACCGCAAGGCACTACAGAGGGTAGTGCGTACGGCCCAGTACATCACTGGGGCCAAGCTTCCTGCCATCCAGGACCTCTATACCAGGCGGTGTCATAGGAAGGCCCTAAAACTTGCCGAAGACTCCAGCCACCCTAGTCATAGACTGTTCTCTCTGCTACTGCACGGCAAGTGGTACCGGAGCGCCAAGTCTAGGTCCAAAAGGCTTCTTAACAGCTTCTACTCCCAAGCTATTAGACTCCTGAACAGCTAATCAAATGGCTACCCGGACTATATTTGCACCCCCCCCCATATTTTTACGCTGCTGCTACTCTCTGTTTATTATCTATGCATAGTCCCTTTAGCTCTACCTACATGTACATATTACCTCAATTACCTCGACTAACCGGTGCCCCTGCACATTGACTCTGTACTGGTACCCCCTGTATATAGCCTCCCTACTGTTATTTTACTGCTGCTCTTTCATTATTTTCTATTTTTCTATTTTTCTTCTTTGTTTCTTTTTACTTATCAATGTTTTACTTAACACTTATTATTCTTAAAACTGCATTGTTGGTTAAGGGCTTGTAAGTAAACATTTCACTGTAAGGTCTACACCTGTTGTATCCGGCGCATGTGACAAACAACATTTGATTTGATTTGATTTGCAGGTGGCAGTAAATCGCCTACCTTGGCTTTATACCTTTTCAAACAACACACTCCAGGTGGCAGTATGCACCCTTTCAGTTTGTTTAGCAACTCTTAGAAGTATTAAAAGAAGAAAATGGACCACTTCAAAATGGAGATGGCCTCAATGGCGCTGCCTGTGCGCTCACAGACGCCATAATGGGATAGCTACAAAGAAGAGTCCTCTATTGTTCTCTATGGGTGTGACACTGTTAATTTAATGTTTCTCCCAATTGGGGTCATAGTGGACCCTGTATTGGACCTTGCCTTGGGGAATGCAGGGACACTATCCTGCAACCTTGACCCTACAAATGATTAATCACATACCAGTAGACACAACAAATCACCGTCAGGCAGAATTATCTAGAGGCAATTGTTTTCTTTTGGAGGCATTTTTTTGTATCTTTATAACAGAAGCTGGTTGGAGGAGCTGTATGAGGATGGGCTCATTGTAAGGGCTGGAATGGAATCAATAGAACGGTATTAAACACATCAAACATATGGAAACCACATGTTTGACTCTGTTCCATTCATTCCATTCCATTACAATGAGCTCCTCCCACCAGCCTCCTCTGCTTTACAATGACCTGAACATTTTTGTGTTGTATTGTGTGTCTATACACTGTCTCTTTATTTGATGTTCATGTTTCCCCCACAGCTCCCTCTGCTGGGATCTCTTGATTGAGCCAATACTGACAGGGAATTTTTAATTATGCCCATCTGTGAGGTATAGTTGTTGTGACATTGATTGCCATTGCCTTGCACGCTGAAGAAGGGCTCAAACCCGAAACGTTTGGCAATAAAAATGTCAATTCAAGTTTATTTACCGGAGTGATGTCCTATTTCTGTTCTTCTAATGACCTGCAGACCCCTCTACGTCTTTTGGTGTGTTTTCACAAACTTTATCTGTTTGCGGATATTTTTATTTATTTTTATTTATTTATCCAGGTTAGTCTCATTGAGATAAAATCTCATTTTCAAGAGAGACCTGGTCCAACCAAGACAGCAGCAGGTTGAATATAGAATTCTATTGTTTTCCACTACATTCTACTATAGTTTTATTGTAACAGTAGAGCTGACCATTAGAATTAAACAGTTGGTTAGAAGATCATCATTGTCAAATCAACTTTTCGGCAAAAAGATACATTTAATATGCCATTTAGCAGACACTTTTATCCAAAGCGACTTACAGTCATGTGCGCATAGATTTTTACGTATGGGTGGTCCCGGGGATCGAACCCACTACCCTGGCGTTACAAGCGCCATGCTCTACCAATTGAGGGGTGGATAGATGATGTAGGCTACCTTTAGTGCACGGGAATGGCCGGCAGGGATGTAGCTCAGTTGGTAGAGCATGGCGTTTGCAACGCCAGGTGTGTGGGTTCGATTCCCACGGGGGGCCAGTATGAAAAAATGTATTATAATAATTATGTATGCACTCACTAACTGTTAATCGCTCTGGATAAGAGTGTCTACTAAAATGTACATGTCAAATGTAAGTCCTTTGAATGAGAAATGCTTTGATAGAGTGCTCCCTTGTGAACTTTGACAGCACTGATTATCTTGTGCTTGCCAGAGCAACTTTCCATAATGCATTCCAATGGCTAGTTACCCGAGTTTTTAATCACTCTGTATTCTAATTTAATGCGGATCAAACAGGGGAGATTACAACAATCTTCTGAGTTCTGTGTCTGTCACAACGGAAGAACGCCCACTCTGGAGTAAGGAATTTCCTATGAGGAGGGAATGGCGCATAGAAATATACTGAACAAAAGTATAAAGGCAACATGGAACAATTTCAAAGATGTTACTGAGTTACAGTTCATATAAGGAAATCAGTCCAATTGAAATAAATTAATTATTTCCTAATCTATGGATTTCACATGACTGGGCAGGGGCGCAGCCATGGGTGGGCCTGGGAGGGCATAGGTCCACCCACTTGGGAGCCAGGTCCACCCACTTGGGAGCCAGGCCTAACCAATCAGAATGAGTTTTTCACCCACAAAAAGGCTTTGTTACAGACAGAAATACTCCTGAGCACCCACCCCGCCCCCCCTCCCCAGCGTTTATATATTTTTGTTCAGTATAGAATAATGAGAATACAATTCAGAGAATGAGGGACGGAGGGAGGGAGAGGGAGAATGTGCGCAATCTTGAAAATGCGATCTAGCAAAGTGGGGTTAAGGGTACAATTTGAGGACACTGAGAATGCCCTTCTGTACTACTATCTGTACCGTGCATACCACTGAATTCCAACTGTCTACTCATGTCATGTGGTTGAATTGTTGCCTTGGCCACAGACTACACGCTCTCTCACACACACAACAGTACAGTAGTTCTTAATGGCACCTTTATCCCTCACAGTAACATTTACGTCATACTTAAATACACAGGAGGTTGGTGGTACCTTAATTGGGGAGGACGGGCTCGTGGTAATGACTGGAGCGTAATTTTTGGAATGGTATCAAATTCTGTACATCATACACATGGTTTCCATGTGTTTGATGCCATTCCATTTGCTCTGTTCCAGACATTATTATGAGCCATCCTCCGCTCAGCAGCCTCCATAGCTTAAATACCTTATCTCTTGTACTGAGGTCACTGAGTGTCTATTGATCATACCATATCGCGATAATGTAGCTTCACATGGAAGCTTCTTGAAAATGACAACAACAATGTATGACAACACTAGGCGTGTTTCACTGAACCACTTCACGCATATCATGTTGATAATCTCATTGCTGGTTATAGTATAATATATGCATATTGTTTATTTCTTTCTCACTGTTTTTATAGTGTGATCTTGTACAGCCCATCCATTTGACCTGGTAGGACCCCTAACTAAGGAGCATCCCTGCAGTCCCGTGGCTCTCAGATGGCCCCTCGCGTGCCCCTTCATGTGTCTTGGGGCCAGGGTACAGAGTTCAGCAAGCAGGTCTCTGATTATTGATGATTTAATCAGGCGTTGGTTCAGTGGAGGCGCCCAGTCTGTCCTGGGCTGGCCTGTCTGTCTGTCACACATTCCTGGATCTATTCCTGCAGTAATATCTGAAGGTATGGCAGTCATATGAGCCAGGCTGCCTGCTAAACGTGCCTCCACTTAGAGAGGCCTCTTACACAGGCCCATACGGCAATGAGAGTCATGGGATGGGGAGGGTGTGTGTGATTGGAAGTAGTGTGTGTGTGTGTGTGTCTGTTTCTTATATAGGCCTAGTCAGTATCTAAGAATTGTTTTAATTGAGAATATGTCTGCATCATGGCACAGATGTTTAGTTTTATGACTGGTGTCACACTGTTTGTATTATGCACTGCAAAAAATTTTGAGCTTAACTAGATAACTTAACATCTTACCAAGGTCATTTTGCTTACTTTAACTTAACCTAAAAAAGTATTGAAACAAGTCAGAATATCTTAAAACAAGACAAGTTGTATTGATGCATTTTCTGGGTAAGCAAAATCAACTCAAAACAAGTAAAGGCATTTCCTGGGTGAGCGAGATCAACTAAAAACAAGTAATCTCAATAAAAAAAAAATCCCTCCATTTTTTGCAGTTTGCATGCATTTTGCATCACTGTGCCAAATACAATTATATAATGCAGTATCTTGTCTAACTACAGCCTGTTCTAGGTTGGTAAATGTGTGAGATTTGGGCCACTTTTTAAGTTTAGCCAGAAGTTGTTTATTCAAGCCCTATTTTACTTTGTGAAGGGGAATTCCATGGTAACGGAGTTACGCTGAGACTCCGATTCTTCACTTTAAAATGAAGAATCAATGTTTTTTGTTTGGTATACAGTTTAAAGTGAAAAATCGGAGTCTCAGTGTAATCCCATTAACATGGAATTGCCATGACCATTATTTTATTTTTATATACTGTATATATATATTTTTGGAGGCCTCCACAAGTTCTTCAAACTACAGTGTGTACTTTGAACCCTCATGTCACTGTGGTTCAGTCTGCGTCTGGGTGCCCATACACACATGAGCAGCAGGGAGTGCTGGGAAATGACCCCTTGCTTCCAGGTCAACCAGTACCATACGTGGCATGAGGAAAAACCCAGCACCTGGCGAAGGGTTAAAGTTGAACATTGCCACTAGTACACACACACACACACACACGTACACACACACACACACACACACACAGTAAAATACACACAGATATATTAATAGCAGCTGCTCAGTATAAAGTTCAGTTCAAAGAGAGGTTCAGGAGCCAACTGGCTAGAGATATTAGTTGATCATTGATTCGCTGCGGACACATCTCTGGTTCAGGAAAAACATTTTCAAAAGAGTAAGTGATCAGGAAAGTTTTCCAAATCAGCATGTACTTGAAGGTACAGGCTAGTACATAAGCTGAGGTGGTAATATGGAGAATTAGTTGAAAGGTTAAGGTCCACATTTTGGTAAATGGTAAGGAGTTCAAGATATAATTTACAGTATAAGGATGATTCAGCTCAGAATTAGGCCTAGTGGACATTTTCAACATAAATGCAGGTTATTAGTGGCCTAAGCATATCCACATATTTACATGAACAAAGACACAATCATAAGATATGAGGATCCCGCCACTGGCTGTAAGGATATCCCTCCATGCCATGACAGTCTCCTAATATGGTGGATGTGACACAAACACACCTCAGCTACTTTACACACATGGGCTTCCCAGGTATTCCCCAAATCAATTATCTTTGTAAGCGACCACCCTAACATGGCAGAGCCCCCTAATATGGTCGACACACTGACACATAACTCACCTCTCCCAAATATAGTGGGAAAAGGAACCTACACGTTCTCTTCTCTTCAGTCAGCTGGGGGAACGTCATCCATAGTGAACTGAAACTAACTTCTGGCAAACTTATGTCTGGCAAACCATTTTTAGAGCATTTTATAAGTCAATTGTGTATCATTCAATTGTTGTTTTATTTCAGTGAAATACATTGTATTATGTGAGGACAGAGAGGCATAGATAGTGAGGCATAGGGATGGGGCAGAGGGAGGAAGATCCTATTTAAATAGATATTAATGAGTAACATATGTCTAGAGAAGACCATTGACCCCGGTTCAGAGAAGAGCTGTGGGTTCTCTGTTTGGATCATTTTGACTTCTGAAATAAACAGGTTGTGTCTGACACTAGATCAATACAAGCACATGACTTTATGTCACAAAGGCTATTACACTGACTGGTGGTGACAATACTGTAGATTGCTATTTTACATCCAGATGCATCTGGACTTCAGGAAACTGATCGTGGACTACAGGAAACAGGAGGGCAAACATGCCCCCATCCACATCGACAGGGCTGTAGTGGAGTAGGTTGAGAGCTTCAAGTTCCTTGGTGTCCACATCATAAGGATTTAACATGATCCACACACACCCTAACTGTTGTGAAGAGGGCACGACAGCTCATCTTCCCCCTCAGGAGGCTGAAAAGATTTGGCATGGGCACTCAGATCCTCAAAAGTTTATACAGCTACACCATTGAGAGCATCTTGACTGGCTGCATCACCGCTTGGTATGGCAACTGCACCACCCTCGACCGTTAAGCGCTACAGAGGGTGGTGCGGACAGTCCACTACATCACTGGGGCCGAGCTCCCTGTCATCCAGGAAATGGCCAATGACTTCAGCCACCCAAGCCACAGACTGTTCTCTCTGCTACCGTCCAGCAAGCAGTACTGGAGCATCAGGTCTCGGACCAACAGGCTCTGAGACAGCTTCTATCCCCAAGCCATGACTGCTAAATAAATAATAAAATGGTTACCAGGACTATCTGCGTTGACCCTATTTTTGCACTGACACTTCTGTATACACACTCACAACACTATCTACCCACTCAAACTGACACTCTCACACAAACCCACACACACATATACTACATACATAACACACATAACACACACACACACACACACACACACACATTGACACCACACACACAGACACACACACACACACACACTGATGCCACACACACAGACACACACACACTCATCATACATATGCTGCTGCTACTCTGTTCCTTCTTATTATTATCTATACCCTGCAGGCTATATGTACATACCTACCTCAAATACCTCTTACCCCTGCACATTGGTATGGGACTGGTACTCCCTCTATACAGCTTCATTCTTGTGTATTTTTATTCCTTGTGTTATTATTATTATTATTATATATATATATATATATATATATATATTTTTTTTAACTGCATTGTTGGGAAAGGGCTCTTAAGTAAGCATTTCAAGGTAATGTCTACACCTGTAGTATTCGGCGCATGTGACAAATAAAAATGTATTTGTTTTGAATTTATTTTGGAATAGTATATGCTATTCTAAAATAACTAGAAAACTAAATGACACCATTCACCTGCTGACACAACACAAATCCATGTGTTCCCAGCCAAAACCCCCACATAGTTGTATTTGGTTTCAAAGTCTGAAAGTGTTCATTTAAACACTACTCATATTTCAGAACACACGGTAAGGTTTCAAATGAAACCAACACTAGCTTTGTAGCATCTATAGACTCAATGTTGTAGTTTCTTAAAGAAGGCCTGTGTATGGGCAAAATTGTACAATTATTTCTCAATTATTATTTTGGATACAGATTTCAAACAAACCAAAAGCCAAAATACTTATATACAAGAGTGCAGAGATCAGCTAAGAAATCCTTTAAGGGTCACCAGTGTAGTTGATGGTTGATAACCTGCCCTGATTCTACAAGTGGTGCAGCCTAATGAGCCTATATTGTACATTGGCTCAAAGTAATACTGACTCACACATGAACCTGTACATTACATGGGTCAGTTTCCCAGACTAAAAAGTAATTTCAATTGAGACTCTTAGATTCCTTTTTAGTCCAAGAGCCCTAAGAGAACTACTACACTGTACCCACATCCACACACTGGTTACAATGTATTCCCAAAATATTGGGGAAGATCATGGGATATAGTAGTGAATATTGGCAGTAAGACTAGGAAGCTGTAATCATATTCTGCTGAGGGGAACAAATTCTCAAGCTCTCCCTCTGGCTCTATGCCAGTTTTATAACTGTATTACAAGTCCAGATGATGTGTGACGCTCACACACAGCATAAGAAAGTCAGGATACACCACCCTATCTCACTAAGCCGACAGGGAAAGGACTATTACATCAAAAGTGGTAATGGACATCCACACGGTCAAAATCACTGCAGAGTAATTCCATAAGGACTCAGTGTTATTAGAGCATCTACAGATGTAGGATCTTAATTTGAGCCAGTTTGTTACAGCAGGAAAATAATCCTGCAGCAACAGGAAATGTGATTTATTATGTGGATTATAATTAATATAAATTATTTTGTAGGGGTTGATACATTTTTCGTTATGGCAAATGAAGTTGGACATTTTAAAGTGGAAATTACAAACTTGAAATGCCTTTTTAAACCTTGACTACACTAGAAGTTTGCATTTCCTGCTGTGCAGGAAAATTCTCAGCAACAAAAGAGTGATCAAATTAAGATAGCCACAGACATAAAACTTCTGGAGAACCAGCAACTTCAGGAGGACCAGGAATTTTTGCACTAAACGTGATTTATGGCATCCACAAGCTGATCTAATGGCTGATGCTTGAATTCATCGTAGAGTTAATGTGTAAGGGTCAGACAATACTAGCAACTACAGCTATGCTAATTTTACCTGGCTATAGGTTTAAAGGGACAATGGTTCAGATTGTCTTCTGCGGACTTGCATGAGAAATGGTCAATACAGTTGGGGTCTGATGGTTCTCTCTCTCTCTCTCTCTCTCTCTCTCTCTCTCTCTCTCTCTCTCTCTCTCTGTCGTCCATACAGAAAGCATTCAGTCCGTAAGCTGATTAGTGTAGAGCACCATGTGGCACATGATCTGGCCTTGTCAAATTGCAGCTTTAATTATAAAACCAAGTTACGTATGCATTATACTCTCTAGCTCAAATGAGTAAACTGCATTTTCTCCTTAACACCAGGATGGCTCAAGTCACCTTCCAGATGCAGTTCACTTGCACACGCACACGCACGCAGGCACTGTCATGCGTCAGTGTGTAGTGGTAGGACGGAGTCAGGCGCAGGACACAGAACTTGGTCAACGATGTACTTTACTTATCACAAGTAAATAAACATATCCTCCACGCAGGGAAGAAAATACCGACTCACAAAGCAAATGACAACAAGACAACGAACAATCACGCACAACACCATGAGAGAACCAGAGGGTAAAATAGAGAAACAAATTAACGTACATTGGAACCAGGTGTGTGCAATAAAGACAACACAAGTAGAACACAGAAACATAGATCGGTGGCAGAAGCCACAGACATAAAACTTCTGCTAGTACTCCGGTGACGACGAACGCCGAAGCCTGCCCGAGCAAGGAGGAGGAGCAGCCTCGGCTGAATTTGTGACAGTACCCCCCTTGACACGCGGCTCCAGCCGTGCGCCGACATCGGCCTCGGGGACGACCAGGAGGACACGGAGCAGGGCGAGTCGGATGACGACGATGGAAATCCCTCAACAGGGAGGGATCGAGGATGTCCCTCCTAGGAACCCAGCACCGTTCCTACGGACCGTACCCCTCCCACTCCACGAGATACTGCAGGCCCCCCACCCGACGCCTCGAATCCAGGATGGAACGGACCGAGTACGCCGGTGCCCCCTCGATGTCCAGTGGGGACGGAGGGACCTCCCGCACCTCAGACTCCTGGAGCGGACCAGCTACCACCGGCCTGAGGAGAGACACATGGAACGAGGGGTTAATACGGTAATCAGGAGGGAGCTGTAACCTATAACAAACCTTGTTCAATCTCCTCAGGACTTTAAATGGCCCCACAAACCGCCGACCCAGCTTTCGGCAGGGCAGGCGAAGGGGCAGGTTTCTGGTCGAGAGCCAGACCCGGTCCCCCGGTGCATACACCGGGGCCTCACTGCGGTGGCGGTTGGCGCTCGCCTTCTGTCGCCTGATAACCCGTTGCAGGCGTACATGGGCAGCGTTCCAGGTCTCCTCCGAGCGCCGAAACCATTCATCCACCGCAGGTGCCTCGATCTGGCTCTGATGCCATGGTGCCAGGACCGGCTGATAACCTAGTACACACTGAAATGGGGACAGGTTAGTGGAGGAGTGGTGGAGGGAGTTTTGGGCCATCTCTGCCCAGGGGATGTACACCGACCAATCCCCCGGCCGGACCTGGCAATAGGACCTCAGAAGCCTACCCACAACCTGGTTTACTCTCTCTACCTGCCCATTATTCTCGGGGTGAAACCCTGAGGTCAGGCTGATCGAGACCCCCATGAACACCCTCCAGACCCTTGATGTGAACTGGGGACCCCGATCAGACACTATATCCTCAGGTACCCCGTAGTGCCGGAAGACGTGAGTAAAAAGGGCCTCCGCAGTCTTTAGGGCCGTAGAGAGACCGGGCAAAGGAATGAGACGGCAGGACTTAGAAAACCGATCCACAACGACTAAGATCGTAGTATTCCCTTGTGACGGGGGGAGGTCCGTAACAAAATCCACCGATAGATGTGACCACGGCCATTGTGGAACGGGTAGGGGTTGTAATTTCCCTCTGGGCAGGTGTCTAGGTGCCTTGCACTGGGCGCACACCGAGCAGGAGGAAACATAAACCCTCACGTCCTTAGCTAAAGTAGGCCACCAGTACTTCCCACTAAGACAGCGCACTGTCTGACCGATGCCAGGATGAACAGAAGAGGGTGACGTATGAGCCCAATAGATCAATCGATCATGAACATCAGACGGAAAGTACACACGACCCACTGGACACTGGGGGGGAGTGGGCTCTGTGCGTAACGCCCGCTCGATGTAGCTCAGTTGGTAGAGCATGGCGTTTGCAACGCCAGGGTTGTGGGTTGGATTCCCACGGGGGGCTAGTATAAAAAATGATGTATGCACTCACTAACTGTAAGTCGCTCTGGATAAGAGTGTCTGCTAAATTGCTAAAATGTAAAATCAGGCCTGACCCTAAAGGGCGACTATCTAAGGCATGTACAGGGAAGGGCACATCAACAGGCACAATAGGAATCCATAATCTATGAGCAAATAGACGGTCCATAAAATTCCCAGCTGCGCCTGAATCTACGAGTGCCTTATGCTGGGAATGTGGGGAAAACTCAGGAAATTCTACATGAACCCACATGCGCGCAACAGGGAGCTCTGGGTGAGTCGGGTGCCTACTCACCTGGGGTGGTCCACCAGTGCCCTGCCTGCTGCCTCGACTCCCTGAGGACCCTTTCCAGCACCGACCAGCAGTGTGTCCTCTGTGGACACAGTTGGTGCAGGAAACAGCCCCCCTTCCGGTCACCCTTAGATCAGCACCTCCTAGCTCCATCGGTGTAGGGTCGGATGTGCTGGGGAATGGACTGGACGGACCCTGATCCGGACGTCCGCGGGTGGCCAACAGGTTATCCAGTCTTATCGATAAATCCACCAGTTGGTCCAGGTTAAGGGTGGTGTCCCTGCAGGCCAGCTCCCGACGAACGTCCTCCCGTAGGCTGCATCGGTAATGTTCGATCAGGGCCCTCTCATTCCATCCCGCACTGGCTGCCAAGGTCCTGAAGCCCAGTGCGAAGTCCTGTGCGCTCCGCTTCCCCTGTCTGAGGTGGAACAACCGTTCCCCTCCCGCTCTCCCCTCCGGTGGATGATCAAATACCGCCCGGAAACGGCGGGTGAAATCCTCATAGCGCACTGATGCCGCGTCTATACTTCCCCACTCAGCGTTGGCCCACTGGAGCGCTTTCCCCGACAGACAGGAGATGAGGGCGGACACGCTCTCGTATCCCGAAGGAGCCGGGTGGATGGTTGCCAGGTAGAGCTCCACCTGGAGCAGAAACCCCAGGCACCCGGCTGTTCCATCATATGCCCTCGGGAGCGAGAGCCAAATCCCACTGGATCCAGGTGGTGAAGGGGTGGACAGCGGTGTGGAGTGAATAGTAGTGGAAGGAGGTGTAGAACCACCCCCCTCTCCCATCGCTCCATAGTCTGTACCACTCTATCCATGGCTATGCCAAGAGTCTGTAGCATGGTTGAGTGCTGCTGGATGCGTTCCTCCACCGATCGTGGAGGAATGGATGTACCTGCTGACTCCATAACGGGTGCGTGATTCTGTCATGCGTCAGTGTGTAGCGGTAGGACGGAGTCAGGCGCAGGACACAGAACTTGGTCAACGACGTACTTTACTTATCACAAGTAAATAAACATATCCTCCACACAGGGAAGAAAATACAGACTCACAAAGCAAATGACAACAAGACAACGAACAATCACGCACAACACCATGAGAGAACCAGAGGGTAAAATAGAGAAACAAATTAACGTACATTGGAACCAGGTGTGTGCAATAAAGACAACACAAGTAGAACACAGAAACATAGATCGGTGGCAGCTAGTACTCCGGTGACGACGAACGCCGAAGCCTGCCCGAGCAAGGAGGAGGAGCAGCCTCGGCTCAATTCGTGACACGCACGCACACACACACACACACACACACACACAATCTCTGTATACCTCTCTCATCCAAAGTATTCAGGTCATGTACCCCCACCGTCATGAAAACAAATGTGTAGAGGCTAAATAAATTCTAGCTTGCTATACCAACGTTGTGGTCACCAATGTCCCAATTCATCCTACACACATCATGCATAAGATGCTACCAGCATATCCGTATTTTCAAAGCCCACTTTGTGTTAGGTTTGTTTTATGTGAAAAAGATCCTAGTTACATAACAGCTTTCCATGAGGGAGGTCAATATTATTGTATTTGTGTGTGTGTGTGTGTGGTGTGTGGTGTGTGTGTGGTGTGTGGTGTGTGGTGTGTGGTGTGTGGTGTGTGGTGTGTGGTGTATGTGTGTGTCTGTGTGTGTGTGTGTGTGTGTGTGTGTGTGTGTGTGTGTGTGTGTGTGTGTGTGTGTGTGTGTGTGTGTGTGTGTGTGTGTGTGTGTGTGTGTGTGTGTGTGTGTGTGTGTGTGTGTGTGTGTGTGTGTGTGTGTGTGTGTGATTGACACTCCCTCTGAGCTGAACAAATCTCTAACTCTTGGTATAAGATGCCAAGGTTGTGCTTTTTTCTCACTGGCCACTATAACAAGGACCTTTTCAAGGTGGCCATGTTGTTTTGGTTGGTAGTAGTGCAGCTGAAATGTTTACATAGGACCACACAGTCAGACTTACTTTCCAACCACTCATTTCAAGAATGCGGTAACACTGCAAAACACTGACATGCATAACATTTCACTTTAGTGATCTTTGTCCTTACTCAAGAAGTTCTCTTAACTTTCACCTCCCTCTAAATCATAGGCTTCACAAGCCTGTTACTTACTCATTCTAAATAAGAACTACCCTGCATTTCAACTTCAATGTTCATGTCAGTTACACACTTACAAAGAATAGGAGTTGCAGCAGTTCAGGGAACATGGATGTATACAAACAGACCAGCTACGACCTACATAAGGCAATCAAAGAGGCAAAACAACAGTACAGGGACAAAGTGGAGTCCCAATTCAACGGTTCAGACACAAGACGTATGTGGCAGGGATTCCACACAATCATGGATTATAAGGGGAAAGCCAGCCACGTGGCGGACACCGACGCCTCTCTCTCGGACAAGCTAAACACCTTCTTCACCCGCTTCAAGGAAAACACAGAGCCGCCGACACAGGCCACCGCCGCTCACAAAGACTGTGAGCTCTTGTTCTCTGTGGCCGATGTGAGTAAGACATTTAACATTCGCAAGGCTGCCGGTCCAGACGGCATCCCAAGCCGCGTCCTCAGAGCATGTCCACCATTGTTCCTGTACCCAAGAAAGCGAAGGTAACTGACCTAAATTAACATCGCCCCATAGCACTCACTTCTGTCATCATAAAGTGCTTTGAGAGGCTAGTTAAGGATCATATCACCTCTACCTTACCGGACACCCTAGACCCACTTCAATTTGCATACTGCCCCAACAGATCCACGGATGACGCAATCGCACTGCACTCTGCCCTATCCCATATGGACATGAGGAATACCAATGACTACAGCTCAGGGTTCTGAACCCTGCTCTGTGCAACTGGATCCTTGACTTCCTGACGGGCTGACCCCAGGTGGTGAAGGTAGGCAACAACACCTCTGCCAGGCTGATCCTCAACACGGGGGCCCCACAAGGGTGTGTGCTCAGCCCCCTCCTGTACTCCCTGTTCACCCAAGACTGCATGGCCCCGCACGTCTCCAACTCAATCATCAAGTTTGCTGACGACACAACAGTAGTAGGCCTGATTACCAACAATGATGAGACAGCCTACAGGGAGGAGGTAAGAGCCCTGGCAGAGTGGTGCCAGGAAAATAACCTCTACCTCAACGTCAACAAAACAAAGGAGCTGATCATGGACTTCAGAAGACAGCAGAGAAAGCACACCCCCATCCGCAATGACGGCGCCGCAGTGGAGAGGGTGAAAAGCTTCAAGTTCCTCGGCGTGCACATCACTGACAATCTAAAATGGTCCATCCACACAGACAGTGCGGTCAAGAAGGCACAACAGCGCCTCTTCAACCTCAGAAGGCTGAAGAAATGTGGCTTGGCCCCTAAGACCCTCACAAACTTCTACAGACGCACCATTGAGAGCATCCTGTTGGTCTGTATCACCACCTGGTACAGCAATAGCACCGTCCATAACTGTAGGGCTCTCCAGAGGGTGGTGCGGACAGCCTAACGCATCACCGGGGGCACACTGCCTGCCCTCCAGGACACCTATAGCACCCGGTGTCACAGGAAGGCCAAGAAGATCATCAAGGACCTCAGCCACTGTCACGCCCTGACTCAGGGGACGGTTATTTGTTGAGTCAGGGTGTGTATATTTCGTGTTGTGTTAATTTCTATGTTTAGTTTCTAGATCGTTTAGATCTATGTTGGCCAGGGTGGTTCCCAATCAGAGGCAGCTGTAGCTCGTTGTCTCTGATTGGGGACCATACTTAGGCAGCCTTTTGGCACCAGTCAGTTGTGGGATCTTGTTCCGTGTGAGGTATGTTATTTTGTCTACCTTGGACTTCACATTTCGTTTGTTGTTTTGTCGTGTGTTCAGTACGTAAATAAATATGAATACATATCACGCTGCGCCTTGGTCCTTCTCGTTAATGAACGATCGTGACAGCCACCCGAGCCACGGCCTGTTCAACCCTCTACCATCTAGAAGGAGGAGACAGTACAGGTGCATCAAAGTTGGGACAGAGAAACTGAAAAACAGCTTCTATCTCCACTTTAATAATATTAACATACAGTTTTACCCACTTCATATGTACAGTTGAAGTCGGAAGTTTACATACACTTAGGTTGGAGTCATTAAAACTCGTTTTTCAACCACTCCACAAATTTCTTGTTAACAAACTATAGTTTTGGCAAGTCGGTTAGGACATCTACTTTGTGCTTGACACAAGTAATTTTTCCAACAATTGTTTACAGACAGATTATTTCACTTATAATTCACTGTATCACAATTCCAGTGGGTCAGAAGTTTACATACACTAAGTTGACTGTGCCTTTAAACAACTTGGAAAATTCCAGAAAAGGATGTCATGGCTTTAGAAGCTTCTGAGATGCTAATTGACATAATTTGAGTCAATTAGAGGTGTACCTGTGGATGTATTTCAAGGCCTACCTTCAAACTCAGTGCCTCTTTGCTTGACATCATGGGAAAATCAAAAGAAATCAGTCAAGACCTCAGAAGATAAGAGCGTCTGCTAAATGACGTAAATGTAAATGTAAAAAATGTAAGAAAAATTGTAGACCTCCACAAGTCTGGTTCATCCTTGGGAGCAATTTCCAAACGCCTGAAGGTACCACGTTCATCTGTGCAAACAATAATACGAAAGTATAAACACCATGGGACCACGCAGCCGTCATACCACTCAGGAAGGAGATGCGTTCTGTCTCCTAGAAATGAACATACTTTGGTTCGAAAAGTGGAAATCAATCTCAGAACAACAGCAAAGGACCTTGTGAAGATGCTGGAGGAAACAGGTACAAAAGTATCTATATCCACAGTAAAACAAGTCCTATATCGACATAACCTGAATGGCCGCTCAGCAAGGAAGAAGCCACTGCTCCAAAACCGCCATAAAAAAGACAGACTATGGTTTGCAACTGCACATGGGGACAAAGATCGTACTTTTTGGAGAAATGTCCTCTGGTCTGATGAAACAAAAATAGAACTGTTTGGTCATAATGACCATCATTATGTTTGGAGGAAAAATGGGGTGCTTGCAAGCCGAAGAACACCATCCCAACCGTGAAGCACGGGGGTGTCAGCATCATGCTGTGGGGGTGCTTTGCTGCAGGAGGGACTGGTGCACTTCACAAAATAGATGGCATCATGAGGAATGAAAATTATGTGGATGTATTGAAGCAACATCTCAAGACATCAATCAGGAAGTTAAAGCCTGGTCGCAAATGGGTCATCTAAATGGACAATGACCCCAAGCATACTTCTAAAGTTGTGGCAAAATGGCTTAAGGACAACAAAGTCAATGTATTGGAGTGGCCATCACAAAGCCCTGACCTCAATCCTATAGAACATTTGTGGGCAGAACTGAAAAAGCGTGTGCGAGCAAGGAGGCCTACAAACCTGACTCAGTTACACCAGCTCTGTTAGGAGGAATGGGCCAAAATTCACCCAACTTATTGTGGGAAGCTTGTGGAAGGCTACCCAAAATGTTTGACCCAAGTTAAACAATTAAAGGCAATGTTACCAAATACTTATTGAGTGAATGTAAACTTCTGACCCACTGGGAATGTGATGAAAGAAATAAAAGCTGAAATAAATCATTCTCTCTACTATTATTCTGACATTTCACATTCTTAAAATAAAGTGGTGATCCTAACTGACCTAAGACAGGGAATTTTTACGAGGATTAAATGTCAGGAATTGTGAAAAACTGAGTTTAAATGTATTTGGCTAAGGTGTATGTAAACTTCCAATTTCAACTGTATATACTTCCGATGCCATTATAAGACACATCATTGTATGAATCACTAAATGTGCTGTCACTCCCAAACAGAAGACAACTGCATTGGTACCAATTTATTTTTAAATGTATCAACTGAAATTTCCCTGGAACACCTAGCTTTACAAGACTTACACTACTCCTTTGGACAACAGCAGAAATTACTAATTTCAAGGGTACATCATGAGGTTGGAGTAAGATCTTTCAGATACAAAGGCCAACTGACTGGAATAATTTACCTATAGAAATCAGGGCATTAAAATCACACAGTGAATTTAAGAAAGCCCTTTTTCAAATGTTAAGATCAAACTGTTTGTGCTTTTAACTAATAGAAACATTCCCATGTGAAGATATTTGTAAATACGTACAAATTATCACAATGTTTTAATGTACTAATAGCACAAACTCTTGCCGCATCGAAATCCATCAATGCCACGCCCCTTCTAAATCCCTTAACTCAATGCTCTCGGAGTTTGTGCTATTAGTACAAATAAACATAACTGCTTATTTGGACGTGGATAGGTAGTGTAGTGTATTAAGATTATGTCTTTGTTAAATGTTTTTCATGAAGAAATGGAATGTTGGTTATGTTAGTATCAAAAGGCAATGTTTAGTATAATGTCATATACAATAGACAGGAAGTGTGTGTTGTAGACAGGGGAGACTGGTGATTGGCCAGAAGAGGGAGCCCATCTTGTTGCATTGTTTATAAATAGGGGTACACGAAGAAGAGAGGGCAGAGCAGCCATTAGAATTGGAGGACACTGCTCTCCAGACCTCGCGAGTCTGTCACTCATCCTGAAGCTTGTGATCTGAATAAACCTTATGATCAACGTTCCGTATGAGCAGACTCCTTTTGTTCATCAGCAATAATTGCCACCACTCACTCGATACGACAGTAGCTATTTTAAAGTGAAAGCGAGGTAAATTATCTTATAAGAAATTACCAATAATCTAGTAGTTTCTGTATTTCGGCCTGCATAATTCTAGACTATTATTGTATTTTAATCAGTTCTGTGTATTGCTTTAGTATCTGGTATACTGGAAGTCATCTTTATTCACTCTGGCTAACATCGTTGTTGTAATGTAATGCGTGAGCTTGTTGGTTCCCGGGAGCGTGTAACGTTAGGCCTTTTAGCTAGCTGTTTAGAAATCTACTCGCTGTTATCATTTATGTAAAAAGACAATTAATAATATCAATTGTGTAAGCACATTCTTTATTTATTTCAGACTCATGATTTAAGTGGTGGGCTGTGAGTGATGGACTGTGAAACTCAATCTCCCATGATTCCGTAGTATCGGAAACTGACCATATAATTAATCAATTTATGTTGTATTCCGCACCAAACTTAAGAAAAAACAATTACTCTGCATATATTACTCTGCATATAATGTATATAATAATTGTATTTCGCATTTTAATTAGATCTGTGATAGTGTACCTGGTTTATTTATTGGCCTGCAAGTGTCCAATAGAAAATAAACTGGTATGTCCTGTCTGCACAACCATTAAAATGAACAGAAAGAAAAAATGAGAAAATCCTTTGAGCCTTAGTAGTTGCTCAGTGAAACATTGTTGACAGTATATTGAGATGTTATTCACAGTACACTCAGAAAATAAGAGTGCTTTGGGGCACCATTTCTGCCTGTAGGAGAACCATCTAAAAAAAAGGTTCCAGATCAAACCATTTAAGATCAGATAAAACGCTTTCTTTCTGAGAGTGTAGATTATTTATTGTCACACAGCTCACTGTCTTTATTGACAATAGGTAAAACAGAGAATGACTGTCGTAGCCTAAGTTTGTGCGCTGGGACAGCATCAGTGGACTAGCGTAGACTTACTGTCCAAGTCTACAGGGGCACCAGGGATGTGACCCGGCAATAGGGCAACCAATAAAACTATACTACTTTGGCAAGACTGCCCTACAAAGGCAAAACGCCGTAACTATGAATTTGGTAAAACATCTTTGATCTGTTGTAATGGTTTCCTGACACAAGAACAAGCCAGTTGATCAGAATATATCATGGATTATCAGAAATTGCTGAAATATAATTTGAAGTCAGATTTTGCAGTAAAGTAAATTGAGTAGTTCCTGCGTTTGACATTTGTAGGGCAGAAGTGGAGCCTAATAGTCATATTTTACTTTCAATATATAGCAACTTTACAATAAAATATAGGCCTACAACATTTTACAATCATGGAGGAATCCAGTCTAAGTAGGCTACCCCTCAAGTACAGCCATATAAATAAAATAAACCATTGCAGTAGGTAAAACGGACCTCCTAAATCTTTTTGTTGAGCACTTTGGCATTACAAGCCAGTTGTTAAAAGTACTCCAAGGGTCATTGGAAGTACTATACAGATATCCAGTTTCTGTCTGCTTCTCTGCTCTGTTATGACCTCCAGAGAGTCTGGAGTCAGGCCAATAACTAACTCCAATAACTGAATCAGCCTTCTTAATCAGTTTATTGATCTTGTTCCTAATGTGGACAATTTAATATCCAAAATAACCCTCTACTTACTACCTCATTCTGGAATTATTATGATAATAAACAATTAGCCTAGGATTTTGTGTTCATATTGACAGATTATAAAGATGCACATAGCCCTCAGTTTCAGAAATGCTGGGATCTACAAAAAAAAATTGTCCAAACTGTGCCCAAAACCTTGGAGTGAGGGCTAAAAAATGTAAGTTCTGTGGGGTACCACAGACCTACAAATAAAATAAAAAAAACATAGGCTGGAAAAAATAGGGGAAGAAATCAAACAAGGGGTCCAGGACTGAAGCTGAATTCGTCAAAGACTGTGGATAATGCATACGTCTATGTGAGTGAAAATATTGTCGTCACAAGCATATCTGTTGATATTTTGTTTGTTGAAGCTTTTTGAACTTTTTGAACTTTTGAACCCTTAGAATGTACAACCACGAGCAAGGAGACTTGTGTGACTTTCCTTTGACATTATACAGAAATACCAGACTTTGTGGTTTCAGCTTCATAGTCTAAAGGCAGCAGGGTATGTCCCCCTACTGCTTCTGGGGGAAAATAAGAAGACGGGGGGGTTTAAAGCCCAGGTCCTCACCACCTCTAGGGACCTGTCAGAGGAGGAGTGGGTGGCTCACACTGCCCTTAGATTTGTGTTTGAGAAGTTACTCTACTGTAAGTATACTTGATTGATATACACTGAGTGTACAAAACATTATGAACACCTGCTCTTTCCATGACAGACTGACCAGGTGAATCCAGGTGAAGCTATGATCCCTTATTGATGTGACTTGTTAAATCCACTTCAATCAGTGTAGATGAAGGGGAGGAGACAGGTTAAATAATGATTTTTAAGCCTTGAGACAGTTGAGACATGGATTGTGTATTTGTGCCATTCAGAGGGTGAATGGGCAAGAACAAATATTTAAGTGCCTTTGAACGGGGTATGGTAGTAGGTACCAGGCGCACCGGTTTGAGTGTGTCAAGAACTGCAACGCTGTTGGGTTTTTCACGCTTAACAGTTTCCTGTGTGTATCAAGAATGGTCCACCACCCAAAGGGCATCCAGCCAACTTGACACAACTGTGGGAAGCATTGGAGTCAACATGGGCCAGCATCCCTGTGGAACGCTTTCGACACCTTTTAGAGTCCATGGCCCAAGTGCAACTAAGTATTAGGAAGGTGTTCTTAATGTTTTGTACACTCAGTGTACATGCAACATAATGTCATATTGCATTGAGAACATTGCATTTTACAAACAACATCATATGACTCTATAAGGGAATACCCCAATAAAGTGCCATAAGGGATGGATGCAGATTAACACAAATATTCTTTACTTAGTTTATAACCAATGATGCTACACTAGCCGAATAAGTCTTTTTATGAAAAAAAGCATGTTTTTAAGTACCATCGCTCTCAAACAAAAGATGTTGGTGTGTTAAACCAACATACATAGAATGAAGGGTGGTTTGCACACAAAATATACAAAACTTCAGAACTTCCTGTTTCATTGTTTTGCTTTTCAGCAGGCAAGGGAATAAACTAACACAAACATTTCGGTGTCCACCTTCTTCAGCGTATGTCTGGTTCCAGACATCAGTTATCTAAAGTGAGACACAGGCGTGAATGATAGTAATCAACAGGACCAAGTTTTTCCAAACTTTTCTAATCAGATTTCGGCAATTGGATTGGATTAAATGTTAGAATTGGGTATTTCAAAACTGAGAATGAGATTCTAATCCTTGACACAGGTGTGAATGATAGTAAACAACAGTTGATTAACAGTTGGTTTGGCATTCTCACATATTTTTTGGAGTGGATCATATACTCACCTATATCAAAGACACTTAAAATATATAAAATCTATAGTAAGCTAATATTGCCTGAAGTTTATAAATTTTTTGGTGTGAACCACCCTTAAATTTGTTACATTTCCGTTGAAATGAATGAATGTAATACCGTAAGCACCAGGAGAGTGCCAGAATCTCTGTCTACAGCTATGGACCTGTGTTTGTCATTTTAGCCTTTTAATTTTTTCCCAGAATCACACAGTGGCATCACTAGTAATTCAAATTCCTATGATGTATGTAGATTTTCTATGATGTAGGCATATAGCCAGTCGCATTTTAACCACATTATTTTACTGTACCTGGTCGTACTGTACACAGGCTTTTGTGGTCATACGTGGTTATTGAAAGTTAGTAGCCTAACATGTTTCTACATTTGCAATGAAATTATTTGAAACATTGCAAATACTGTTGTATATGTCATTTGTCATTTTGAAAATGTGTAATTGTATGGTAATAAATATGACATTTGTTTCCACCACAAAAGTGTATTACTTTTGCCAGCCAACCAGGAGGAGGAAGCTGAGGAAGGGCCTGTCGTGATGGAGGATGCATTTGACTGTGGTCACCATGGAGGAGGCCATTGAGGAGGGGCCATTGGTGATGGAGGAGGCAGAGAAGATGATCGTGGTCACCATCGAGGAGGCAGTTGAGGGTGGGCCTGTGGTGATGGCGAAGCAGGTGACCGTGGTCACCATGGAGGAGGCCATTGAGGAGGGGCCATTGGTGATGGAGGAGGCGGAGAAGGTGACCGTGGTCACCATGGAGGAGGCAGTTGAGGGGGGGCCCGTGGTGATGGATGCAGAGCAGGTGACCGTGGTCACCATGGAGGAGGGGACTGATCCCAATCAGGGCAGGTGAGCGAGAAAGATGAATCTTAAGCAGAAATAACACTGGGGACTCCATCAACCATGTGCGACAGCAGTAAGCGTTAATTCACATAGACAGTGTAATGTATGAAAGCATAATTGCCAGAAAAATACATTATAAAGAGTTGTATTCTCTTTTGAAATCGAAGTTACCTCATTCCTCTAGTTTTCCAGATGTATCCTAGGCTACATGCCCATGATCGAAATAAACAGGAGTAGCTGGTGCATTTTATTTCAAATAGGTATCCAGCCTATTTGTCAGATAAACCATAGGCTACAGCTCAAAATATATTTTTGAACCTTATAACTTTACTCAAAGTAGGGAAGATCATAACAATTCCTTGAATTCTTTCTACAAACAACCCAATCAATCTCTAGACCAGATTTGATAAATTTGAAGCACTTTGTTTGAACTGTGCAATCAAATCAGCTGTAAGCAACAGCAGTGATAAGGTCAAGAAAATGACACTGATGATGTGATATCATTCCGAAACACAATCAAGTTTGTAAATGTAGAATAACGTTGCATTAATATATTGCTTCATAAGCACTAGTCTATACATAATGTTGGCTTGCAATTAAACGTATTTACACTAAATAGACACTTTTAAAATGAACTTCACAAGCATGTTGACATTTATTGTCATCAGTCTTGTCCTGGAGGCAGAACTGAGCGATTTCCCCTTAGATAGGCCAGCTGGCTATATTGTAAAAATTCATGACAACAAAAATGAGCTTTTTGGTCTTAAGTTAGGGTTAGGCATTAGGGTTAGCAGTGTGGTTAGGTTTCAAATCTGATGTTATGACTTTGTGGCTATGCCAGCTAGTGACCACTCAGCAGAGCTGCCTTCAGAACAAGATACATGACAAAAAATGCTAACCTGCACTTCACAATTCCAGACTCTGTAACAATGCACAAACAGTCTATTTTCTGAGAATTTATCAGCTCATTTTACCAGCATTGCGCCGCGAGATAAATAGCTTTCTAATTTGGCTTTCTATGTACTCATGATGCCGTTGAAGCTCATAGCCTGTCTGTTTTCTCTCATTGACTCACATGCATTCTATTTCTAGCTTAAGCATGCTTGTTCACGCACGTATAAAAAAGGTTCCCTGTGTGATTTGGGCTTTACCCATAGTGAATCAGCCGCTCCCAGTTCACTCCCTAACTATTTCCCTTGGCCCTAACCCTTAGATGTTTGTATATGTGTAAGGTGTAAGCGACATGGTGTAAGATCCACCACTTTCCTGATTATACCTATCAAGACCCTTCAGAGAAATCTAAGGGTTAAGTCAGGGCCAAGGAGGAGGGGTAGGGAGTGAATTTGGACCAGCAAATTTTTACATTTTTAGTCATTTAGCAGACGCTCTTATCCAGAGCGACTTACAGGAGCAATTAGGGTTAAGTGCCTTGCTCAAGGGCACATCGACAGATTTTTCACCTAGTCAGCTCGGGGATTAGAACCAGAGACCTTTTGGTTACTGGCACAACGCTCTTAACCACTAAGCTACCTGCCGCCCCGAGCAAATAATGTGTATGTGCCACCTAAGAGTTTAAAAACCAATCATGTCTGTGTGTGTGTCTTCATTCAGGTTGAAGTTCACAGTGGAAGAGAAGCAGGGGTCCATTGTGACCATGGAGGAGGACACTGGCACTGCAGAGTGCCAGAAAATACAGAAACCGAATAAGTGCAAAGGTACATGGACCTATCTTTAATTTATCACTGACTATTTTCTTTGTCTCCACTGTACACGAGTATGGGCTGTCATCTCTATAGTACAGCACAGTTGTCTTAGTTGTTTATTAATGTACCAGCAATGACAGTGAAAGTTGACTAAGTTATCAACAGCATGTATTGCTAAGTTTGAGGCAACGATTAAAACACATTACCATTCTATCATGTGTAAAAATAAAATGAATGATGACTGAAATAAAATAAAACATTTATTTTTCATATTTCAGAATGCAAGTATAGGAACTCTGTAAGAACAGTGGAGACAGTGGTGAAGTCCAGAGTCAGGGAGGTTAGTTAGAACGGCATCTAAGAGAAGAACAGGGAAGGAACAGGGAAGGAACAGGGAAGGAACAGGGAAGGAACAGGGAAGGGAAGAACCGTTATGACATGGATGTTATTATGCAATAAACAGGTCAAACTGGTGAAATTGTTAGATTTTCTGTAAACAGTAACAATATATGTCACGTCTATTTGAACTGCACCTAGTTATTTTCAAGGAAGTACAGTCAGTATAGGCAATTCCATCATCAATTGAGTAAATTTGTGAATTTAGTAAAAGCAAGTGATTTCAAATTCTAAATTTTTTAAAATTATGTTCATAAAGGGGCAGAGAGAAGATTTAATCAGATGGAAGCCAGGCTCCTGGTAAGTAGGCTGCTATGACAGAGTGTTGTCACTTTTACTATCTATTGGGACATATGCAGTGCTTGACCTGGGTTGGATCTCACCGGAGCTGAGAACTGGCACCTCAGATTTACTACTGCTTGAGCTCCTGTTCCTCTTATAGAATATTAGCTCAAAGTATTGGCACCCAAAATGAGTACTGGCAGCTATTTTTGTCCAAATCAAGCACTGCACCTAGGTCCATGATTCGATTCTTGCTGAATCCCAAATTAGTCTCTTCCCCTCACCCCTCCATTTGTGCATTCATGCGCACCTCTGCCATTTGCACAAGTGTCCCAAAACAGAGAAGTATGTAAGTTATGTAAGTCAGGAAAAAATTTAAACATAAAAGTTATTTCTTGAATTCTTCCATTTTACTTATCTTGATGTGGTTTGTTCTTTTTGTTGTTGTTGTTGGTTTCATTGCAGTGGCAGAAAATGGCAGAGCACCTGGGACCACCTACCTGCCATCTCCTAAAGCCCATTCCTGTCCCTATACCTGTGAAGGAGCTCTCTCATTCTCTCTCTTTCTCTATCTACTCCCCCACGTATCTCCATATAATACATCTTCTTCAGTTTCAAACGTGTGGTCTGTGCTTTACGAAGACATTGTTAGGAATTATTAGGATCCAATGTAATCCTATATTATTGTTTAATGGCATAAACATAAACATGTACATGCAGTATGACAGATCTACAAGTTGTACAATGAATCAGGAGAGCAGTAGATACGGCAGTCGGCAGAGCCAGGAGGACACAATGGTAGATGTCATACAGTGAGGGGAAAAAAATATTTGATCCCCTGCTGATTTTGTACGTTTGCCCACTGACAAAGAAATTATCAGTCTATAATTTTAATGGTAGGTTTATTTGAAAAGTGAGAGATAGAATAACAACAACAAAATCCAGAAAAACGCATGTCAAAAATGTTATACATTTATTTGCATTTTAATGAGGGAAATAAGTATTTGACCCCCTCTCAATCAGAAAGATTTCTGGCTCGCAGGTGTCTTTTATACAGGTAACGAGCTGAGATTAGGAGCACACTCTTAAAGGGAGTGCTCCTAATCTCAGCTTGTTACCTGTATAAAAGACACCTGTCCACAGAAGCAATCAATCAATCAGATTCCAAACTCTCCACCATAGCCAAGACCAAAGAGCTCTCCAAGGATTTCAGGTACAAGATTGTAGACCTACACAAGGCTGGAATGGGCTACAAGACCATCGCCAAGCAGCTTGGTGAGAAGGTGACAACAGTTGGTGCGATTATTCGCAAATGGAAGAAACACAAAATAACTGTCAATCTCCCTCGGCCTGGGGCTCCATGCAAGATCTCACCTCGTGGAGTTGCAATGATCATAAGAACGGTGAGGAATCAGCCCAGAAATACACGGGAGGATCTTGTCAATGATCTCAAGGCAGCTGGGACCATATTCACCAAGAAAACAATTGGTAACACACTACGCCGTGAAGGACTGAATTCCTGCAGCGCCCGCAAGGTCCCCCTGCTCAAGAAAGCACATGTACAGGCCCGTATGACAATGAACATCTGAATGATTCAGAGGAGAACTGGGTGATAGTGTTGTGGTCAGATGAGACCAAAATCGAGCTCTTTGGCATCAACTTAACTCGCCGTGTTTGGAGGAGGAGGAATGCTGCCTATGACCCCAAGAACACCATCCCCACCGTCAAACATGGAGGTGGAAACATTATGCTTTGGGGGTGTTTTTCTGCTAAGGGGACAGGACAACTTCACCTCATCAAAGGGACGATGGACGGGGCCATGTACCGTCAAATCTTGGGTGAGAACCTCCTTCCCTCAGCCAGGGCATTGAAAATGGGTCGTGGATGGGTATTCCAGCATGACAATGACCCAAAACACACGGCCAAGGTAACAAAGGAGTGGCTCAAGAATAAGCACATTAAGGTCCTGGAGTGGCCTAGCCAGTCTCCAGACCTTATTCCCATAGAAAATCTGTGGAGGGAGCTGAAGGTTCGAGTTGCCAAACGTCAGCCTCGAAACCTTAATGACTTGGAGAAGATCTGCAAAGAGGAGTGGAACAAAATCCCTCCTGAGATGTGTGCAAACCTAGTGGCCAACTACAAGAAACGTCTGACCTCTGTGATTGCCAACAAGGGTTTTGCCACCAAGTACTAAGTCATGTTTTGCAGAGGGGTCAAATAATTATTTCCCTCATTAAAATGCAAATCAATTTATAACATTTTTGATATGCGTTTTTCTGGATTTTTTTGTTGTTATTCTGTCTCTCACTGTTCAAATAAACCTACCATAAAAATTATAGACTGATTATTTATTTATCAGTGGGCAAACGTACAAAATCAGCAGGGGATCAAATACTTTTTTCCCTCACTGTATGTAAATGTTTATAAAAAACGGTTTTATATTGGAGCCTTGAGAACCTCGGAAATATACTATTTAAAACATTCTACACCCTTTATTTGGCCATTCAACCCCTATACCCATTATTCGCATAATGGCCATAACCGCACCTCTATTACCATGGTCTTCATCACAGCATATTTCTGATAAGCAAGACGATTATGCACTGAATTCACACTGCCTATCCAAATAGAGCAGCTGTGCCATGATTTGGCTTTCACCTTTAGATAACACATCCCTCTGTTAAGTAGCCCACAGAACCCAAGCAGGTAAACACACCTGTCGCAAAACATGCCGCATGTCAATATGATGCAGAGGTAACCTAAAGAAAGAATGATAAACATAACAGCATGGTAGGCTATATATACAGCATATAACTGATGATATACACGTAGGCCGATATGTATTTTAATCTATAGCTACACCTAGCCTATTATAGGCCTATAATAAACTCCTCTATGAATATTCGCTCATTATCGCAAATAGCCCTATATTGCGAAGCCAATTTGAAGGTCAGTCTGCAATATAATAAGCTATAATATGTTGTTCCCAGTTAGAAATGGAAACAGGAGCCCTGCGGCCTAAATAGTGGAACACTGTATCAGCCCTTCAAAATTCCCTCATTCTTCATGACACCCCTCACGCAGGTCCACTGATGTTGGAATTTGCCTACATATTCAATCTAAGTATTTGCTTTTCAAAATGCAATATTCCATCACTTTCGCTGATTGTTTTCTCATTACTCACAATAAAATCATTAGGCCTACTAAAGTTGTTCAGACCAATCCACTGCTCATAACCTGTATAAATCAGCATTGTGCCAGGTGCCTATCTTAGTAAGCTATAGTTTGTGAACTTTATAATGTACATTTCTATATTTTTTTATACCATGAATATATCGATTGACATCAATTAATTTTGGTAAAACAACTATTAAATAATATGCTGTTGTAAATACGCATACTATGTGATTGTCCTTCATCAGCCAGTAAGCTTTAACAGGACATGTCCTACAATTTGAAATTACGCACTGCTGAAATATATGGGTTGGGCAACAGTACATTCCACTGAATATCAGATTAGAAAGATGATGTTGTACTTACAATGTTGCAAGGGGCAGCAATGGCTTGCAGCATGTTGCACCAACACTTTTTATTACATCAAAATAATTCATTCATACTATGTAATTGATTGAAACACACACTCAGAGCTGTTAGTGCTTAATGCATTTATTTATTAAGACCTTTATTTATTTATTTTAGCAGTCCCATTGAGATCAAGGACTCTTTTGCAACTCACAATTACACAAAGATCTCAATCATGCCTAAAAGTCACATGTAAAGCAGTAAATGATTTACAATTCCATTACACAAAATAGTGTGGAGGGTATTTGTAAAGCAAGACAAAAGGTTCAGTCCAAAAATAGTATAAACCTGAACTTACTCTGATCTTGCAGCTGTTGGGACAGTGCCTCCAGAGTTCCCGCTGCTCTTTGTAAGCTCCCCCAGTGCCTCTTCATCTCCTGCCCCAGTGCCTCCAGAGTTCCCGCTGCTCTTTGTAGGCTCCCCCAGTGCCTCTTCATCTCCTGCCCCAGTGCCTCCAGAGTTCCCCTTGCTCTTTGTAGGCTCCCCCAGTGCCTCTTCATCTCCTGCCCCAGGATCCACTCTTCCTCCTGCAGTCTGTTCACCAACATCAGTCTGTCGAAGATTGCCTTTTTGATGGCAAGATGGCTGTTGCCTGTGAGATGTAAACTCACAGAGGTATATAACAGAACAACAGCATTGATTGCAGCCTACGCTGAAGGTAAACATTCAATCACAATAGATAACTTCTGCAATCATATACTTACTGGTGCCAAGTCTCTGCCATGGCCACACAAAGTTGTCAGTATTGAGCAGCTCATCCACTGTGGGGAGCCTAAACTCTGCCTGCTGCTCGTGAAGTTGAACAATGGCAGTTGTCAAGGCTGCTTTGTCCTCAACTATTTTTCTCAGAATCTGATGCCTCCTCTTGTTGCCGTCTGAATAAAAAGGGGTGATTAGACGGACTGTATATTAAGATATATTACATGACTATTGTGACACTCTGGCTCCGGGACTTTTATATTTGAGCCAGGGTGTATTTGTTTTGTTGGGTTTTGGTTTGGTGATGTTGGGTTTTGGGTGTATTTCTATGTTTGCAGTTCTGTGGGGTTTATGTCTAGGTTTGGTCAATGACTCCCAACCGGAGGTAACGAGTGTCAGCTGTCGGCTCGTTATCTCTGATTGGGAGCCATATTTAATCTGATTGTTTTCCTGTGGGAATTGTGGGTTTTTGTTCCAGGTTCAGTCATAGTCACTGTAGGACTTCACTATCGTCATTTGTTTGTTGTTTTCGTGGTTGCTTTTATTTAATAAAGTCATCATGTTCACTCCACGCGCTGCGTATTGGTCCGTTTCCTCAGACGATCGTGACAGAAAAACCCACCATAAGAGGACCAAGCAGCGTGTCAAGCGGCAACAGGATTTATGGACGCCTATCAAGGATTCATGGACATGGGAGGAGATACTGGATGGAAAGGGTCCTTGGGCACAACCGGGAGAATATCGCCGCCCTCGTGAAGAGCTGGAGGCAGCTAAAGCCGAGAGGAGGTGGTATGAGGAGGCAGCACGGAGTCGAGGCTGGAAGCCCGTGGGTACTACCCAAAAATTTCTTGGGGGGGCTAAAAGGGAGTGTGGCGAAGTCAGGTAGGAGACCTGCGCCTACTCCCTGGACTGACCGTGGAGAGCGAGAGTACGGGCAGACACCGTGTTACGCAGTAGAGCGCATGGTGTCTCCTGTACGCAGGCATAGCCCGGTTCGGTACATTCCAGCTCCACGTATCGGCCGGGCTAGATTGAGCATTGAGCCGGATGTCATGAAGCCGGCCCAACGCATCAGGCCACCAGTGCGTCTCCTCGGGCCGGCTTACATGGCACCAGCCTTACGCATGGTGTCCCCGGTTCGCCTACATAGCCCGGTGCGGGTTATTCCTCCTTCCCGTACTGGTCGGGCGACGGGGAGTATACAACCAGGTAAGGTTGGGCAGGCTCAGTGCTCAAGGGAGCCAGTACGCCTGCACGGTCCGGTATTTCCGGCGCCACCTCCCCGCTCCAGTCCAGTACCACCAGTGCCTACACCACGCACCAAGCCTCCTGTGTGTCCCCAGAGTCCTGTGCGTCCTGTTGCTGCACCCCGCACTAGCCCTGAGATGCGTGCCCTCAGCCCGGGACCACCAGTTCCGGCACCACGCACTAGGCCTTATGTGCGTCCCCAGGGTCCAGCATGCCCTGTTGCTACTCCCCGCACTAGCCCTGAGATGCGTGTCCTCAGCCCGGGACCACCAGTTCCGGCACCACGCACTAGGCCTTATGTGCGTCCCCAGGGTCCAGCATGCCCTGTTGCTACTCCCCGCACTAGCCCTGAGATGCGTGTCCTCAGCCCGGGACCACCAGTTCCGGCACCACGCACTAGGCCTTATGTGCGTCTCGGCCGGCCAGAGTCTGCCGTCTGCCCAACGGCGCCTGAACTGCCCGTCTGCCCAACGGCGCCTGAACTGCCCAACGGCGCCTGAACTGCCCGTCTGCCCAACGGCGCTTGAACTGCCCGTCTGCCCAACGGCGCCTGAACTGCCTGTCTGCCCAACGCCGTCTGAACTGTCCGTCTGCCAAGCGCTGCATAAGCCGCCCGTCTGCCATGAGCCTTCAGAGCCGTCCGCCAGACCGGAGCCGCTAGAGCCTTCCGCCAGACAGGATCAGCCAGAGCCTTCCGCCAGACAGGATCAGCCAGAGCCTTCCGCCAGACAGGAGCCGCTAGAGCCTTCCGCCAGACAGGATCAGCCAGAGCCTTCCGCCAGACAGGATCAGCCAGAGCCTTCCGCCAGACAGGATCAGCCAGAGCCTTTCGCCAGACAGGATCAGCCAGAGCCTTCCGCCAGACAGGATCAGCCAGAGCCTTCTGCCAGACAGGATCAGCCAGAGCCTTCAGCCAGCCATGAGCAGCCAGATCCTTCAGCCAGCCATGAGCAGCCAGATCCGTCGGCCAGCCATGAGCAGCCAGATCCGTCGGCCAGCCATGAGCAGCCAGATCCGTCGGCCAGCCATGAGCAGCCAGATCCGTCAGCCAGCCATGAGCAGCCAGATCCTTCAGCCAGCCATGAGCCGTCCAGCCAGGATCCGCCAGAGCCGTCCAGCCAGGATCCGCCAGAGCCAGCCAGCCAGGATCCGCCATTGAGTCCGGTGCTGTCCCTTAGCCCGGTGCTGCCCCTTATCCTGGTGCTGCCCCTTAGTCCGGTACTGCCCCTTAGTCCGGTGCTGCCCCTTAGTCCGGTGCTGCCCGTTAGTCCGGTGCCGCCCCTTAATCCAGTGGGGTTTAGTTGGGGGGTGGTCATATGGAGGAGGCTACGGAAGCGGATAGTGACTAAGGTGGGGTGGGGACCACGACCAGGGCCAGAGCCGCCACCGTGGACAGACGCCCACCCAGACCCTCCCATAGACTGTATGCTGGTGCGCCCGGAGTTCGCACCTTTAGGGGGGGGTACTGTGACACTCTGGCTCCGGGACTTTTATATTTGAGCCAGGGTGTATTTGTTTTGTTGGGTTTTGGTTTGGTGATGTTGGGTTTTGGGTGTATTTCTATGTTTGCAGTTCTGTGGGGTTTATGTCTAGGTTTGGTCAATGACTCCCAATCGGAGGTAACGAGTGTCAGCTGTCGGCTCGTTATCTCTGATTGGGAGCCATATTTAATCTGATTGTTTTCCTGTGGGAATTGTGGGTTTTTGTTCCAGGTTCAGTCATAGTCACTGTAGGACTTCACTATCGTCATTTGTTTGTTGTTTTCGTGGTTGCTTTTATTTAATAAAGTCATCATGTTCACTCCACGCGCTGCGTATTGGTCCGTTTCCTCAGACGATCGTGACAACTATAAGTTATAGAGCTACTATAGAGGCACAAACAAAGAGAGTAATAATAATAATAATAATATAATATGCCATTTAGCAGACGCTTTTATCCAAAGCGACTTACAGTCATGCGTGCATACATTTTTATTTATTTTTATTTATTTTTTTGTGTATGGGTGGTCCCGGGGATCGAACCCACTACCTTGGCGTTACAAGCGCCGTGCTCTACCAGCTGAGCTACAGAGGACCACATTTGTTGTCATACAGTTATAACATTATACAAGGCATGCAGAGTTGTGGCTCACAAGATACTCTGCTGTTTATGGTCACGTAATTTCTCAGTTTAATGAAATGTTTTGCATTAGATCAATTAATAACATAGGTCATGTCTACATTTGATCATAAAGATGGTCTGATGTGTATGACTAATGCATTTTCTTTCACAAATCAGTTTTACTGCTTGATTAATAATGTGTTTGAGGTCATATTGTTGTTGGGGCTTACCTGTCAAACGGTAGAGGTAGTATTCCCTCTGTTTCACACTGAGGTAAAGCCCCTCAATCTTCTTCTGGAGATGCCCAGTCTGACTATCCTGAAGTGTGGCTGTCAAACATATGGCAAGTTACAAATATGACTCCACTGACATCAATGCAATTATGAAGTAGAGAGACAGAGAAACATTCACTTTTCTACATGTTGGATTCTGGCTTGAAATATACTTATTCCTGTCATCATATTAGAACGTATTGATTACTTTACATGTATAAAAAATGTATATGTTAGGAGTTCATATGAAGGGTGAATAGGAACTTTGGGTGTGGAAAGTTACTGAGTGAGACAAGGGGAAGTGCAGAAAGTTAATATTCTGTTCAAACATGTTGTTGCTGAATATTAAGATTTCTAAGGAAGGAGGCAAAGGGTAGAAGTTTGGTTTCAGTTCCTGATAAGGCAGGCCAGCTGCTGTGGAACCAGGGCCATGAGGGATGTGGAGCACAGCAGTTGAAGAGAGAAGACACCGCTGGGAGGGGGGCCATAAGGGCCCACTCCGAAAACCAACTGACTACAGTCCTATCCCATACATTTTTTACATTGACATTTTAGTCATTTAGCATACGCTCTTATCCAGAGCGACTTACAGTTAGTGAGTGCATACATTTTTCATACTGGCCCCCCGTGGGAATCGAACCCACAACCCTGGCGTCGCAAACGCCATGCGCCTACCAACTGAGCTACACGGGGCCACACCCATGAGGGTCCTAGACTTAGGCAGGCCATGACGATACCAGTGAGAGGAACCTATTGTGTTTCTGCCTAACAGAGAAGGAGTGTTTATCTTTGACATGCAAGGCGGTGACTCCGCCTAGTCGAAAGGTAAAAATATATGCTTGTAGGTAGAATAAACTTGGTTTGAGCTTTTTCTGGTTGTCCGTTTGAGTTGTTGCTCTATTTGTTCAGAACCTAACATACTGTACCTTCAGGCCACTGCTGCACCTCAGCAGCCCACTCCTGAAGCACAGTGTCGTTGATGTCCAGCTCTGCCCTGAACCTCAGCAGCCCACTCCTGAAGCACAGTGTCGTTGATGTCCAGCTCTGCCCTGAACCTCAGCAGCCCACTCCTGAAGCACAGTGTCGTTGATGTCCAGCTCTGCCCTGAACCTCAGCAGTCCACTCCTGAAGCACAGTGTCGTTGATGTCCAGCTCTGCCCTGAACCTCAGCAGTCCACTCCTGAAGCACAGTGTCGTTGATGTCCAGCTCTGCCCTGAACCTCAGCAGCCCACTCCTGAAGCACAGTGTCGTTGATGTCCAGCTCTGCCCTGCACCTCAGCAGCCCACTCCTGAAGCACAGTGTCGTTGATGTCCAGCTCTGCCCTGAACCTCAGCAGTCCACTCCTGAAGCACAGTGTCGTTGATGTCCAGCTCTGCCCTGAACCTCAGCAGTCCACTCCTGAAGCACAGTGTCGTTGATGTCCAGCTCTGCCTGCTTTTCTTCAAGGAGGCTGGTCTCCTCCTTCAGTCTTTTGACGTTCTGAAAAAATACAATTCAATTAAGGAATAACATAGGTGAAGGATCTAAGTTTTCAAGTGAATCACACTAAAAGATTTGACTTTAATGTATACAGTCATCTTGATGTTTTCCTACATCAAGATGACTAATAAAATAATAAAAACCTGAGCCAGGATTGCAGACAGAAGATCAGACACGTAGAAATAGATAAACAAGAATGAGAAAGCAGATACAGGTAAAAATATAATTTTTTTACGAAAGCCCCCCCCAAAAAATAATACTTTCACATATCTCTTTGCCAACATGCGATCCATGTTGGTGAACTTCCTCTTATTCCAGCCCATTGCCAATAGTGTGATAATGTCTGTCCGTACTGTTGGAAAAACATCTTCAGTCAGCTATTCTAATAATTTACTACTGTGTGCCTAACCAATCAACATAAAGATTACAATTACAGTCGTGTAATAAAATAAGATAAAAAACATTGACATTATATAACATCATCATAGCATCATCAGTTAAGCCCAAAAAGTAAATGTCCTTCAATGTCAGCTTCTCCCTTCAGCAGTAACATGTGTCCAAAAAAATGTCCTGCTTTGGGGCAATTTATTTGGTTTCCATTCGTCAATGTTTCTGTTTTTTACGGGGTGGGGTAGTTAGCCCCACGCCCAACCCCCAACATGGAGGACCATGGACTGCTTTGTCTGCCTCCTACCCTTCGTCCCGGCCGGCTTGTTGGACCTGCTGGGAGTATAAACCCCTCCGGCTTAGCGCTCAGGGTCATTGGCGTACGCAAGCCTCTCCTCCGTGGCAAGGTGACAGTCCAGGAGAGGGGCAATTAGGTTTATCTTATTAATTGTGTGCTGGAGCTCAAATATAAAGGACCACTTAATAGTTCAACATTATTAAGGGAATTATGTTGCAATCCTAAACCTTCTTCAGCATTAGTTATGTTATCATAATACACTTACCAGCCTTGGACATGTACTTTGTCATGACAGCAGCTCTGGATATAAAACTCTTCACCTGCTTGACTTCCTCTCCGGTTGTGTGGTCGGCACCAGGCTGATTGCGGCCTCCCCATTTGAGCTATAATGCCATAATGAACAAATACACACAAAAAAAATGTATAATGTATTATTTCTATTATTTAAAAAAGCTTTACAATATCCTTTCTGCATATCACAAAAACAGTCAAGAAGGAAAACAATTACCTCACGAGACCATTCATGCACCTTCACATGCATAACGGAGAGGAGAGGGTGCATTTTTAGAAGCTCCTCCAACTCTGGCCACGCCTGCACAACTTTCTGCAAATTTGGCCAGTATTTGCATGCAACATCGCAGCAGAAAAAGCCCACCGTGCCAGCAGAAGACAGCTCCTTCTGCAAGTACATTGCATAGGCATATATCTCGCCTCTGTACATGTTGAGGGCCTTGAGGAGCACGCCATGTCGGCAAACTGCTATCTCAAGACCCTCCTCATCTACTTTGGCAGATCATTTTCCTGACGTCTCTTTGGCCGCTGTCCACTCTGACGTGCCACACATTCATTTGCCTGGCTTCTACAACATGAAAATCACAGTGAAGTGCAGAGATTAACTTAAAAGAAACAAGTTCTAAACTGGGTGACATTAAGCTATGTTATAGAAACTGTGAGAATAATTACATGATTGGTCTTTGTATGGACATGTTTGACAAAGGATGACACATCATCGTCTTTCGCCAGGAAGACACCATCATAGAAGCCCTTCTCAATACTAAATAGAGAGTCAGACTGCAAGATTAAATCACAAAATTATACATAAAACCAAACCGCCAAGGTGTGGCAAGTATCCTAGAGAGTTGGGTTCCTGGTTCAAATCCCAGACATCTGACCGTGTTGCTCCAACCGCTCTGTGTGTGTGTCTGTGTGTCTCGGAGGGATTTGGATAAAGCAAAAAGACAAATCACTGTCCCACAATGTTTCTTCATGGAAAATGACCTACTAGTGGACAATTCATCTTCTTCTAAAAAGAAGACCAACTGCAATATAACATCACAAACATATAATTAATAACAAAAAGAAGACCAGCATGCACTTTAAGAATGCATAATTATACCCTGAACAAAACATCAACACATAAGTAGGTAGTACACTCATTTATCCCAAGTAGGGAAAGGATGGCGGGGTTGAAAAGTAATAAAGGGGAGTATATATATAAAAAACATGGGGGATTGGAAGTGATGCAGACAATTACATTGATGGAAGTTACAATCTATCTGCAATATTAAGCTGATCTACCCCCAAAGAAAAGAAAAAGAAAAAAGAAAAAAGTACAAACCCTGAGGCTTTCCGGAGCGGTATTGCTTGTGATTCCCATCCACTGATATAGCATGCATCTCCTGTGAGCAGGCAGGACAATGGAGCAGATCGCTTCCACAAAGCTTGTCTATTTCAAACCGCCCATACATCCACTTGAGGAATGCCTTCTGGAATGTGTCGCCACATATCTTTCCACTGTAATAACATGCAAAACATACAGAGGTACATTTTTAGGGACAATTTTTATATTAGGGACAAATATTAACCACTAATTATATACACACTTACCCTGCCAAAGTGCTTTGTTCTTCCGTCAAGCATTCCCACAAAGGCTTGACGGGAGCATCCTGGGGCCAACACCTTCATGTCTTCAACGGACTTGAAGAGGTCCACTGTGAAGATGGTCTGGTGAGTCACGGTGGATGGCCAGTAGCCACTCTTTATAAGTTCATCCAGCCCCACTGTCCAATGTCTCAGACACCCGGAGCAGTTCAGAGCAGGAAGGGACAGGTTGTAGCGCCCTGAGTCAGGAGTAATTATTAGGAAGTAATTAATTACATTCTTTAAAAACATGTGAATAGCAGTCCTTAAAAACCACACTTATCATTTATTCCAATCAGGATGACTTGCTTGCCACTAGTCACTGTCAGGGCACTGTGGGCGCAACCACACAGCTGTGGCACAGCCATGGGCAAAAGACAAACTAGAAACCAAAATGTGACACCAAAGAATCACAAATAAATTGTTGAATATATTTGGACTGTAAATACTGATGCATTGAAAATTGTGCAGCATGACTAAAAAGTTGGTATTGCAGGAGGTGCTATCAGATTTAATTTGAAACACCAAAACAATAAACACACACCTTGCTCCTGGAAGGTAAGGGACCCCTCATCATCTTGATGAATTACGGTGGTTGGGGACAAGGGGCGATAAAGCCCTTAAAACAGAGACTCCCTGTTGTGCAAACCTTGGTGCTATGGGTGGCTATGTCACATGCGGCACAGAGAAGATGCCTGGGCAGGCAATCTCTGCACCGCACAACAGCATCCTCACTGTCGCAATACTGACACTGGCCCAACACAGTACCTTCAGCAGAGAGCATGCTGTCCACCATTGCCTCTCTCTTTTCCCACCACTTTTGTGCACACAAGGCCTGCCTCTCTGCCCAAGTCACCTTTGGGGTTACATGACAATCTGGCCCCATGAAACTCCCCATCAGCTCCTGTAGGTCCTGCATCAGGGAGTCTTGTGGAGATAAAAATAAAATAAACATGACAAATCTCATGAAAAGAATAGCTAGGCTGTTTAAAAAAAATTTAAGGTTGGCATGGCATTTGTTTGGCATTCTAGCATACTGTACCTGTATCTTGTGGGGATAGGTGCAGGAGCATGGGTACTGCAGGAGGATGGGTCCTGGTATTGGAAACTATTAAATAAAAATGGTGTTATATTTCTTCATCAATGCAACTTAAGTATAACTGTGTGTATTGGGTGAAGAGATGAGAATCCACTTTTGCAGATACAGTGGGGAAAAAAAGTATTTAGTCAGCCACCAAATGTGCAAGTTCTCCCACTTAAAAATATGAGAGAGGCCTGTAATTTTCATCATAGGTACACGTCAACTATGACAGACAAAATTAGAAGAAAAAAAATCCAGAAAATCACATTGTAGGATTTTTAATGAATTTATTTGCAAATTATGGTTGAAAATAAGTATTTGGTCAATAACAAAAGTTTCTCAATACTTTGTTATATACCCTTTGTTGGCAATGACACAGGTCAAACGTTTTCTGTAAGTCTTCACAAGGTTTTCACACACTGTTGCTGGTATTTTGGCCCATTCCTCCATGCAGATCTCCTCTAGAGCAGTGATGTTTTGGGGCTGTCGCTGGGCAACACAGACTTTCAACTCCCTCCAAAGATGTTCTATGGGGTTGAGATCTGGAGACTGGCTGGCCACTCCAGGACCTTGATATGCTTCTTACGAAGCCACTCCTTCGTTGCCCGGGCGGTGTGTTTGGGATCATTGTCATGCTGAAAGACCCCGCCACGTTTCATCTTCAATGCCCTTGCTGATGGAAGGAGGGTTTTCACTCAAAATCTCACGATACATGGCCCCATTCATTCTTTCCTTTACACGGATCAGTCGTCCTGGTCCCTTTGCAGAAAAACAGCCCCAAAGCATGATGTTTCCACCCCCATGCTTCACAGTAGGTATGGTGTTCTTTGGATGCAACTCAGCATTCTTTGTCCTCCAAACACGACGAGTTGAGTTTTTACCAAAAAGTTATATTTTGGTTTCATCTGACCATATGACATTCTCCCAATCCTCTTCTGGATCATCCAAATGCACTCTAGCAAACTTCAGACGGGCCTGGACATGTACTGGCTTAAGCAGGGGGACACGTCTTGCAATGCAGGATTTGAGTCCCTGGCGGCGTAGTGTGTTACTGATGGTAGGCTTTGTTACTTTGGTCCCAGCTCTCTGCAGGTCATTCACTAGGTCCCCCCGTGTGGTTCTGGGATTTTTGCTCACCGTTCTTGTGATCATTTTGACCCCACGGGGGTGAGATCTTGCGTGGAGCCCCAGATCGAGGGAGATTATCAGTGGTCTTGTATGTCTTCCATTTCCTAATAATTGCTCCCACAGTTGATTTCTTCAAACCAAGCTGCTTACCTATTGCAGATTCAGTCTTCCCCAGCCTGGTGCAGGTCTACCATTTTGTTTCTGGTGTCCTTTGACAGCTCTTTGGTCTTGGCCATAGTGGAGTTTGGAGTGTGACTGTTTGAGGTTGTGGACAGGTGTCTTTTATACTGATAACAAGTTCAAACAGGTGCCATTAATACAGGTATCGAGTGGAGGACAGAGGAGCCTCTTAAAGAAAAAGTTACAGGTCTGTGAGAGCCAGAAATCTTGCTTGTTTGTAGGTGACCAAATACTTATTTTCCACCATAATTTGCAAATAAATTCATAAAAAATACTACAATGTGATTTTCTGGATTTTTTTTCCTCAATTTGTCTGTCATAGTTGACGTGTACCTATGATGAAAATTACAGGCCTCTCTCATCTTTTTAAGTGGGAGAACTTGCACAATTGGTGGCTGACTAAATACTTTTTTTCCCCACTGTATGTCATAAAATTATGATATACTGTACGTCATTATATTACATTTACATGTCAATAAATGACATGTGCATAACTATGTGGCTTTAATGTACATTAGCAGTGGTTCTTCTTATTTTGAGAGTAATATAACATTTTGAATCTATTTTCAATACATGCAACCCAAGAGTTCATGCCTGCAAGACAGAGGCTTAGGTTACAGTCAATCGGTCTGAGGATTTGAACGCTTTATAGGACTACATTGTATTTAATCCCACATTGAAATGAAAGCCAGTGAGCCAGCTAAAATTGGTCAGTATATTGCAAATACATTTAGTACTAGTTAGAAATGTCCTAATAAGGTAGTCATGCTGCCTGACAAGTTTAATGACGCTAGCCTTGATGAGACCCTTACTCTCTTAGGGTTGTTGTGTGTAGCGTGATTTCCTTAGTGTCAAGCGACCTGGCTTCAAGCCTACCTCAGGTCAATACCCCCTCCTACCATTTGCTACTCTGATGAGCAGAAGTAGGATAGTGTATGAGGGTCAAAAGCATGTCCTGTTAAGGCGTGAGGAATTTGTGATAGAGAAGCACAGGTTGTGTTTTCTGAACCGAGGGAGTAGTGTAACGATCCTAGCCTTGATAAGTCTATTAAGAAATCCCCCAAGGGATATCTCACTCTTGGCATCTCCCTTGGGGTTCCGTTAGGTCAGAGTTTCCCAAACCTTTCCTTGGCTCACATTTTTGTTTTAACTCTTAACAGGCACACATGGTTCAATTAGTCAACTATTCATCAAGCCTTTGACTAATTAAATCAGGTGTGGCAATTTAGGGTTAAAACAAAAATGTGAAACTTCTGGGGGGACCAGTGGAGAGGGTTAGGAAACCTTATTTTAGGGTCAGATGCCCCAGGGTCAAGCTCTAATTAAGGCGGTACTCACCCCCGCCATTAGCTGCAATATGGTCACCTGTTCCGGTAAGGTCCATGTCCTCCGCTGTGACTTTTGATGACAATAATATACAATTAACATGAGGCAGCCAGGACTGGCATATGTTATCTATTTCGATTTTTTTTTTTACACTTTACATGCGTAAACAAACACACAACCAAATAGGTACATAACACTTACCATGTGTTGAGGTCTTCTTAGACCTTTTTTGTCCAGGTCTTTTGTGAATTATGTTGCCTCTGCTGTCCCTCTCTATCCATTGGACAGGGGCAAGGCTAGTGGCAGGAGCAGGTGACCATCGCATTGCAGCTCGCTCCTTCTGATCCTAAAGTATTTATTCAAATCAAACATAGAATGGGAATCGGTCTGTGATTAAAATTACAACACAACATTGTGGTGTGTACCCATAATTCAACTGCCTTCAAAATATACTGGGGAAATGGGAAGAAATATCACTTACAGTTACATATTGTAATGCTGTGCGATAGCTTTCTCGAAGAGCCTCATCAAATGCCACCCGTGCCGCATCCCGCTCTTTGCTCAAGGTCATTTCTCTATTTGGTTTAACATAAACATTATTATATGTTAACCTAGAAAAAAAAGTACCAAAATGGGTGATCATATACTGTGAGACAATCAAATATATATATAGGTGATTCATACATGATAGAAGTAAATTGGTATACCTTGTGGATGGTTGATTTTCATTATCGTGGTTACTGCGTTATATTGTGCAAAAGCAAAAGGCAAAGCCTCCACAGTTAACACTGAAATGTTTTAGTTATTTACCTGCTTTAATTCATGAACATCTCAGGTGCGAACAAAGCTGGTATTATTATTTATGAACTAGATGTGTATTCATATTTACACAATTAGTATACAGACAGGAAAAAATAGAATTACAGTTTACAATGTGCAGACACCTGTGTAGCGATGTAATCATATTTCTATGGCACACACAGGCCATAAATAAACTGACTATGCCATCAAATATCTAATTAAAAGGCAAAATAGTTTATTTTGTTATGTTATGTATGTTATGCAGAGTTATTGTTTATTTTAAATTGGGTGCGGTATTCAACACAACAACAGAACGAACACAATGGTCAGTTCCGGTACAAATGATAAAACGTCAGTTCCGGTACTACGGAATCATGGGAGATTGAGTTTCACATTCCGTCACTCACTGCCAGACACTTTTAAATCATGAAATAAATATCTAAATAATTCGCTATAAAATATTTCCATGCGCTTACACGATTGATATTATTGATTATCTTTTTACATAATTAATAACGGCGAGCAGCTAGCTAAAAAGGCCCAATGTTCACTGGGGTTGGAACCGGCGGGAACCAAAAAGTTAACGTTAGCATACAATATACTGTTGGCCAGAGAGAATAAATATCACTTCCGGTCTACAAGATGAACCAATATACGTCACTGATTGAAATAAAATAGTTTAGAATAATGCGGGCCGAAATACAGAAAATACTAGATTTGTCATTTCTTGTCCAATAACTTACCTCGTTCTCACTGTAAAATAGCTAACGTTAGCTAGCTTCAACCAAATAAGCAGTTATGTTTATTTGTACTAATAGCACAAACTCAGGGCGCATCGAGTTTAAAGAGATTCAGAAGGGGCGTGGCATCAGAGGTATCTGGTAGCGCCATACATTTGTGCTAGGCTTTGAACACACCGACTGTCCCATTGCGTTTCGGTACACCAGAAGTACATTCATTTCCAATTGAACGCTGCGTTTGCCTTACAGCATTGCGTTGCAGAGGCAGTTTCAGTGCGTTCTGTGTGGTGCATATGTTGGATTTATCAAACTGTATGTGAATGCGTGAACGGGTTGACAGAAATGGTAGCAGAAGCTGAATGTTGGAACTGTTGTTGCACACATATCTAGATGATGCTGCATACTATTTTGCGCAATGACACAGTCGGTGTGTTCAAAGCGTTAGTACATAAAAACATTGTGCTAATTTTCGATGCGCCATAAGTTTGTGCTATTAGTACATAAAAACACTGTGCTAATTTGGGAGACCCATGGGCCGGCGCACAATTGGCCCAGCGTCGTCCAGGGTAGGGGAGGGAATGGCCGGCAGGGGATGTAGCTCAGTTGGTAGAGCATGGCGTTTGCAACGCCAGGGTTGTGGGTTCGATAAAATAATGTATGTGCTAACTGTAAGTCGCTCTGGATAAGAGCGTCTGCTAAATGACGTAAATGTAAATGTTGTACATAATTAATGAGAGACTGGGTTGGAGCTTGCACACGCACTAGTACGCTTCCATTCAATGCCTGATCACGTGAAAATATAGTGATGGGGCGGGAGTTAATGACGTACTACTACACATCCGCCAATCACAGCCTTTGTTTTGCGGCTTCCCATTCGACGATAACAATTCTGACATGTCTCTGTAGCGTTCAGTGAGGTAAGGCGTGAAGGCGAGCAATGTAAGAGTCATGCGGAAGGTGTGTCGGGGTATAAGTATATCACAACGAATTTCATTTATTCACTAGAAAAAGACATCCACTATGGCAAAATAGTATCCCTGTTAACACGGAAGAGACGCAAAGTCACTGTCGAGACCGCGAGGTTTTCAATCGGGGGAAGGCAACTGTTAGCCTGGGACGCTAGTTAGCTAACGTTACATATACTCATTTTTGCTAGCAACTGACCTCCACCACAACACGGCGCATTGGACTAGTGATCAATAAGTGACTCATTCCTTGTCGTCAGCCCTCCTTGTCTCCCAACCCAAAGTGGTGCCCTGCGTACGCGTCCTGGGAATATGAGACAGAATGAGTCAGAGAGATACCCTGGTTCATCTGTTTGCTGGAGGGTGAGTATCATGGCTAATCGCTAGCTAGTAATACAGTCCACTGTAACAGGAGCTACCATCATGGAATGGAAGATGAAGCTAACTAGCAAGCTATATTAAATGCAAATATGTCGAGTTAGTTAGGTATCTATTAACGTTAGTTGCTGCTAGTTTAGACTCGTTCATGATGATGTGCCTGTCTACAAGAAAATGTTTTGCTAGCTTGCTAACTATTAGCTAAATTAGCTAGCTAAATTCAATGTCATAACTGACGTTGTCTGGTTTTGGTAGGGACATCTATTTTGCGCCCACATCAACATGGCCAGCTGTTCGATTGTATACGAGTTTTGCTATTGCTATTCTCTAAATACTAACTTGATATATTGTCCGACTATTAGCCATAACCCACGATGATGCACTCGTTTTAGCACGTGCGCTGGGATGCCATTGTTTTGACCTTATTTCACATATTCTAACGTTAGCTAATGTTAACGTTGCCTGTCATCCCTTACGATTAAATGATTGAGCTAATCGTGCAACTAATGCACCATTAACGCTCAAAAGAGGACGTCTAACATTGTGGTAAGACGCAAACTATCCGGTTTCTCTCACTGAGGTATAAAGGGTTTCTCTCATAGGCCACCAGTGGCATCTGATTTAGATGTGACGTCAGAACCTAAACAAATGCTCTCCAAGGTCATACCATGGCCAGCTATAAATTACCTGAACTGCCGCAGCCGATGGGGGAACTTCTCCAATTAAACCATTCTATCTATGCAGCCCGAAGTTGTACTCGTAAATAGTCATGATGCCCACACTGTCAGTGTCACATTGTAGCGAGCTATGACTCATAGTATGAGAACTAGCCCAAGATGTGCTCATAAGGCGCCTAACGTTACCATTACACCTTAAGGTCCAAGGTATGTGTTATTTTCAGAGCTAGACTGGCTCTGGCAGCCAAAACAGCCAAATACTCAATCTAAACACAAATCGATTCTAAATTGCCATACGGTTCTAGAAACATAAATCCCTCTAATTGCATATCACATCAAAATGTGATACTGTTTTAACCGGCTTTATCACAGTTGCAGCCAACAGTATTTTTCAGTGACAACACATTTCTGGCGGCCTTCTTCCGTTACTGTTCCGAGCATGCGAAATAGCGAATTAGCACAGGTGGTCCCTCTGTCTTCTGTAAACACGCGCTGTAATATGGAGATATGGCAGTGTGGGAACACTAACCCTATAAAGGTGTGGATCAATTAAACCTTTTGTTTTTAGAAAATTATTTATTGTTGATATGAAACATAAGGTCCTTATGGTTCCAAAGCTGTACCGCAAGCGATGCGTGTTAATGTTCAGACCGAGCTCTTAACAAAATTTCCCCATACAGAAGATCCTGCGACCAATGACTCTTATGTGTAATGGCACTTGAAATTAGAGTCATGATCAAGAGCTATATGAGGACTTGATTTATAAATAACCACAAAATGCAAGGGCTGTAGCAAAACAATCTCAAAGGTTGACAGGTAAAAAATATATAGACTCTTACTATGCACAGATGGGACGCTTTCAAGATTATGTTGAAGATTTCAGGACTCACATTTCAGCTGGTTCACTGTAGTGTGTGAAGGAGCATACCGAGCTTGAGGCTGCAGGGCAAGGTGTTACTCACAGACTCATGGCAAAAGGCCAAGATGGATGAATACAGAGCAAGAGAGCTCGTTAATGCTTGTAAACTAAGGCACATGGCCAATTTCAGGGTTGGAAGACTCCTACTGTATGTGGTATGAGGGTGACTTGACACCAATACATTAGTGTACCTCCATATTCCTTCCAGAATGGTTATCCTTACTTTATGATGGGCAGTAGCCTAATCAACAGGGCTGGGTTTTGCCGCTTCCTAGCCGACTAAACTCAACTCCACGATTTACGATGGAGTTGAGTTGCGACTAGTGTGGGCAGACTGGAGTTCCGACGTCACATAAAATGATGTTTTTTTATTATTTTTATTATAGATTTCAGCACCAAAAGAATAGCCTGCATTTACACAGGACAATGTAATGTGTAAATGCGGGCTATTCTTTGAGGTGCTGAAATCTGTAGTTTTGTTTTATAAAAACTTGATTTTATGTGATGTCGGAACTCCATTCAGCCCACACTAGTCACTGCTCAACTCCATCGTAAATCGTGGAGTTTAGTCAGCTAGCCCCTTCCCTGTAACTGTGTCATGCGGGTCTCCATAACATTCGGCTGCGTCTCAAGTCTTTTATTGGCTCCTATTTTTTATTGACATCATAATAAAAACACAAGAGTTGGTGGCATTACACATGGCAGCCATATTGAGGCCTGGACATGTTCTCCTTTCCTTCAAAATAACATCAGTAGTTTGACATAGGACTATTGGTCCCAGGTAAGTTAGAGATAGTTTAGCCCCACACCCTCCCATCGTGTCCTCCACGTTGCTCTTGCTCTGTCACATGTGTAGACATGCACAGTCCACATGTGCCAGGCGTGCATGTTTAGCAGGTCAGCTTCCCTCATTCCCACCTCTGTTTACTGTGGCCATCTCCCTCTCTCTCTGCCTCAATACAAGTATGGATTAATGATCAACCACCATACCATCACAGTTAGGCCTGTATCTGTAATTTACTGGGGCTTGGCTGAAAATATTCCCTCATGTCTGTGTCTTTTTATAGTTTATGATACAACTCAGGGCTAGGTTATAAACACATACTTTCTACTTGCCATATTGCCCCCCAAAGGACTTGTAGAACGTAGGCTACTTCATCCCACTCCCATTGCTTTCAAAACCGTGTTGTTGAATTCTTGAGTTCCTATAAAGAAGCTCAGGCTCAGTCATTGGTAGCCTGGTCATTTGTGTGCTTTTGGAAAGCGTTAGGTCAGATTAGGTGTGTGAAAGGTACTAGCACAAAGTATTTGTTATTGCATTGATTCATTCCAGGCGAGAACAGTTGTCCTCAGACAGGGGGCATTACTGTGCTGACTCTCCAAGGCTTCCCCTAGTCTCCACACTGCACCACAAGCCTCCCCTAGTCTCTGCATTGCTCAAGCCGCAAATCCTCAGGATTCCATCCACAGTGTATTTCTGTAATGGAATCAGCAACTTCCATCCAGACAGGCAGTTTGTCTGCTGCTTTTCTCGAGCAGCTGAGAAATATGTGCTGCCACCTCAGAAAAGCACGCAATTCTACCTCTGTCCTCGTGGCTGTGGGTTGTTTGCACTGACGCACTCTCTCTCCCTTTCTATACCCTTTCCTATCCCTCTGTTTTCTTCCCCACTCTGTTCTCTCTCCCTCTCTCCCCCTCTCCACTCTCCTCCTCTAGGTGTGGGGGAACGGTAGGAGCCATCCTGACCTGTCCCCTGGAGGTGGTGAAGACCAGACTCCAGTCATCCCACATCACACTCTACGTGTCTGAGGTGCAGCTCAGTACCGTCAATGGGCCCAGCGTAGCACGTATGTCCCCTCCAGGACCCCTGCACTGCCTCAAGTGGGTATTATATTCAGCCTGCACAACTTGATTTACTAGCGTTGTCATAGTAAGATCAAACAGGCATAGGCCTATATTCCAATGTCTAGTTATGTTTTTTGTTAACTATCAAACACTTCAAATACAATACTTTATGCTTGTGTTATTGGTTTTGATTGTTTTGGATTTATTACTGTCATTGCCCTCCAGCATTGCACATTAAACTTCACAGTAAACAGTCCTTAGTAGCCTAATGCATAGAAGTCTCAAGAAACCAGAGAGTAAAAATGAGCTGGTCTATGTTGGGTGTTTACTCTCCATCCGCTCTACCCCCTGCCCCCTTGTGGGGTTTGGCTGCAGGATCCCTCCCTCCTCACGAAACCCCATGTTGTTGTTTGCTCTGGCTCATATCTCCTTGGCAGGCAGAGCCATGTGGACTGAAATCCAACTCCTAGAGCTCGTCTCTCTCTCTCCTACCTTCAGGGAAAGGCCTGTCTGAGGATCTGTAGCCTACCCCAGCAGCAGGATATATCACATCACTTCGTATCCAACTCCTATTCTATCATACTTAATGTTTTTCTTTCTACAAGTTCTTGTTTCAACCCAGCAAGGCTTTCGGCAGACCCTATTCCTAGTTCATTGTTATAAACGCCACTGAAGTTTCAGTGAAAATAATGTGAATATTTGTGAGTGGTGGGTAAGGGAATTGAGATGTTCTGTTTTTGTCTTCAGGTTGATTCTTGAGAAAGAAGGAGCCCGCTCTCTGTTCAGGGGCCTGGGGCCTAACCTAGTGGGCGTGGCCCCCTCCAGGTAAGCGCCTAAATATTTTAGATGAATGAAATTATAGTACTGTATGATAATTTCATATTTCAGTCTAAACAATATCACTAACCACGTTTCCATCAAACCATTTCATACGGATGAATTACCTGACGCATAGAAAAAGTCAAATTTCTAAACGGTTCACCCGATATGGATGAAAATACCCTCAAATTAAAGCTGACAGTTTGCACTTTAACCTTGTAATAATTGTATCATTTCAAATCCAAAGTGCTAGAGTACAGAGCCAAAACAAAACAAAAATGGACACTGACCCAATACATTTAGAGCTCACTGTATGTGTGAGCTACGCAGTATCTGCCCTAGGGTTGCAAAGCTACTGGTAAGTTACCAAAGTTACCGGAATCTTCAGTAATTTTGGTAATTAACTAAATCTATGGCACTCTATCGTAACTTTGGTAATTTATTCTTGAAAAACTGTAAAAATATATATATTCATATTAGGGCTGACCCCATTTAGTCGACTGGTCGATTGTTTGGTTTGTTGACCAAGATTTTTTTTAGTCGAGCAGTCGCAAATATATATATTGTTTTTATGACACACGAGACACCTTTCTGATTTGCGCCTGTCTCAGAGGACTAATCCATTGAGGAGGCCGCAGGGATGCCACGGTCCAAGAAGAAGGGGAGAGTGACTAAGATGCACGTCTCTCTCCAGAATGCGCTCTCTTCCGCCATTTTGTGCCCATTCATTGGTTCAAAACTTAGTGTAAATTGTTTGCCCTTTGATTGTTATGTCTATCAATTCCCCATTACATAGATCACCAGTAGTAGCCTACATTTAGCATTAATTCCCATAATTTCTCATCTACAATGTTTGTTTGGTTACGGTAATTTCTGTTAATGCATTCAATATACTATTATTACACTCATTTACCGTTCTCATTGTCGGAGTGGACACGTTGTTTGCAGAGCTCAGCACCTATGTTACACTTGTGAGAAACAAGTTTTGGTTTATTTCATTCCATTTATACATTTTTGTCAATTTATTGGACGGGCACCTGATTACGCATATAGAAGTGGGCCTAGGCTACCTGGCCTGCGAGCAAATGTAGGCCTATAAATCTGCCCATTTGGGGATTTCTGATTGTCTCAACTCACCACCACTAACGACCTGTGGAGCTTCTCAAAGTAATTTTTCTTCACCTCAAACAACAATGTAAACAATGTCTGTTTTTAGAATCAAATGAGAGTGACAATAGTTCGTCAATGTATTTGAAATATATTTCCATCTCTCTCCCTTTTGATAACCACTTGGCATGAAAGGGAAAAATGTAATTCTCTGATCCAGTGGAAACGTCATAAAATACCTGATTTACTTCTTATCCCTTGAACAAATACCCTACAGCTGTGTCTGTCCCTGGCATGGGAAACTCTTGAGGGCCCAGAATATTTTATACAATGTTGCAAGTTCACTAGCACGAGTTGGCAATGGCAGTAGAAGTTCATTTCAGATTTGTATCATTTTCATTTAGATAGATGTCATGTAGTTCATTTTAATTACAATGATTTTGAGATACAAAGTCTATTATAAATTAAATTAAACTGTTCCATGAACATGTGCATATGAAAATCATAACTGGCATGCAGATCAGTAGAAATGGTAAGATAAATTCGCACTCCAAATGGAAAAGGAAAAGGATGCTGACCCCTGGTGTAGCCTATTACAGGCAACTTCAGGAGCGTAATGGCAGAATCTGCCAAGGCCAGCAACAGTAGGAGGGTCGGGAACATGTTTTTTATCTTCTGTTTGATCTCTGGCTCCCTCTTGAGTCATTTGTGTGTCTTCATTATTTAATCAAACAGCATTCTCAAAGCATCAGACAAGTTAAGTACATATAGATTATTTTATTAAAACATATAGGGTGTGTCTTTACAGTATATGGAAAAATACACATTTAAAAATGTAGACCAAGAAAACACTACTCCTGGTTGACCAATATGTTTTTTTGTAGAGGACAGCTCTAAATCATAGATAGATAGGTAGATAGATATACTTCATTTATAATATCTGTGTCCATGAGTATGTAGTAGATAGATCATATGGTTCCATTGCCCAATTAATGAAAAAAACATCTAATCAGCAATGGCATGATTTTCAATTAACTCTGCAACTCTTCCAACTATTGACATTTTTCACAACTGCCACCAGTTTGATGCCAAAACATTGACAACTAATACATATTGACATAGTAAAAAAAAAAAAAAGAGTTAGTAAAAAATATATAAAGGATATTTCATGCTGAAACCCTCATATTAAAGGTATACTCTGTGAAATTCCGTTGCCACGAGCACCACCGGAGATATTGAGATGAGCGAGATACAACACTTTGCTCTCACAGTCACACACAGTATCTCTGCATATGCATGGGTTCATTTCACTCTGTTCACAGCATGGTAGCCAGGGTACCAAAACAGCTGAGAAAGTTGACCCTCGTGCTTCAACACTCTTAGTTGTTGCAGAAATTGACCCACTGTTTACTTTCTGCATCTGCGTCATATTGCTGAGTCTACCTTTAAACATCAATGGTATTCACTAAGTTGATGGTTTATATTTAGAATGTTTTACAGCTGTTTCATTCTATTTGGTTTATTTTAAAATAATCTCATGCAATTTGTTCATATATTTTACATGTGATAAGGCCACACAGAGGACCAGAGACTATTAGACACCTGTGATAATCTGAAGTACCCAAAACGGCCACTAGATCACATAAAATCCTTGAAAGATACCAAAAATCTGGTAGCTTACTGGTAAACTTCAAAAGTTTCCAGTAATATACCCTCCCTTTACAACCCTAATCTAGTCTAGCATATGTGGAAGGAGCTACTATTAACATTATCTGACATTGACCCACTGGAGGGCAACTGCACACACACAGTCGATGTTAGCACTGAAGTCGGAGTTCTCAGTTGTCGTGTAGGAATGTCTGAGGGGTCACTTTGTTGCCGTGGTTAATAGTCAAAGGATTCTGGGAGGTTACTGTGTCACTAGTGTTTGGTGTCATCAAGTTGACGGGGGTCCATTTTACATCTTACAATTGTACTTTTACAGAGAGTTGTGAATCAGTCAATCACTATCACAGTGATTATCTCACTCCTAGTCCATCTGTTAGACTGGACAAACAGTCGGTCACTGTGGAGGATAAAGTAGAGGAAAACAACCAAACTAGGGTTTCTGAGTGAGAGAGATAAGCTGATCACAGCTACAATGATCAGGGCTCAGAGTAGCACTGTACTCTAACCATCTGTAGGACTGAGAGAAAAGCTTAGATGCTAAATTGCTACTAATGCTAATAAGACCCTGGCCCGCTGATGATGATGCGTCTAAGTGGTGGCTAATGGTAGAAGCTAGCTAATGCTTTGTCTAACAAGAGCTTGTGCTAAGCGTTTGTGAAGTGCTTTGTTGACACTGTCAGGGTTTACGCTGATGCAGAGTCAAATCACCTGGGCCTCTGACGCAACACGAAATACACTAGTATGTGGACACCCCTTCAAATATGTGGATTCAGCTATTTCAACCACACCCGTTACTGACAGGTGTATAAAATCGAGCACACAGCCATGCAATCTCCATAGACAAACATTGGCAGTAGAATGGCCTGTACTGAAAAGCTCAGTGACTTTCAACATGGCACCGTCATAGGATGCCACCTTTCCAATAACTCAGTTTGTAAAATTTCTGCCCTGCTAGAGCTGCCCCAGTCAACTATAAGTGCAGTTATTGTGAAGTGGAAATGTCTAGGAACAACAACGGCTCAGCCGCGAAGTGGTAGGCCACACAAGCTCACAGAACGGGACCGCTGAAGTGCGTAGCGCGTAAACATCGACTGTCCTCGGTTGCAACACTCACTACCGGTTTTCCAAACTGCCTCTGGAAGCAACGTCAGCACAATAACTGTTTGTTGGAAGCTTCATGAAATGGGTTTCCATGGCCGAGCAGCCGCACACAAGCCTAAGATCACCATGCGCAATGCCAAGCGTCGGCTGGAGTGGTGTAAAGCTTGCCGCCATTGGACTCCATATTAATGCCCATGATTTTGGAATGATGTTCAACGAGCAGGTGTCCACAAAATGTTGGCCATGTAGGGTATAAATCTAGGCTACACACACATGCATAGACAGTCTTGTACAGCTAACCTTGTGCGGACACACAATTCAGTCCCCAGTTGGTCAAATATTTGTTTGTTTACTATTCTTGTGGGTCCCCACAAGAATAGTTAAACACCTCCACACACAAACACACTGTGACTGATAAGCTTTTAGTGTGTGTACTGGGTGTACTGAATGTAATTATTTACTTAAGTTGCAAAATTCCAGTGACTTTCCCAAAATTCCTAGGTTTTCCATAAATCCTGGTTGGAAGTTTCCAAGTGCCAGGTGGGAATAAGCAGGAAATCCGGAATCCTCCAACCAGGATTTCTGGTAAACCGGTGAATTTTTGGAACTATACCAGAATTTTGCAACCTTACTCCTTTTATCACTGTGTGTTTTGTCCAATAAGGCCTATATTAAACTGAAACACTCAGCCTAGCTGTTGTTGCTGTTGGCTTTACTCTTAATTAGTGGGGGTGTAACGGTTCACCAAACCCACGGTTTGTTGTGTATTGCACTTTTGGTGTCACGGTTCGGTTTTAGTACAGCGGGAAAATAAAATGCCAACAGTAACTATAGTTAAAGATGCACTATGCAGAAATCTCTCAGCCATTTTCTGGTTGCTAAAATTCTAATAGTTTGCCTAATTTCAGTTTGTGACAAAACAAGCAAGAATATTGTAGGGATTCATTGTACCAGCTAAACCGCTGTGAAATATATTTTCCATAACCAACATATTGTATTTTTCAGCTGTTTGAAGCTGGTGTACAAAACCGAAAGTAAAAGATGCAAAAATAAAACCGGGAAGCATAGAAATAGCGCCCATAGAACAGATCTACCGCTTTTGGTATTCCTGATTCCATATATGATCATGAGTCATAATGCCTGACGAGAGCACCATCAGGAATAACAACACTTTGTATTCTCTTAAATGAAAACACCCGATTTACTCTATGCGTGTGAAATCAATATGTAAACATGGCTCAGAGGTGCTGAAACCTACTATTCTTCTCAACCACCGAGAATGGGCGCATATCCGTGGCCATAAACATACCTATCGCTCTTGTAATTTCTTTGGCCTGGTCAGAATCAGCTGCTTGAATGCAGAGGGGAAACAAAGTTGTACTTGTTTTTTTGCGTTTCCGTCTTGCTCCGGTGGTAGGAATACTGAGGTGATGTCGACGTAAATGTTTGAGGTGTTGGCAGCTGCATAAGCTATTCTTGTTGAGCAGTGGCAACTCACTGTTAACGTTTTATCCTCAACTCTCTGTCTATTGCCATTGTAATCTACTGGGAAACCCAAATGTTCCCAAACTGAAGATTTAAACGATGATGGGGAATCCTCCTGGTTTATCGACCCCACCACTCATCGTCGTAAAGAACTAGTTCCCGGCTGCGCTTAAAAAAAATACCATTTGAAATGCGGCATCTAAATGTTTTTTAACGGAATAGCCTGAATAAGATTTACTCGAGGCATACAACGCAGCGAAGGCATAACCTATAGGCCTAGTGTTTTAAATGTTTATATATTTATTATGTATTCATTCGGGTTCACAGTGCGGACCGAACAGTGGTCCCTGTACCGAACAGTTCGGTACGAATACATGTACCGTTACACCCCTATTAATCAGCCCAGTCGTTGTTGCGGTTGGCTTTATTCTTAATTAGCCTAGTCAGATTAGTAGGTAGAGAGCTGGACAATAAAGTTTGGTAATGTTGTCATGAATTAGCTACACTGCTGCTGGAAGGAGACTAGTGGCTTACATAAGAGGCTGTTGTTCTTTACGTATCGTCGGTTACGAGAGAGACTAGTTCGTTTTGCACTAAAGATGTTGCCTAACCGTAACATTCAATACTTTATTTTCTTCACTGTGTATGTACAGTATCTCACAAAAGTGAGTACACTCCTCACATTTTTGGAAATATGAGTATATCTTTTCATGTGACAACACTGAAGAAATGACACTTTGCTACAATGTAAAGTAGTGAGTGTACAGCTTGTATAACAGTGTACATTTGCTGTCCCCTCAAAATAACTCAACACACAGCCATTAATGTCTAAACCGCTGGCAACAAAAGTGAGTACACCCCTAAGTGAAAATGTCCAAATTGGGCCCAAAGTGTCAATATTTTGTGTGGCCACCATCATTTTCCAACACTGCCTTAACCCTCTTGGGCATGGAGTTCACCAGAGCTTCACAGGTTGCCACTGGAGTCCTCTTCCATGACGACATCACGGAGCTGATGGATGTTACAGACCTTGCACTTCTCCACCTTCCGTTTGAGGATGCCCCACAAATGCTCAATAGGGTTTAGGTCTGGAGACATGCTTGGCCAGTCCATCACCTTTACCCTTAGCTTCTTTAGCAAGGCAGTGGTCGTCTTGGAGGTGTGTTTGGGGTCATTATCATGTTGGAATACTGCCCTGCGGCCCAGTCTCCGAAGGGAGGGGATCATGCTCTGCTTCAGTATGTCACAGTACATGTTGGCATTCATGGTTCCCTCAATGAACTGTAGCTCCCCAGTGCCGGCAGCACTCATGCAGCCCCAGACCATGACACTCCCACCACGCTTGACTGTAGGCAAGACACACTTGTCTTTGTACTCCTCACCTGGTTGCCGCCACACACACTTGACACCATCTGAACCAAATAAGTTTATCTTGGTCTCATCAGACCACAGGACATGGTTCCAGTAATCCATGTCCTTAGTCTGCTTGTCTTCAGCAAACTGTTTGCAGGCTTTCTTGTGCATCATCTTTAGAAGAGGCTTCCTTCTGGGATGACAGCCATGCAGACCAATTTGATGCAGTGTGCGGCATATGGTCTGAGCACTGACAGGCTGACCCCCCACCCCTTCAACCTCTGCAGCAATGCTGGCAGCACTCATACGTCTATTTCCCAAAGACAACCTTTGGATATGACGATGAGAACGTGCACTCAACTTCTTTGGTTGACCATGGCGAGGCCTGTTCTGAGTGGAACCTGTCCTGTTAAACCGCTGTATGGTCTTGGCCACTGTGCTGCAGCTCAGTTTCAGGGTCTTGGCAACCTTCTTATAGCCCAGGCCATCTTTATGTAGAGCAACAATTCTTTTTTTCAGATCCTCAGAGAGTTCTTTGCCATGAGGTGCCATGTTGAACTTCCAGTGACCAGTATGAGGGAGTGTGAGAGCGATGACACCAAATTTAACACACCTGCTCCCCATTCACACCTGAGACCTTGTAACACTAACGAGTCACATGACACCGGGGAGGGAAAATGGCTAATTGGGCCCAATTTGGACATTTTCACTTAGGGGTGTACTCACTTTTGTTGCCAGCGGTTTAGACATTAATGGCTGTGTGTTGAGTTCTTTTGAGGGGACAGCAAATTTACACTGTTATACAAGCTGTACACTCACTACTTTACATTGTTACAAAGTGTCATTTCTTCAGTGTTGTCACATGAAAAGATATACTCAAATATTTACAAAAATGTGAGGGGTGTACTCACTTTTGTGAGATACTAGTCAGTCTATGTATGTTGTGTGTAGGTCTTCTACTGTATGTTGTAAGTTCCATGGCAGTACAAGGGATTCCCCACCAGGGACGGTGAAGATATTGATTCCTGTGCTGTACAGTATGTATCATGTTCTCTGTTTAATCCCTCGACCCTGTCTCCTCCTCCAGAGCCATCTATTTTGCTGCGTACTCCAGTGCCAAAGAGAGACTGAATGAAGTGTTTGAGCCGGACTCTACACAGGTCCACATGGTATCTGCTGGCTTGGCAGGTAACCACACCAACCTCAACCTCACTCACTTTCTAACACTATACCATGTAGTCTTTTTTTAACTGTTTATTTATAGATTTTTCATAGGTAGGTATACTTTTCAATCACATATTTTTCTGTGAGTATTCAGTCAACTGCAGCTAGTAAATTTGGATGATAGCCTAACCTGGAGTGTCATGTGATGTGACCACTTCTAATGTGTTGGTCAGACATGCCAGAGGACTGGACCTGACCGGGTCAGTGGTGTCAAACCCAGACTGACTAGTTCTGTAGAGGTCCCCTACCTCACCTTCCTATTATAAGGTTAGGTTTCTATATTATAGTCTTGTGCTACAGTATATCTGTCCAGCAGCTCTCAGCCTATTGTTTCATGTGACAGCTCCCAATATGACCTAATCCTCTAGCCTAGTGCCTAAACTAGTTTCTGACAGGAAGTGTCCCTCTTTGTCTTTCCATGTGCATGTTATTAGGACTTTATTGGTTTTTCAAAGACAAGGGAGTAGAATAAAGTATATTTATTGTTGACGTTCCGTCTACAAAGACTTTTTCAAGACAAGTCTCAGTTAGGCCTAATATAATGCAAGAGCTCAAACCTAGACACTCCCCTAGGCCTCCTGTACGCAAACACTGGCTTATCCCGTTTCCCCTGGCCGTGTGTCATCATACACCTCTGCTTCAAAGTGACAATCCCATGTTAAACCTGACATATCAGGCTGATGAGTGCAGATGGACTCCCTAGCAGGCTGATGAGTGCAGATGGACTCCCTAGCAGGCTGATGAGTGCAGATGGACTCCCTAGCAGGCTGATGAGTGCAGATGGACTCCCTAGCAGGCTGATGAGTGCAGATGGACTCCCTAGCAGGCTGATGAGTGCAGATGGACTCCCTAGCAGGCTGATGCGTGCAGTACTAGAGATGGGTTGTGTAAAAAAAGTTTAGGAGGATCTTCTACTAAACAGCCTTACTAGACACAAGCTGGTTTCATACATGTTCGTGACATGCATGAGATGTCCTGATGAAGGTCGACTGACTGAAAGTTCAGCCACAATTAAAGAAATTTGCATCTGACTGGAAGTGTGCGGAGACTTGTGCCTTTTGTCTCCAGCAAAAGTGTGCGGTAGATTCTACCTATTATCATAAAATTATATTGTAAAACTCCAACTTGTGCAGTATTTCACACACATACACACACACACACACACACACTAGTCTCTCTCTAGATGATTCTTTCTGTCCAGTGTCACAGTGATCCTAGGAGCAACATGTAATGTAGCCTAGACTCCTGGCTTCTACCCTTTAGAATTTAGGTAAGTCAAGCAAGCTGGCCTTTTAAGGAGCGCTGTGTGTTTCTGTAATGGAGGACCAGAGTGAACGTGGGACTGTGTGTTTTTGACAGGTCAACGTTAACACCCTATCCCTCTGAGCAGCATGACTCGGTCCTTCCACCAATCAAGTCAAGGTCGGCTCGGCTTTATTTAGTCTGGCGGGTAGGAGCATTGGGCCAGTAACCAAAAGGTTCCTGGATCGAATCCCCGAGCTGACAAGGTCAAAATCTATTGTTCTGCCCCTGAGCAAGGCAGTTAACCCACTGTTCCCCGGGCGCTGATGACGTGGATGGCGATTAAGGCAGCCCCCCGCACCTCTCTGATTCAGAGGGGTTGGGTTAAATGCGGAAGACACATTTCAGTTGAATGCATTCAGTTGTACAACTGACTAGGTATCCCCTTTTCCATAGTCAGCCGATGTACGCCCCATCGTAGATATGTGATACATAGAGCTCATTGGTACATTGTAGATATGTGTTACATAGAGCTCATTGGTACATTGTAGATATGTGATACAGAGAGCTCATTGGTACATCATAGAAATGTGATACATAGAGCTCATTGGTACATCGTAGATATGTGATACAGAGAGCTATGTAGCCAAGTGGCTTCTGCAGAGCTAGGAATAACCCTGAGATCAGTGTCAACATGACTCCCAGGCTAAAGTAGCCTAACAATGATATTATGGGAGTGTAACCTTTACACACACTAACATGCACATGCTCACACATTACAGCACACATGCTGTCACAACACAGATATCCTAGGCCTTGTCATACTGTGGTATGTTCATGAGCTCTCTTAAAAAGGTTAGCAACAGTTCTTAATTTCTGATGGTTTTAAATTCCCTTTAGGGTGGATGCTTCAGAGAAGTTTTGGACAGTGTTTTGTTCTGCAGCTTGGTAGACAAACACTCCTGTGGTGTTTGTCTATGAAGTAAAGTGTGTCTGAATGTGAGCTCTTGTCCTTCCTCTCAGGGTTCACAGCAATCACAGCTACCAACCCGATCTGGCTCATCAAGACTCGCATGCAGCTGGACTCCAGGTAAACACACACGTCTGACTCGGTAGTGGATTTAGGATGTGGTGTCGGTGTACAACCTCTCTGTCGGTGTACACCCTCTCTGTCGGCTGTACCATTAGTAAATCCCTATTCCACCTGCCTTTCATAGGAACCGCGGGGAGAAGCCCATGAATGCGTTTGATTGTTTGCGGCGGGTGTACCAGACAGAAGGCCTGCGAGGGTTCTACCGGGGAATGTCAGCGTCCTACGCTGGAATCTCAGAGACTGTGATCCATTTTGTCATCTATGAGAGCATCAAGCGTCGCCTCATGGAGGCCAAGGCCGCGCAGCACATGGACGAGGAGGTGGAGGAGGATTCGTCCAAGGATGCCTCGGACTTTGTGGGGATGATGCTCGCCGCCGCCACCTCCAAGACCTGTGCCACGTCCATCGCTTACCCCCACGGTGAGAGCACTGCATCCTGGGAGCAGGAGGGTGGATGTGGTCTGAGTAGAGGATAGGGGGTTTATAGTCAGTCGTGTGTTTATAGTTAGAACCTGTAGTTAGTATTGGTTGTCCTTAGACCATGTTACTGTGAGAGTAAATTATATTCGAGTCCAGTATGGATTCTAGTATTGGGAAAGTCTTTATTTTGAATGTACCAGGAAATTAGCGTACTCATCTCCTTCTCCTCTCTTTACAGAAGTGATCCGGACCCGGTTACGGGAGGAAGGCACCAAGTACCGTTCCTTCTTCCAGACTCTGACCACGGTGCCCAAGGAAGAGGGCTACCGGGCGCTGTACCGCGGCCTCACCACCCACCTGGTGCGCCAGATCCCTAACACCGCCATCATGATGTGCACCTACGAGCTAGTGGTCTACATGCTGAACGGTTAACCTTTGACCCTTGACCTATGACCCCAGATTAAACCCCAGAGAGAGATGGGCCGACGCCCCACGTGGACGGATGGCATAAAGAGACCCCCGAGAAACTAAACAGGAGAGGGACCAGGGACTGTCATCTCTCCCACCTCCAGTCCCTCCATCCGGTCTGTCTAAAACTAAACAGGAGAGGGAGCAGGGACTGTCATCTCTCCCACCTCCAGTCCCTCCATCCGGTCTGTCTAAAACTAAACAGGAGAGGGAGCAGGGACTGTCATCTCTCCCACCTCCAGTCCCTCCATCCTGTCTGTCTAAAACTAAACAGGAGAGGGAGCAGGGACTGTCATCTCTCCCACCTCCAGTCCCTCCATCCTGTCTGTCTAAAACTAAACAGGAGAGGGACCAGGGACTGTCATCTCTCCCACCTCCAGTCCCTCCATCCTGTCTGTCTAAAACTAAACAGGAGAGGGACCAGGGACTGTCATCTCTCCCACCTCCAGTCCCTCCATCCGGTCTGTCTAAAACTAAAGCAAATTGTCCCAAAAGCACCCTGTTTTTTGGCATGGAGAGTTTTAGGGTTGTTTTCAGGGGTGCACGACACAGGAAGAGGGGTTGGTAGACAGGAAATCACCATGTTGGTTTTGGGGATATGGTTTAAAGGTGTTTAAAAAGAAGCTGTCTCATTGAAAATTAGTCCTTAGGAGCCCTTTCTCTCTCTCCTTTTCTTGCCCTCCTCTCTTATTGTGTCTCTCCTAAATAAGCTTCTTTACAAGCGCATAGCTTACTGGAGCAGGTACATTGGGGAGAACACTCAAGCTATTTTAGATTCTTAACAATACTAATCATTTCTCTGGTTTGTGTGTCAAGGGGGCAATTGGTAGTAGAGGCTTGTTGAGTGCAGGGAGGTCTTGAGGTGAGGATAGGGTTGGAGGTTGGAGCGAGGTGGATAGGGCATGTGCCTTGTCTTGCGTGAAGACTTGAGCAGACCTGTATAGATGTGAGGTTGAGGAGGGGGCGCAAAGGTCAGACCAGCCCTGGTTTCTGGATCTCAGTAGACCACAGTTGGACCGCAGGCATTCAGAACCACACATAGTGCTGGTCGGGTCCACTTTGCACTCAGGACCAAGCCTGGTCTCCTCCACCCTAGTTGGTCAACAAGCACACAGATTGTCCCTACAGGGGCTAGTCCACTCTGACAAACCTAACCTCTGAGACTGGCTGGCCCTGACTGACATCCTGACTAACACTATAGGCATTGATACTCTTGACTCATACTGGAAGCTTAAACATATGCAGCAGCACACACAGTGTTCTCTTTGTGTGTGTGTTCTGTAGAGCAAGTAGGGTGTTAGTAAGATCCTTTGACCCACTCCCTCATAGCACCCAGACTGACCACAATCATCCGGTCAATCATAACTACTTGAATGTTAACCAACACAAGGAATAACAAACTAAAGACTATGGAGCATTGTCTCACATCAGATGGCAACCTTGTGAATATTCTAAGACAGAAAAAATGATAACAGAAAATACAAAAGTTTACAAACTTAACAAGACAATTATAATAATGATAATTATATGAAAAAGTATATATTAATGTCTTCATAAGATGTAACATTGTTGCATTTTTCTGCCCAGTCATGGGAGTGTAAACTATATGTTTTGGGGGGGGATTGGGGAGTGAACCTCTGAACCCCCAAGGTTTCCCCTCCTCCCTTAGACATATGTGTGATTTTTTTAATGCACTTTTCTGTAGACCTGCTCTGACCTACAGTTGCATCTCTTCTTTCTCTGCCTCAGAATCCAAGCAAGTGTTACAGATGAGACAATCCTCTTTCCAGTCTTCACTTTGGGAATAGATGGGGATACTCTAGAGTGTATGTGTTTGAAATGCTACACTATAAGGAGACCCTATGTTGTCTATCCCCATACTTTATGCAGTATATGTGTGGTTTAACAAGTGTTTTTTAAAGAAAACAAGATGACTGCATTTCAAACCGATTTTCAAAAATGTTTCATTTTGAAACTTTTTTTGGGGGGGGTTGTCATTTTTAATCTGACTCTTTTTTGATGCCTTGCCTTGAAAACAGAAAGATGCTTGCTCTCTACTTCTTTCACCTCCCTTTATTTAGCTGTTTTTCCTGTTATTTTCTGTCTGTCATTTTCAAACTGTGAGAACTCAATGTTCATAATCTCCTTGTCTAGCTGTTGTTTACGTTCAGCCTTGTGTAACCATGGAGACACTCTCACCTACTGACCTTTCCCCGCTCAATTGATACGAGCACAAAGAGCCTTTCCAGCACATGTAAGCTTCACTGCAGCCATTGTCAAATAGCCACAGGTCACACTAATGCTAGAAATAAGAATTAGGTTCATAACATGCTGCCTGTTCCTTAAACAAATTACTGTATTGCTACTCAATATTCACTCTGGAGAGAGTAATGACATAACTGGAGTTGTATCAATATCTAGGTAAACTGTAGCTAGTTTTCTCTTGAGATATGTGCACTGCTCAAATGCATCTCTTCACCCTTCATGCCAGCTGGGGTCTGGGCGACAGGGCTGAGACAATCCCTCCTGTGCCATCATGAAGGTTGTGGAAGCAACTAACAACCTCACTAAAACTGTAGGTAGTTAGACCCATTTCTAAAAAGGGTCAATGGTGAAATCTGAAATCAGCTTATTCTGTATCACCCTCACTGAACATTCACATCTTACTGCACACACATGAAGTATGCATTATATCGGAGAACTGCTCTATTATAATTAATGCATAGAGCAGGATAAATATCTACAGATTATTGATACGTCTGTTCAATTTGCGCTGCAATCTCTGAAACCTGAGCTAGTGTAGTGGGTGGTTCCATTGCTGCTAGTACACCCACTGGCAGCAGACAAACTCCGCAAACTAAACTATCTTCTGTTGGAAAGCTCTACTGAGTGACTACAGCAGGGGTTTCCCAGCCCCCTCCTCAGGAACCACCAGACGGCACACCTGATTCAATTAGTCAACTATCACCAAGCCCTTGGCTAATTGAGTTGTGCCATTTCGGGGCTCCAATTAATATGTGAACCATCTGGTGGTCCCCGAGGAGAGGTTTGGGAAATATTATACTACACCAGGGATAGGCAACTTTGATGGGGGAGGGACACACAAAACATTTGCTTGTGCATCTGCATACCCACATCCATACTCCCAAACACACACATTATGAGCAAAACATTTTAGCGGCCCCCCTCTTGACAGCGGATTGACATTTTTTAATGTTTGGAGTTAATGTCGTGCAATTCAACGTAGAGAAACTGCAGTTTTAAAGCATGTTTTCTATAATTCTACATATTTTGCCAAGGGGTGGAGAAAAGCTGTTGCAATTTTATAACTAATTTCAGGCAATTCTACTCATTTTGCCATGGGCGGAGAGGAATATTTGCTTTTTTACAGCTAATTTCCTGCAATCCTACGCATTTTGCCATAGGGTGGCGAGAAATGTTTGCAGTTTTTAATATATCTGAGTGAGACTGACTAACAATGGGGGCCCCCTGGCCGATAATTCGACCATGATTACTAGGTTTAGCTGGCCGCTAGACTAATTTACCAATCTTTTTTTTGGTTGCTGACATCAGTGGTGGAAAAAGTACCCAATTGACATATTTGAGTAGAAGTAAAATGACTCACCCAGTAAAATACTACTTGAGTAAAAGTATTTGGTTTTAAATATACTTAAGTATCAAAAGTAAATGTAATTACTAAAGTATACTTAAGTATCAAAAGTAAAATTATAAATCATTTCCCATTCCTTATTTGCACAATCACATTTTTAAATTGCACCTTGTGTATTCTACAAATTCTAACTCGCAACAGTAAGTTGAGATCCCGAGTTAGTTCCCAAAATAATATATACAGGGAGCTCCAAAAGTATTGGAACGCAAAAAAATGCTAACCTCCCCTGTTATTGTAATGGTGAGAGGTTAGCAATTTGTAGTCACAAGCTTGATGTAGTCATTGCGTGCTATGAATATGGGACCAAATACTTCACTTTTTACTACTTTAATACAACATAAGTGAATTTGTCCCAATACTTTTGGTCCCCTAAAATGGGGAGACTGTGTACAAAAAGTGCTGTAATTTCTAGACGGTTCACCCGACATGGATGAAGATACCCTCAAATTAAAGCTAACAGTCTGCACTTTAACCTCATAGTCATTGTAAAATCCAAAGTTCTGGAGTACAGAGCCAAAACAAATGTGTCACTGTCGCCATAGTTTTGGAGGTCCCTGTATAATTCATATCTTATCTTTTTTTTCTTGATCCATGCGGCCTGCCAGTTACCCATCCCTGCTCTACATGTACGTGCTTCTACTCTGGGTATATCACTGTGTGTGTGCTTATAACCAGAGCCATTTGGTACACAGTTCTTTCACATGGGTCTGTTCTCGTCTTGCCCCTGAATGTCTAAATTGTGTGTGTGTGTTTGAGAGCGAGAGCGTGTGTTTCCGTTCCAAATTATTCTTGTCATGCCCTTTTCTGTTTTGTAGGTGTGTGTGAGACCCTGTGTGTCCTTTAGAAGTACACACTCAGTCCATTAATGACTTAACAGTGTTGTTTTCCTTTTCCATTTATTTCCTATAATTTGTGTTTTGTATTTTTTCATGACGTCTTTGACGAGCCTCCTAGATGTGTGGCTGACTATGCATTCTTCTCACACCCCTGGTTTGTAAAACAAAAATCTATAAAAAGGAAAGCGTGCTTGGAGCGTATTGACATTTGTGTGTGGTTTGATTGTGTCCAGAAAAGTACCATACAATTCCCTTATTTACATTTTAGTCATTTAGCAGACACTCTTATCCAGAGCGACTTACAGTTAGTGAGTGCATACATTTTTCATACTGGTCCCCCGTGGGAATTGAACCCACAACCCTGGCGTTGCAAGCGCCATGCTCTACCAACTGGGCTACACGGGACCTTATCGAATGTCTAACACTTTACCAACAGAGGAAAGAAACAGTTCACTAAACTGTTCGTTTTTATAACCAGCAGATGGCAGTATTGACTTCAGGTGCCAGCAGCAAACTCTACCAAGGTGCTCATAACAAACACACAGAAGTTTCCGGTTGTATTAGTCGTATGTACGGGATACACATGGTATACGCCATCCAACTAAATGCTTACTTGCAGGTTCTTTCTCGACAATGCAACAACAATAAGAAATAATAAAAGATAAGAATACGAACAAAGTAAATGGTTCAGTAGAAGAATACATTTTAGCATAAGTATAAAACAGGAAGGCACAGTTTATAGTCCAATATTTACATGTATTTTGGGGAAGGGGGATTGGGTGGAAAGTGTTTAAATAGTGCAGTATTTAGCGATCATAATAAGAGTGGTAGACAAAGTTGTGATGTGTGTGTGTGAGTGCATATGTGCGGAGAGTCCGTGCAGGTGGTCAGTCCAGTTGAAGTGTTCAGCAGGTGCTAAAAGAGTGTGACTGTGTCACGGGTCTAGATGGAGGATATTCACGTCAGCCAGACACTAAACAGGAAAACACCCCTCCTACAGCTCTGTAAATGACATGCACTGTCCTTTCAGAAGAATTACCTTTACACAATACCTTCTACCACACGGTGGACATGGAACCATAGTGAGGTGCTCTTTTCACTAAAATGTCCTCTCTTTCAACAATGTGCTTGTACTTTCTTTCCATTTTTCATATAGTTGTCAATGACGTCGCAGCAACAATGTCTTGTAATGTTGTTTTCAGTGTGGCAGCAGTTGTTGAAAAGGACAATGCTCCTTTGTCTCAGTCTCTTCCTTCCCCAGTCCTTACCCACACACAGTACCTCAGTAAGCCATTAGACTTTCCTTCGTGTGATATTTCCCCTGTGTCGCTTCGGTTGTTTCCCTGAGTTGACAATAGTCCCCAGGTCCATTCACAGGTCAGTGTGTGTCTTATGTGACCACACCACAGCTCTGGGAAGGCGAGACGCCATCCACCCTTGTGAGGACGGCCATGCACTGCCAGAGTGCTGCTGACCTTTATTTGGACGCCTCTTTAAGTGTTTGTGGTTCTGCCAATTCTGTTCCATGCCTGCACTGACCACATTCACAGCCCCTTCACTGGCTGCAATGACTCATGGTTATTTAAAATGTTCTGATTGACAGCTACCTACAGTGAGTAAAGGGCTATTTTCTGTATAACTGTGTGTCAGTGGAGGCTGCTGAGGGGGGGGGACGGCTCATAATAATGTCTGGAACGGAGCATTTGATACCAATCCACTAATTCCGCTCCAGTCATTACCACTAGCCCGTCTTCCCCAATTAAGGTGCCACCAACCTCCTGTGGTGTGCATGTGTGTCCTGTCTATAGGACTGACTATGGGGAGTGTACCCTATGTTTAAAGATCATTCAAATAGGTCAAAGAGAAAAGTCTAGCACTCATTCATCTGATCTGCCTTGGAGAGATAGACAACTTTTACATCACGCTCTGCAGGAGAGGAAAATAACCCTAAACGAGGAGATTTTCTTTTAGGAATTATACATTTCTTCATCTTCCTTCCGTGGAAGACAACAGCCCCTCAACCGCTACAGTTCTCCCCCCACCTCCGCCCTACATTTCACTCACTACAGGACGAGAGGGAAGGAAAGGAGTGAGGTAAAGAAGAGGGAACAGAGAAGAGCGAGAGGAGGAATGTTGATGGGCGTCATGGAGAGTGAATACAGTAGAATAGACAGGTGAGGGGGAGCGATTACGCCTTTCATTATGAAAGTGATGGAAAGAACAGGCATGAGAGCTAAAGGAGAGGAGAGTGCAGACAGTATTCATATGGACGATGATGGAATGCTGGTTGGAGAGTGAGAAGTGGGGAGAAATAAATGGGTCGAGTAGGGAGAGAGAGGGAAGATAAGGGAAAGGAAGGAGCCAATAGCCACTGTTGTAAGATTATATCCCAGCCAACTGTATAGATCAGAGGTCAATTGTAATCAGCATAGTAGTGCAGCTGCCACAACAAACTGTAAAGAAACAGGGTGTATGGGTGTATCAAGGATAAGCCCCTTTTAAACAGATCAAGGCCAGGGATGATATTTTAAACATATTTGATTTCCAATGCCTGGTTTTAGCCTCACACACTGATGGGGCCCAGCATCATGCCCCGAAACACTTTCTCATCCTGTCCTTCAAATCCTCACTTCTCAACCTGCATTTCAGCACTAAAGCCTTCGCCGGAGATCCATGTGGTATAACACAAGCTTATTTACCCTTATGGTAATGGATAGGTAAATATGGCCCTGCAAGATCATCCTTAGCAAGCCTTCCTATAGAGGGAGTAGCATGATTGTAACCATTTAGGGACATTTTTCCTTCCCTACAACCGCACTCACCACTTCCGTCAAATCATCTAATCAGGGCCACTTTGCTGTTCCTTGGCTCTCTCACACACACTAAAAGGAGAGAGCATGCACTTGTCCTGGTGTGATTTTTATACAGTATGATCTCCAGACATATTTATGCGGTAAAACATTAAATGGGTTTTCTGAACAGTCAGGAAAGGAAAGCTGCTTTGACTGAACTTCGATCACATAACAGGCTTTGTTCTCTGTTCAAAGCCTGCCTGCCCGCCCCATGGGAAATCAGGTTCAGAAAACATTACTTTCTGACTAAAAATCAAATACAGGCAGCCAACTACAGCAGCATATTTTAAATCCCAGTTAGAGAAATGAATTACTATATTTTTGGTTCAAAGGCTTAGTGTTGTGAAGGTGCTGGGAAGCATTGCGACTTCCCTTCATTTGGATGACACTGGCATGCTGAGGTGACAGTCGGTCCAACTGGACAAAAAACACCAGCATGTTTGGTTTAGCTTTTTATTCACATTTAAAAGATGCTCATTGCAGCACATTCCTCGATCAGTCTCTCAGCGAGACTTCCTGTCTCACACGGGTCACTTCCTGTTCGGCAAATAGATCTTAATACCATAGAAAACAAATCAGAAATAAACAAAAGCCTCAGTCATAGAAACAGAAAACATATTTAAAAAAGGAATATCACCATCAGGATAAGAACGGAAGGAGTGAGAAAAAAAAAAAGCAGCATGTACATTTTTTAAAAACAATCTCCTGTGACAGAGGTGTCGTGTGCTTTCTCTGCGCAGGCACATAAACAGTAATAGCGGATTGGCCCTCCAATCATCCTCAATCAGCTTTAACACACACTGACTGACAACATCCCAGGGTATGTCCACAATGGCACCCTATCCCTACATAGTGCACTCCTCCTGATCAGGCTGATCAAACGCAGTGCACTCCTCCTGATCAGGCTGATCAAACGCAGTGCACTCCTCCTGATCAGGCTGATCAAACGCAGTGCACTCCTCCTGATCAGGCTGATCAAACGCAGTGCACTCCTGATCAGGCTGATCAAACGCAGTGCACTCCTTCTGATCAGGCTGATCAAACGCAGTGCACTCCTTCTGATCAGGCTGATCAAACGCAGTGCACTCCTTCTGATCAGGCTGATCAAACGCAGTGCACTCCTTCTGATCAGGCTGATCAAACGCAGTGCACTCCTTCTGATCAGGCTGATCAAACGCAGTGCACTCCTTCTGATCAGGCTGATCAAACGCAGTGCACTCCTTCTGATCAGGCTGATCAAACGCAGTGCACTCCTTCTGATCAGGCTGATCAAACGTAGTGCACTATGTAGGGAATAGGGTGCCATTTTGGACGCAGCCGCAGTCACTCACCCAGAGACATAATGGAAGCCTGGATCCAATGAAACCCACTGATAAATAAAGAGAGACTGCCAGTTGAGAGGGAGGTGTAGTGCAGCAGGAGACTAAAGAGAGATGAGGGCTGTAGTGTCGCCAAACTCAGTGGGGTTAGAGTGGGTCTGACTGATGTCTTGGGGTGCCTGTTGCGGAGCAAGGCTGACACGCACCAACCCACACATGCATAAAAACTCACACCACTCACATACACTCTGAAAACAGCCCCTCTGAGCATGAGCGAGTGTTTGCATATGCATGCATTCAAGGATGTTCGCATGCCTGTGTGTTTTCCATCCTCTAAATCCATGTGGCTAGGGGGCTGGTGAGTCTCAGTGGAGCCTGCTATAGGGTCTAAATATAAATATCTACATGTTCAGAGAGGCTTCCAGAGAGTCTGTATAGATGTACAGTAACTATGTATGGATGGCTATATGCATCATCCCAAAACGCCCTGTTCCTCCAGGACCATGTTCTAGAAGCTCCCACACTATAGACCCAACACTTCTGCTACTGTCCAGTCTCAAACCCATCTCCCTCCTTTCTGTCTGTCCATCATTCCATCATAGCAGTGAGCAAATAAAAAAAATAACATGTTAAAAACGGACACAAATCCTAAAAGGAAACTCGGAACTCCTTCATAGGCTTCCTCCTGACCATCATCATTATCCTCAGTAGATGTCCAATGGTTCAAGGTTCAATTGTTTGGGGTTGACCGTAGTGAAATGTAGCTGCCGTCAAGCAGTCATTCATTGTCCTGGTGGGTGTGTGGGGTCACTGGTACTGGAGGTAGTTCTTGAGGGTCTCTGGCAGAGGGAGGGTGTCTATCTGGTTTATTCGGTCCCGCCCCAGAGCCAGCCTGGCCACTCGCCTGCACAGGTCCATCAGGGGGAGGGGCTCCGCTGTGACAAACAGGAGAGAAGAGAGGACATTAATAACAGGGTCAAAAAAGGTATGTTTACATACATTTACAGATTTAATAGACACCATTTCAGAGGGTCTGGAAATGACTGCATTTAATATAAGTGTAGACTGAGCAATATGATATCATCCTCAGAAGGGCTTTTAAGTGCATTTGTTTGTGTCAGAGATCTTCCCACACAGAGAAACTTTGATATTGAGAGTGCCCTTCACAGACTTCCGCTTTACTGTTCCACCCGCTGTGACTATCTGTTTGTACTGGACTCACAGAGCAGACACTCACCTGAGCACCCGGTGTGAAGGTGATGCTCAGGGGCTCACCACACACAGTCTCCCTCACTAAAGTACACACACAATTTGCTGAGTCACTGGCCACATGGCTTGGAATAGACGGGGTGGACGGTGTCAAGGGGGACCCTAGGGAATCTTCTAAATGGACTGGTGCCCTTGTAGCTATGTGACTACTAGACAACACACAGTAAGACATATAGACACACACTAACATTGGCCTCTCCTATACTATACACTAAGATGTTTCCATAGGAAGAATGTGATACCAAAGCAGGCTTGCTGGCAGGCTGGCTTGCTGGTACTTGACATGATCTATTGCACAATTTCAACATCACATAATGAATGTTCTTAAAACGAACAGAGATCCAAAATAAACTTGCAAAGTGTTGGATTGAGTCAACAACTTCCAAGAAACAGACTACAATAAAGCATAGGCCTTAGACACACACACACACACACAGACAAATATACACGCACTTCCAGATGTCAACTTTTAGGACACTGCCTGCCTATCTGACTCACTAACAGTCTAACCAGGTCACATGGTCACATCCTCCACCTCACTTCCTGTGCAGACAGTGATTGTGGGAGATGGATGGATGTAATCTCCTGCCTGCATGTTTCTTCTGCTTGTCTGACTCTGTGGTTATATGTTATATGGGTGTAAGACAGTCATAGGGTGTGTGAATGTGAAAGGGGATGGGCACCACCTGGAGGATGTAAACTCTTCACTTCCTGTTAGAGAGCCTGGTTATTTTAGGTGACCTCTGAACTCAGTGGTGAAAGGTACCTGCACACACATGGTTCACACACTGGTGTGTCATTACCTAGGCTTACTAAAGCAAGATGTTCAGCTCACTGTAGCCATGTGTGTCATGAACACACACGGCAAGCCTATTAACATGGAGAGCCATAGTTGAGTCAATTGAGAGAGGAACAGTAACATAGCATGTTATTCAGTAGAATTATGGGAATTGCATAGGAGGGATGATTATGATAATTATGATGCTGCTGCTGCTTCCTGGAAACTGTCCAATCGCCCAGCTAGTGTGCCCTCTCCCTGAGTTGCTGCTGGCGACAAGTGGTCCCATCAAACAGCGGGAATCTGAGCAGGAGCCTGCTATTGTCTGCTGTCAATCAACTGTCTAGCTGAGCTATCAGACTCCACACTGCTCCGGTGAGTGTAGGTGTGTGTGTGTGTGTGTGTGTGTGTGTGTTTGCAGGTTGAGGACTGTTTGTGTGTGTGCGAGCATGGAGAAACATGTATGGTGCTCATCTCTTGGGAATCATGCTTAGTTTGAAATGGTCTTCAGAAAGAAAAAGGTGGAGAAACACAGACGACATACACTTACAGTGAGGGAAAAAAGTATTTGATCCCCTGCTGAGTTTGTACGTTTGCCCACTGACAAATAAATTATCAGTCTATAATTTTAATGGTAGGTTTATTTGAACAGTGAGAGACAGAAGAACAACAACAAAATCCAGAAAAACGCATGTCAAAAATGTTATAAATTGATTTGCATTTTAATGAGGGAAATAAGTATTTGACCCCTCTGCAAAACATGCCTTTGTGATTGCCAACAAGGGTTTTGCCACCAAGTACTGAGGTCAGACGTTTCTTGTAGTTAAGGTAACTTTTAGCAACTGTGGTTAGCTGTTTCCAATGTTATTTCACGCTTAAGAGTACCTGTAATTGAGCCAGCTAGCTGCCACCTTCAGCTGTTTTTCTAACCTCATTATCATTAACGTTAGGTGGTTGGTAGTTGCTGTACTTAATTTCGGCTACTGATTGCAGTCTGCCAGTTTGGCTTTATACATAGCTTGGGCTTTGTCGAGTAAGGCTTAAACTATGTATTTAGATTGTAGTTAGGTACTATAGGTAGGCATCGTGGGCTGTATATTATTAAGTAGTATAGGTAGGCATCGTGGGCTGTTGTGGGTAGCTGTTGTGTAGTTATTGTAGGTTACTTTTGTATTCGGCGGTGCCGGATGTAGTGCGAAGCTAGCTAGCTAACTCACCTCCTGGATTAGCTGGCGAGTTGCTATTAGCAACGGTTGCAACTAAAAACAATATCCTTTTAGCCAGCTACATTCGTTCGCAGCGACGCCGTTTTTCAAACAAAGTCAACACAGTAGCCATTGCTAGCCAGCCAACACTACCAGCAGGCTGTGGTAGCTAAATACAATATCTTTGTGCTAGCTACCCAACGTTTAATCGTTGCTGCGTTATGAAAGGTAAGCTTGGCTTCTTATATGGTGTTGAGTTAAGCTTAAACCATGTATTTAGATTGTAGGTAGGTATTGTAGTTTGGTATTATAGGTAGCTTACTCAGGTAGTTATTGAAGGTTATTGTAGGTAATTATTGTAGGTAAGGACTGTATTCGGCGGACTCGCGAAGCACGAGGCTAGCCTACCCACTACTTGGACCAACAAAGCTAGCTAGCTAGCGGGTAGCTACTGGTAACTTTTTGCAACTATGGTTAATTGTTTCCAATGTTATTTCATGCTTAAGAGTACCTGTGATTGAGCCAGCTAGCTGCTACCATTCAGCTGTTTTTCTAACCTCATCCGAGGCATTAACGTTAGGTGGTTGGTAGCTGCTGTACTTAATTACAGCTACTGATAACAGTCTGCTGTAGTTTACAACAATTCTAATTTCTAAAGTGGAAGTTGGGAGAGTTTTACTCGGGTGGTTCAGTGAAACAATTATAGTTTCTGAGGTGGAAGTTGGGAGAGTTATATATATATATTTTTTTGGTGAGGGAGGCCTGCTCTCTCCTTTCCCTGATGTTTAGTTCATTTCATCCCGATCTCCTCTGCATTATTGTAGCCATCTGCTGCAGCCTGTCAACTATGCCTCTGCCTATCCCTGTTCTCTCCTCTCCGCACAGGCTACACAAACGCCTCACACCGCGTGGCTGCTGCCTCTCTAACCTGGTGGTCCCTGCACGCACCACACACCTGGAGTTCCAGGTCTCAGGCAGCCTCTGGAACTGCCGTTCTGCTGCCAACAAGGCTGACTTCATCCCAGCCTATGCCACCCTCCAGTCCCTCGACTTCCTGGCACTGACGGAAACATGGATTACCACTGAAAACACTGCTACTCCTACTGCTCTCTCCTCGTCTGACCATGTGTTCTCGCATACCCCGAGAGCATCTGGTCAGAGGGGTGGTGGCACAGGAATCCTCATCTCTCCCAAGTGGTCATTCTCAATTTTTCCCCTAACCCATCTGTCTATCTCCTCATTTGAATTCCACGCTGTCACAGTCACTAGCCCATTTAAGCTTAATATCCTTGTCATCTATCGCCCTCCAGGTTCCCTTGGAGAGTTCATCAATGAGCTTGACGCCTTGATAAGTTCCTTTCCTGAGGATGGCTCACCCTTCACAGTCTTGGGGGATTTCAACCTCCCCACGTCTACATTTGACTCATTTCTCTCTGCCTCCTCCTTTCCACTCCTCTCCTCTTTTGACCTCACCCTCTCACCATCCCCCCCACTCACAAGGCAGGCAATACGCTTGACTTCATCTTTACTAGATGTTGCTCTTCTACTAATCTCACTGCAACTCCCCTCCATGTCTCCGACCACTACTTTGTATCCTTTTCTCTCTCGCTCTCCTCCAACACTACTCACTCTGCCCCTACACAGATGGTAACGCGCCGCCGCAACCTTCGCTCTCTCTCTCCCACTACTCTCTCCTCTTCCATCCTATCATCTCTTCCCTCTGCTCAATCCTTCTCCCTCCAATCTCCTGATTCTGCCTCCTCAACCCTCCTCTCCTCCCTTTCTGCATCCTTTCATGACTCCCTGTGTCCCCTATCCTCCCGGCCGGCTCGGTCCTCCCCTCCAGCTCTGTGGCTTGATGACTCATTGCGAGCTCACAGAACAGAGCTCCGGGCAGCTGAGCGGAAATGGAAGAAAACTAAACTCCCTGCCGACCTGGCATCTTTTCACTCCCTCCTCTCTACATTTTCTTCATCTGTTTCTGCTGCTAAGGCCACTTTCTACCACTAAATTCCAAGCATCTGCCTCTAACCCTAGGAAGCTCTTTGCCACATTCTCCTCACTGCTGAATCCTCCCCCCCCCCTCCTCCCTCTCTGTAGATGACTTTGTCAACCACTTTGAAAAGAAGGTTGACGACATCCGATCCTCGTTTGTTAAGTCTAATGACACTGCTGGTCCTGCTCACACTGCCCTACCCTATGCTTTGACTTCTTTCTCCCCTCTCTCTCCAGATAAAATCTTGCGACTAGTGACTGCAGGCCGCCCAACAACCTGCCCGCTTGACCCCATCCCCTCCTCTCTTCTCCAGACCATCTCCGGTGACCTTCTCCCCTACCTCACCTCGCTGATCAACTCATCCTTGACCGCTGGCCATGTCCCTTCCGTCTTCAAGAGAGCGAGAGTTGCACCCCTTCTCAAAAAACCAACACTCGATCCCACTGATGTCAACAACTACAGACCAGTATCCCTTCTTTCTTTTCTTTCCAAAACTATTGAGCGTGCCGTCTTTAGCCAACTCTCTTGCTATCTCTCTCAGAATGACCTTCTTGATCCAAACCAGTCAGGTTTCAGGACTGGTCATTCAACTGAGACTGCTCTTCTCTGTGTCACGGAGGCTCTCCCGCACTGCTAAAGCTAACTCTCTCTCCTCTGCTCTTGTCCTTCTAGACCTGTCTGCTGCCTTTGATACAGTGAACCATCAGGTCCTCCTCTCCACCCTCTCCGAGCTGGGCATCTCCGGCGCGGCTCACTCCTGGATTGCGTCCTACCTGACCGGTCGCTCCTACCAAGTGGCGTGGCGAGAAGCTGTCTCCGCACCACGTGCTCTCACCACTGGTGTCCCCAGGGCTCAGTTCTAGGCCCTCTCCTTTTCTCCCTATACACCAAGTCACTTGGCTCTGTCATATCCTCACATGGCCTCTCCTATCATTGCTACGCTGACGATACACAACTAATCTTCTCCTTTCCCCCTTCTGATAACCAGGTGGCGAATCGCATCTCTGCATGTCTGGCCGACATATCAGTATGGATGACGGATCACCACCTCAAGCTGAACCCTGGCAAGACGGAGCTGCTCTTCCTCCCGGGGAAGGACTGCCCGTTCCATGATCTCGCCATCACGGTTGACAACTCCGTTGTGTCCCTCCTCCCAGAGTGCGAAGAGCCTTGGCGTGACCCTGGACAACACCCTGTCGTTCTCCGCCAACATCAAGGCGGTGACCCGATCCTGCAGGTTCATGCTCTACAACATTCGGAGAGTACGACCCTGCCTTACACAGGAAGCGGCACAGGTCCTAATCCAGGCACTTGTCATCTCCCGTCTGGATTACTGCAACTCGCTGTTGGCTGGGCTCCCTGCCTGTGCCATTAAACCCCTACAACTCATCCAGAATGCCGCAGCCCGTCTGGTGTTCAACCTTCCCAAGTTCTCTCACGTCACCCCCCTCCTCCGCACACTCCACTGGCTTCCAGTTGAAGCTCGCATCCGTTACAAGACCATGGTGCTTGCCTATGGAGCAGTGAGGGGAACGGCACCTCCGTACCTTCAGGCTCTGATCAGTCCCTACACCCAGGCGAGGGCATTGCGTTCATCCACCTCTGGCCTGCTGGCTCCCCTTCCTCTGCGGAAGCATAGTTCCCGCTCAGCCCAGTCAAAGCTGTTCGCTGCTCTGGCACCCCAATGGTGGAACAAGCTCCCTCACGACGCCAGGACAGCGGAGTCACTCACCACCTTCCGGAGAAATTTGAAACCCCACCTCTTTAAGGAACACCTGGGATAGGATAAAGTAGTCCTTCTACCCCCCCAAAAAAAAAAATAGTATAATTGTAAAGTGGTTATCCCACTGGCTATAGGGTGAATGCACCAATTTGTAGTCGCTCTGGATAAGAGCGTCTGCTAAATGACGTAAATGTGCCCTTGAGCAAGGCACTTAACCCTAATTGCTCCTGTAAGTCGCTCTGGATAAGAGCGTCTGCTAAATTACTAAAATGTAAAATGTAAATGTAGTTGGCCACCAGGTTTGCACACATCTCAGGAGGGATTTTGTCCCCCTCATCTTTGCAGATCTTCTCTAAGTCATTAAGGTTTCGAGGCTAACGTTTGGCAACTCGAACCTTCAGCTCCTTCCACAGATTTTCTATGGGATTAAGGTCTGGAGACTGGCTAGGCCACTCCAGGACCTTAATGTGCTTCTTCTTGAGCCACTCCTTTGTTGCCTTGGCTGTGTGTTTTGGGTCATTGTCATGCTGGAATACCCATCCACAACCCATTTTCAATGCCCTGGCTGAGGGAAGGAGGTTCTCACCCAAGATTTGACGGTACATGGCCCCGTCCATCGTCCCTTTGATGCAGTGAAGTTGTCCAGTCCCCTTAGCAGAAAAACACCCCCAAAGCATAATGTTTCCAACTCCATGTTTGACGGTGGGGATGGTGTTCTTGGGGTCATAGGCAGCATTCCTCCTCCTCCAAACACGGCGAGTTGAGTTGATGCCAAAGAGCTTGATTTTGGTTTCATCTGACCACAACACTTTCACCCAGTTCTCCTCTGAATCATTCAGATGTTCATTGGCAAACTTCAGACGGGCATGTATATGTGCTTTCTTGAGCAGGGGGACCTTGTGGGCGCTGCAGGATTTCAGTCCTTCACGGCGTAGTGTGTTACCAATTGTTTTGAGGGGGGGAGCAGGGGAGAAAGAGGGGGGCAGGGAGGAGGAGAGAAAGAGGGAGCATGGGGGGGAAGAGGGAGCATGGGGGGGGAGAGGGAGCAGGGGAGGGGGAGAGGCATTCGGGAGGGGGAAGAAAGAGGGAGTCGGGAGAAAGAGGGAGCAGGGAGAAAGAGGGAGCAGGGAGGGAGGGAGAGAAAGAGGGAGCAGGGAGGGAGGGAGAAAGAGGGAGCAGGGAGGGAGGGAGAAAGAGGGGGGGAGAAAGGGGGAGCAGGGAGGGAGGGAGAAAGAGGGAGCAGGGAGGGGAGAGAAAGAGGGAGCAGGGAGGGGGAGAGAAAGAGGGAGCAGGGGGGAGAAAGAGGGAGCAGGGAGAAAGAGGGACCAGGGAGGGAGGGAGAAAGAGGGAGCAGGGAGGGAGGGTGAAAGAGGGAGCAGGGAGGGAGGGAGAAAGAGGGAGCAGGGAGGGGGGAAGGGGTAGCAGGGAGAAAGAGGGAGCAGGGAGGGGGGAGAAAGAGGGAGCATGGGGGGGAAAGAGGGAGCATGGGGGGAGAGGGAGCAGGGGAGGGGGGAGAAAGAGGGAGCAGGAAGGGGGGAGAGGCATTCGGGAGGGGGAAGAAAGAGGGAGTCGGGAGAAAGAGGGAGCAGGGAGAAAGAGGGAGCAGGGAGGGAGGAGAAAGAGGGAGCAGGGAGGGAGGGAGAAAGAGGGAGCAGGGAGGGAGGGAGAAAGAGGGGGGGGAGAAAGGGGGAGCAGGGAGGGAGGGAGAAAGAGGGAGCAGGGAGGGGGAGAGAAAGAGGGAGCATGGGGGGGGAGAAAGAGGGAGCATGGGGGGGAAAGAGGGAGCATGGGGGGGGAGAGGAGCAGGGGAGGGGGGAGAAAGAGGGAGCAGGGAGGGAGGGAGAAGAGGGGGGGGAGAAAGGGGGAGCAGGGAGGGAGGGAGAAAGAGGGAGCAGGGAGGGGGAGAGAAAGAGGGAGCATGGGGGGAAAGAGGGAGCATGGGGGGGAGAGGGAGCAGGGGAGGGGGGAGAAAGAGGGAGCAGGAAGGGGGGGGAGAGGCATTCGGGAGGGGGGAAGAAAGAGGGAGTCGGGAGAAAGAGGGAGAAAGAGGGAGCAGGGAGGGAGGGAGAAAGAGGGAGCAGGGAGGGAGGGAGAAAGAGGGAGCAGGGAGGGAGGGAGAAAGAGGGGGGAGAAAGGGGGAGCAGGGAGGGAGGGAGAAAGAGGGAGCAGGGAGGGGAGAGAAAGAGGGAGCAGGGAGGGGAGAGAAAGAGGAGCAGGGAGGGGGAGAGAAAGAGGGAGCAGGGAGAAAGAGGGAGCAGGGGGGGAGAAAGAGGGAGCAGGGAGAAAGAGGGAGCAGGGAGGGAGGGAGAAAGAGGGAGCAGGGAGGGAGGGAGAAAGAGGGGAGCAGGAAGGGGGGAAGGGGTAGCAGGGAGAAAGAGGGAGCAGGGAGGGGGGGAGAAAGAGGGAGCATGGGGGGGGAAAGAGGGAGCATGGGGGGAGAGGGAGCAGGGGAGGGGGGAGAAAGAGGGAGCAGGAAGGGGGGGGAGAGGCATTCGGGAGGGGGAAGAAAGAGGGAGTCGGGAGAAAGAGGGAGCAGGGAGGGAGGGAGAAAGAGGGAGCAGGGAGGGAGGGAGAAAGAGGGAGCAGGGAGGGAGGGAGAAAGAGGGGGGGAGAAAGGGGGAGCAGGGAGGGAGGGAGAAAGAGGGAGCAGGGAGGGGGAGAGAAGAGGGAGCATGGGGGGAAAGAGGGAGCATGGGGGGGAGAGGGAGCTGGGGAGGGGGGAGAAAGAGGGAGCAGGAAGGGGGGGGAGAGGCATTCGGGAGGGGGAAGAAAGAGGGAGTCGGGAGAAAGAGGGAGCAGGGAGAAAGAGGGAGCAGGGAGGGAGGGAGAAAGAGGGAGCAGGGAGGGAGGGAGAAAGAGGGAGCAGGGAGGGAGGGAGAAAGAGGGGGGGAGAAAGGGGGAGCAGGGAGGGAGGGAGAAAGAGGGAGCAGGGAGGGGGGAGAGAAAGAGGGGAGCAGGGAGGGGGAGAGAAAGAGGGAGCAGGGAGAAAGAGGGAGCAGGGGGGAGAAAGAGGGAGCAGGGAGAAAGAGGGAGCAGGGAGGGAGGGAGAAAGAGGGAGCAGGGAGGGAGGGAGAAAGAGGGAGCAGGGAGGGAGGGAGAAAGAGGGGGGAGAAAGGGGGAGCAGGGAGGGAGGGAGAAAGAGGGAGCAGGGAGGGGGAGAGAAAGAGGGAGCAGGGAGGGGGAGAGAAAGAGGGAGCAGGGAGGGGGAGAGAAAGAGGGAGCAGGGAGAAAGAGGGAGCAGGGGGGAGAAAGAGGGAGCAGGGAGAAAGAGGGAGCAGGGAGGGAGGGAGAAAGAGGGAGTAGGGAGGGAGGGAGAAAGAGGGAGCAGGAAGGGGGGGGAAGGGGTAGCAGGGAGAAAGAGGGAGCAGGGAGGGGGGGAGAAAGAGGGAGCATGGGGGGAAAGAGGGAGCATGGGGGGGGAGAGGGAGCAGAAAGGGGGGATAAAGAGGGAGCAGCAAGGGGGGGGTAGAGGCATTCGGGAGGGGGAAGAAAGAGGGAGTCGGGAGAAAGAGGGAGCAGGGAGAAAGAGGGAGCAGGGAGGGAGGGAGAAAGAGGGGGAGAAAGGGGGAGCAGGGAGGGAGGGAGAAAGAGGGAGCAGGGAGGGGAGAGAAAGAGGGAGCATGGGGGGGGAAAGAGGGAGCATGGGGGGGAGAGGGAGCAGGGGAGGGGGAGAAAGAGGGAGCAGGAAGGGGGGGAGGCATTCGTGAGGGGGGTTAGAAAGAGGGAGTCGGGAGAAAGAGGGAGCAGGGAGGGAGGGAGAAAGAGGGAGCAGGGAGGGAGGGAGAAAGAGGGAGCAGGGAGGGAGGGAGAAAGAGGGGGGGGGAGAAAGGGGGAGCAGGGAGGGAGGGAGAAAGAGGGAGCAGGGAGGGGGAGAGAAAGAGGGAGCAGGGAGGGGGAGAGAAAGAGGGAGCAGGGAGAAAGAGGGAGCAGGGGGGAGAAAGAGGGAGCAGGGAGAAAGAGGGAGCAGGGAGGGAGGGAGAAAGAGGGAGAAGGGAGGGAGGGAGAAAGAGGGAGCAGGGAGGGAGGGAGAAAGAGGGGGGGAGAAAGGGGGAGCAGGGAGGGAGGGAGAAAGAGGGAGCAGGGAGGGGGAGAGAAAGAGGGAGCAGGGAGGGGGAGAGAAAGAGGGAGCAGGGAGAAAGAGGGAGCAGGGGGGAGAAAGAGGGAGCAGGGAGGGAGGGAGAGGGAGGGAGCAGGAGGGGGGGGAAGGGGTAGCAGGGAGAAAGAGGGAGCAGGGAGGGGGGGAGAAAGAGGGAGCAGGGAGGGAGGGAGAAAGAGGGAGCAGGGAGGGAGGGAGAAAGAGGGGGGGAGAAAGGGGGGAGCAGGGAGGGAGGGAGAAAGAGGGAGCAGGGAGGGGAGAGAGAGAGAGGGAGCAGGAGGGGAGAGAAAGAGGGAGCAGGGAGAAAGAGGGAGCAGGGAGAAAGAGGGACCAGGGAGGGAGGGGAGAAAGAGGGAGTAGGGAGGGAGGGAGAAAGAGGGAGCAGGAAGGGGGGGAAGGGGTAGCAGGGAGAAAGAGGGAGCAGGGAGGGGGGAGAAAGAGGGAGCATGGGGGGGAAAGAGGGAGCATGGGGGGGAGAGGGAGCAGGGGAGGGGGGTAGAGGCATTCGGGAGGGGAAGAAAGAGGGAGTCGGGAGAAAGAGGGAGCAGGGAGAAAGAGGGAGCAGGGAGGGAGGGAGAAAGAGGGAGCAGGGAGGGAGGAGAAAGAGCGGGGGGAGAAAGGGGGAGCAGGGAGGAGGGAGAAAGAGGGAGCAGGGAGGGGGAGAGAAAGAGGGAGCATGGGGGGCGAAAGAGGGAGCATGGGGGGGAGAGGGAGCAGGGAGGGGGGAGAAAGAGGGATTAGGAAGGGGGGAGAGGCATTCGGGAGGGGGAAGAAAGAGGGAGTCGGGAGAAAGAGGGAGCAGGGAGGGAGGGAGAAAGAGGGAGCAGGGAGGGAGGGAGAAAGAGGGGGGGAGAAAAGGGGGAGCAGGGAGGGAGGGAGAAAGAGGGAGCAGGGAGGGGGAGAGAAAGAGGGAGCAGGGAGGGGGAGAGAAAGAGGGAGCAGGGAGAAAGAGGGAGCAGGGGGGGAAAGAGGGAGCAGGGAGAAAGAGGGAGCAGGGAGGGAGGGAGAAAGAGGGAGAAGGGAGGGAGGGAGAAAGAGGGAGCAGGGAGGGAGGGAGAAAGAGGGGGGGAGAAAGGGGGAGCAGGGAGGGAGGGAGAAAGAGGGAGCAGGGAGGGGAGAGAAAGAGGGAGCAGGGAGGGGGAGAGAAAGAGGAGCAGGGAGAAAGAGGGAGCAGGGGGGAGAAAGAGGGAGCAGGGAGAAAGAGGGAGCAGGGAGGGAGGGAGAAAGAGGGAGCAGGGAGGGAGGGAGAAAGAGGGAGCAGGGAGGGAGGGAGAAAGAGGGAGCAGGAAGGGGGGAAGGGGTAGCAGGGAGAAAGAGGGAGCATGGGGGGAAGAGGGAGCATGGGGGGGGAGAGGGAGCAGGGGAGGGGGGAGAAAGAGGGAGCAGGAAGGGGGAGAAAGAGGGAGCAGGGAGGGGGGAGAAAGAGGGAGCAGGGAGGGGGAGAAAGAGGAGCAGGGAGGGGGGAGAAAGGGGAGCAGGGGAGAAAGAGGGAGCAGGGAGGGGGAGAAAGAGGGAGCAGGGAGAAAGAGAGGAGCAGGGGGGAGAAAGAGGGAGCAGGGGGGAGAAAGAGGGAGCAGGGAGGGGGAGAGAAAGAGGGAGCAGGGAGGAGGAGAGAAAGAGGGAGCAGGAAGGGGGGGAGAGGGAGCAGGGAGGGGGGGGGGGGGGGGGGAGAGAAAGAGTGAGAAGTGAGGGGAATTTGGGACAGCAGTGAGAAGAAAGCAGATTGTCTGACGCATCGAGGTGCAACAGGTTGGTGCCTTTCACTGACGTACACCATCCTCCAGGGTATTTCAGAGCTACTGGATGCAAGTGACCCAAAAAGAGTGTGTGTGTGTGTGTGTGTGTGTGTGTGTGTGTGTGTGTGTGTGTGTGTGTGTGTGTGTGTGTGTGTGTGTGTTCAAAACACAACCCAATTGTGTCATATCAGGAGACGAGCATTAAGAAGGTACACATGACCAAAAGTATGTGGACACCTGCTCGACAAACATCTCATACCAAAATCATGAGCATTAATATGGCGTTGGTCCCCCATTTGCTGCTTTAACAGCCTCCACTCTTCTGGGAAGGCTTTCCACTAGATGTTGGAACATTGCTGCAGGGACTTGCATTAGTGAGGTTGGGCACTGATGTTGGATGATTAGGCCAGGCTTGCAGTCAGCGTTCCAATTATTTGCAAAGATGTTCGATGGGGTTGAGGTCAGGGCTCTGTGCAGGCCAGTCAAGTTAATCCACACCAATCTCGACAAACCATTTCTGTATGGACCTCGCGTTGTGCGCGGGTGTATTGTCATGCTGAAACAGCAAAGGGATTTCCCCAAACTGTTGCCACAAGCACATAATCAACTAGAATGTCATCGTATGCTGTAGCGTTAAGATTTCCCTTTACTGGAACTAACCAGACCATTATTCCTCCTCCACCAAACTTTACAGTTGGCACTATGCATTGGGGCAGGTAGCTTTCTCCTGGCATCCGCCAAACCCAGACTTGTTCGTCGGGCTGCCAGATGGTGAAGCGTGATTCATCACTCCAGAGAACGCGTTTCCACTGCTCCAGAGTCCAATGGCGGCAAGCTTTTCACCACTCCAGCCGACGCTTGGCATTGCGCTTGGTGATCTTAGGTTTGTGTGCGGCTGCTCGGCCATGGAAACCCATTTCATGAAGCTCCCGACGAATAGTTATTGTGCTGATGTTGCTTCCAGAGGCAGTTTGGAACTCGGTAGTGAGTGTTGCAACCGAGGACAGATTATTTTTACGCGCTATGCACTTCAGCACTCGGCGGTCCCGATCTGTGAGCTTTTGTGGCCTACCACTTTGCGGCTGAGCCGTTGTTGCTCCTAGATGTTTCCGCTTCACAATAACTGCACTTACAGTTGACCGGGGCAGCTCTAGCAGGTCAGAGATTTGACAAACTCACTTGTTGGAAAGGTGGCATCCTATGACGGTGCCACGTTGAAAGTCATGGAGCTCTTCAGTACTACTGCCAATGTTTATGTATGGAGATTGCATGGCTGTGTGCTCGATTTTATACACCCGTCAGCAACGGGTGTGGCTGAAATAGCCGAATCCACTAATTTGAAGGGGTGTCCACATACATTATATTTACAGAAGTATCTTGATCCTGCTGTCCCAATTTCTTCTCCCGCTCTCTACATCTTTGTCTCGGATCAATCTCTCCCTCCATCTCTCATTTCCTCTCAGACTCACAATCAGTCTTTGCGTGCAGCCAGGAGAGATGCCAATGGACCTGATGTCAGGATATTCAGTGTGGAACATGGACTTGTTGACTCCAGACTCAGAGCTTATCTAATCAATATGGAGAACTGTGTCAGTGGAGATGGATAACATCTCAAACTGTGCACCAGTTCCAATGACCACCTCATGATTGGGAGTGGGAGTGTGTGTGTGTGTGTGATGTAAATGTATAAAAATACCCACTTATTATGGCAAGAGCGTGTGTGTGTGACACAAATGTGTAAAATGACCATCTTGTGACAAGACGTGTGTGTGTGACGTCAATGTATAAAATGAGCACCTCATCCTGACAAGGAATGTATGCGTGACCGATTTTTCCAGTAAGTATGCATGGGAAAGTACGTACAACAGTGACTATGCAGTAGTGGAGCGTTTCTGAGTCTAATTCACTGACCAATCCTCAAGAGAACATCACAGGAGAGTGAGAGAAAGAGAACGAATGGAAACAGCGGTGAGAAAGAGAGAGAGAGAGAGGGAGAAAGAGTGAGAGCAAGAGGAAGGGCAAGCCTCAGCCTCTCTCAAATTGGAAATGTCAGTGTCCAAATTGAATCATTGACTTGAGCTAAATCCAATTGCTCACTGAACTAACTGACACCAGTCGTCCGTTGGCTCTTTATTACCAGACAGAACCAAATGACCCAGCCACTGATCCCCAGGCAGAACCAAATGACCCAGCCACTGATCCCCAGGCAGAACCAAATGATCCAGCCACTGATCCCCAGACAGAACCAAATGATCCAGCCACTGATCCCCAGACAGAACCAAATGACCCAGCCACTGATCCCCAGACAGAACCAAATGATCCAGCCACTGATCCCCAGACAGAACCAAATGATCCAATCCCTGATCCCTAGACAGAACCAAATGATCCAATCCCTGATCCCCAGACAGAACCAAATGATCCAATCCCTGATCCCCAGACAGAACCAAATTATCCTGCCACTGATCCCCAGACAGAAGCAAATGATCCAGTCCATTTAGCCACTGATCCCCAGACAAAAGCAAATGATCCAGTCCATTTAGCCACTGATCCCCAGACAGAAGCAAATGATCCAGTCCATTTAGCCACTGATCCCCAGACAAAAGCAAATGATCCAGTCCATTTAGCCACTGATCCCCAGACAGAACCAAATGATCCAGTCCATTTAGCCACCGATCCCCAGCCAGTTGGTAGCTCAGTTGGTAGAGCATGGCGTTTGCAACGCCAGGGTTGTGGGTTCGATTCCCATGGGGGGAGTAATGTATGCACTAACTGTAAGTCGCTCTGGATAAGAGCGTCTGCTAAATGACTAAAATGTAAATGTAAATGTAGAACCAAATGATCCAGTCCATTTAGCCACTGATCCCTGCAGTGCCCCTATACACTAGTCCTCAGCATAATAAAGCCTGTTATACCCTGATTACACTCACAGCCCAATCACAGACCATACTGGCACACAAACACTTTCGAAAAGTCTGTACCTAGTTATGAGCATTATGAGAATGAGAGCTATTGTCTGAGTATCTATTCAGAGACATTGAGTCAGAGATGCTCTAAAGAACTGTATCAGAAAGGGTTCATACCTCTGCAAGACATTGAGTACGGTTACAATACGATTATTGTGGATAGTCAAATTAATATAATAGTTTAAAACGTTTACATGCTTTGTAAGAAGAAAGATTTCCCTAATATTCCTGTTTACATGGACACATCTGAAATCAGGCTACGTGATGGGACTTAAATAAATGCAGTAAATCACCAATCAAAATAAACTTTCTACCACAGTGACAATGTTATTTCTGCAAAGCCTATTTGATTCCAAGTTCGGACATATAACTTTTGTATGTGAAAACTATTTCTAAGATGCATACTTTCAGTTTTTCCAAACTCACTTCACTCGCGCATAAGAGGGAGGCTTGAGCTATCTGGTGCTGGCACGTACGCAGCTCAAATACACCACTGGAACACCGATTAAGCTGTTTACATGTCCTAATAATTGCTCAGAAAACCAGGTGTTTTAATCGGCGTATGCTTACTTATGATTTTGACCTTACAGCGATTAAAATAAAAAGAGTAAGGTGTTTACATGACTATTGACATACTCTGCCTACTAACATAATCAGTTTAATATCGAATTATTAGGGTTCATGTAAACATACTCACTGTCTGTGAATCTATTCTCCACACTTTCAGGAGACACACAGCAGAGTTTCATGGCTCCAAACAAGAGGAGCCCTCCATTCCCAGCCAAGATGAACCAGCCCCAGCCAACACGCCACCCCCAGCCTAAATCTCCCTCCCCAAGCCAGCACTTACTGTACCGTCTCCTCTCCCCATTCAGCTAAACGGTTTCTACGGCAACTCTCCGCCATGATCAGAAGTGTAAATATTGAAGCAGGGATTTGAGGATAAACAAAAGAGAGTGGGAGAGAGCGAGTGAGAAAGAGCCAGCGTGAAATGGTGTGCATTTGTAACGGAGGTTTTGCAAAGTGCTCACCTCTTGTTATTCTCTTGTTTAGCTGTGAATGAGTTTGGTTGCTGGTAGCCTGCCTGTGGCTGTAGTGTTGCGTTTTGTGTTGTGCCATTTTGTTATGGGAAGAACAACAGCGCTATAAGAATATAGCTAGCAGGACAGCCTGCTCCCCACTCTCCTATTGTTTTCTATTTACAGGCTTTAGGGAGCAACAGAAACACTAAAGAAATCGATAAAGCTTCTATCAGTGTGAAAGTCATGTGGAGAAGAAACTATGTGTTCGATGAGAAAGACCGGATCAGAGAATTGCATTAACTGTGTGTAAAGGGACAATTTTGAGAGAGGGATGGAAAAGTGGAGGGACATCTATTTTCTCTCTTCACACTATTTTATTGCAAGAGAGAAAGAGAAGACTCCTTTACCACAGTGCGTCTAAAACGGAAACATGGAAAAGCTACCTTGAGGAATACGAGCCAATGCCTGGCATCTCAGAGTATGCATACTAATATATTGTCTACATTTTCCTGTGTGTTACATGGGGATGTTGCCCCATTTCCACAGCATAATTAAGCAATGAGGCCAGAGGGGGTGTGGTAAGGGCTGTTCTCAGGCACGACTCGCATATATCACAAACCCCTAAGGTGCCTTATTGCTATTATAAACTGGTTACTAAGATAAATGGAACAGCAAACAAGTATTTCTGCATCAGACCAGTGGTATATTGTCTGATATTATAATAATAATAATATGCCATTTAGCAGACGCTTTTATCCAAAGCGACTTACAGTCATGCGTGCATACATTTTTGTGTATGGGTGGTCCCGGGGATCGAACCCACTACCTTGGCGTTACAAGCGCCGTGCTCTACCAGCTGAGCTACAGAGGACCCGTCTGTGCTAGCTGTTTTGCTAACATAGACTGGAATATGTTCTGGGATTCATCCAATGGCATTGAGGAGTACACCACCTCAGTCACCGGCTTCATCAATTAGTGCATCGACGATGTCGTCCCCACAGTGACCGTACGTACATATCCCAACCAGAAGCCATAGATTACAGGCAATATCCGCACCGAGCTAAAGAGCTGCCGCTTTCAAGGAGTGGGACACTAATCCGGACACTTATAAGAAATCCCGCTATGCCCTCAGACGAACCATCAAACAGGCAAAGCGTCAATACAGAACTAAGATTGAATCCTACTACACTGGCTCTGACGCTCGTCGGATATGGCAGGACTTGCAAACTATTACGGACTACAAAAGGGAAACCCAGCCACGAGCTGCCCAGTGACGTGAGCCTACCAGACGAGCTAAATGCCCTTTATGCTCGCTTCGAGGCAAGCAAAACTGAAACATGCATGAGAGCACCAGCTGTTCCGGACGACTGTGTGATCACGCTCTCCGTAGCCGATGTGAGCAAGACCTTTAAACAGGTAAATATTCACAAGGCCGCGGGGCCAGATTACCAGGACGTGTTCTCAGAGCATGCGCTGACCAACTGGCAAGTGCCTTCACTGATATTTTCAACCTATCCCTGACCGAGTCTGTAATACCTACATGTTTCAAGCAGACCACCATAGTCCCTGTGCCCAAGAAAGCAAAGGTAACCTGCCTAAATGACTACCGCCCCGTAGCACTCATGTCGGTAGCCATGAAGTGCTTTGAAAGGCTGGTCATGACTCACATCAACACCATCATCCCGGAAACCCACTCCAATCCGCTTACCGCCCCAACAGATCCACGGATGACGCAATCTCAATCGCACTCCACACTGCCCTTTCCCACCTGGACAAAAGGAACACCTATGTGAGAATGCTGTTCATTGACTACAGCTCAGTGTTCAACACCATAGTGCCCACAAAGCCCATCACTAAGCTAAGGACCCTGGGACTAAACACCTCCCTCTGCAAATGGATCCTGGACTTCCTGACGGTCCGCCCCCAGGTGGTAAGGGTAGGCAACAACACATCTGCCACGCTAATCCTCAACACGGGGGCCCCTCAGGTGTGCGTGCTTAGTCCCCTCCTGTACTCCCTGTTCACCCACAACTGCGTGGCCAAGCACGACTCAAACACCATCATTAAGTTTGCTGACGACACAACAGTGGTAGGCCTGATCACTGACAATGATGGGACAGCCTATAGGCAGGTCGTCAGAGACCTGGAAGTGTGGTGCCAGGATAACAACCTCTCAGTCAAGGTGTGCAATACAAAAGGAGCTGATCGTAGACTACAGGAAAAGGAGGGCCGAACACGCCCCCATTCACATCGACGGGGCTGTAGTGGAGCGGGTCGAGAGTTTCAAGTTCCTTGGTGTCCACATCACCAACAAACTATCATGGTCCAAACACACCAAGACAGTCGTGAAGAGGGCACGACAACACCTTTTCCCCCTCAGGAGATTTGGAATGGGTCCCCAGATCCACAAAAGTTTGACAGCTGCACCATTGAGAGCATCCTGACTGGTTGCATCACCGCCTGGTATGGCAACTGCTCGGCATCCGACCGTAAGGCGCTACAGAGGGTAGTGCGTACGTCCCAGTAAATCACTGGGGCCAAGCTTCCTGCCATCCAGGACCTATGTACTAGGCGGTGTCAGAGAAAGGCCAACAAATTGTCAAAGACTCCAGTCACCCAAGTCTTAGACAGTTCTCTCTGCTACCGCATGGCAAGCGGTACCGGAGCACCAAGTCTAGGTCCAAAAGGCTCCTTAACAGCTTCTACCCCCAAGCCTCAAGACTGGTGAACAATTAATCCAATGGCCACCCGGACTATTTACATTGACCTCCCCCCTTTGTTTTTACACTGCTGCTACTCGCTGTTTATCATCTATGCATAGTCACTTTACCCCTACCTACATGTACAAAATACCTTGACTAACCTGTACCCCCGCACATTGACTCTGTACCGTTACCACCTGTATATAGCCTCGTTATTGTTACAGTGAGGGAAAAAAGTATTTGATCCCCTGCTGATTTTGTACGTTTGCCCACTGACAAACAAATGATCAGTCTATAATTTTAATGGTAGGTTTATTTGAACAGTGAGAGACAGAAGAACAACAACAAAATCCAGAAAAACGCATGTCAAAAATTTTATAAATTGATTTGCATTTTAATGAGGGAAATAAGTAGTTGACCCCTCTGCAAAACTTTACTTAGTACTTGGTGGCAAAATCCTTGTTGGCAATCAGAGGTCAGACGTTTCTTGTGGTTGGCCACCAGGTTTGCACACATCTCAGGAGGGATTTTGTCCCCCTCCTCTTTGCAGATCTTCTCTAAGGCATTAAGGTTTCGAGGCTGACGTTTGGCAACTCGAACCTTCAGCTCCCTCCACAGATTTTCTATGGGATTAAGGTCTGGAGACTGGCTAGGCCACTCCAGGACCTTAATGTGCTTCTTCTTGAGACACTCCTTTGTTGCCTTGGCCGTGTGTTTTGGGTCATTGTCATGCTGGAATACCCATCCACGACCCATTTTCAATGCCCTGGCTGAGGGAAGGAGGTTCTCACCCAAGATTAGACGGTACATGGCCCCGTCCATCGTCCCTTTGATGCTGTGAAGTTGTCCTGTCCCCTTAGCAGAAAAACACCCCAAAGCATAATGTTTCCAACTCCATGTTTGATGGTGGGGATGGTGTTCTTGGGGTCATAGGCAGCATTCCTCCTCCTCCAAACACGGCGAGTTGAGTTGATGCCAAAGAGCTCGATTTTGGTCTCATCTGACCACAACACTATCACCCAGTTCTCCTCTGAATCATTCAGATGTTCATTGGCAAACTTCAGATGGGCATGTACAGTGGGAAGAACAAGTATTTGATACACTGATGATTTTGCAGGTTTTCCTACTTACAAAGCATGTAGAGGTCTGTCATTTTTATCATAGGTACACTTCAACTGTGAGAGACGGAATCTAAAACAAAAATCCAGAAAATCACATTGTATGATTTTTAAGTAATTAATTTGCATTTTATTGCATGACATAAGTATTTGATACATCAGAAAAGCAGAACTTAATATTTGGTACAGAAACCTTTGTTTGCAATTACAGAGATCATACGTTTCCTGTAGGTCTTGACCAGGTTTGCACACACTGCAGCAGGGATTTTGGCCCACTCCTCCATACAGACCTTCTCCAGATCCTTCAGGTTTCGGGGCTGTCGCTGGGCAATACGGACTTTCAGCTCCCTCCAAAAATGTTCTATTGGGTTCAGGTCTGGAGACTGGCTAGGCCACTCCAGGACATTGAGATGCTTCTTACGGAGCCTCTCCTTAGTTGCCCTGGCTGTGTGTTTCGGGTCGTTGTCATGCTGGAAGACCCAGTCACGACCCATCTTCAATGCTCTTACTGAGGGAAGGAGGTTGTTGGCCAAGATCTCGCGATACATGGCCCCATCTATCCTCCCCTCAATACGGTGCAGTCATCCTGTCCCCTTTGCAGAAAAGCTTCCCTAAAGAATGAGGTTTCCACCTCCATGCTTCACGGTTGGGATGGTGTTCTTGGGGTTGTACTCATCCTTCTTCTTCCTCCAAACACGGCGAATGGAGTTTAGACCAAAAAGCTCTATTGTCGTCTCATCAGACCACATGACCTTCTCCCATTCCTCCTCTGGATCATCCAGATGGTCATTGGCAAACTTCAGACGGGCCTGGACATGCGCTGGCTTGAGCAGGGGGGACCTTGCGTGCGCTGCAGGATTTTAATCCATGACGGCGTAGTGTGTTACTAATGGTTTTCTTTGAGACTGTGGTCCCAGCTCTCTTCAGGTCATTGACCAGGTCCTGCCGTGTAGTTCTGGGCTGATCCCTCACCTTCCTCATGATCATTGATGCCCCACGAGGTGAGATCTTGCATGGAGCCCCAGACCGAGGGTGATTGACCGTCATCTTGAACTTCTTCCATTTTCTAATAATTGCGCCAACAGTTGTTGCCTTCTCACCAAGCTGCTTGCCTATTGTCATGTAGCCCATCCCAGGCTTGTGCAGGTCTACAATTTTATCCCTGATGTCCTTACACAGTTCTCTGGTCTTGGCCATTGTGGAGAGGTTGGAGTCTGTTTGATTGAGTGTGTGGACAGGTGTCTTTTATACAGGTAACAAGTTCAAACAGGTGCAGTTAATACAGGTAATGAGTGGAGAACAGGAGAGCTTCTTATGGAAAAACTAACAGGTCTGTGAGAGCCGGAATTCTTACTGGTTGGTAGGTGATCAAATACTTATGTCATGCAATAAAATGCTAATTACTTTAAAATCATACAATGTGATTTTCTGGATTTTTGTTTTAGATTCCGTCTCTCACAGATGAAGTGTACCTATGATACAAAGTACAGACCTCTACATGCTTTGTAAGTAGGAAAACCTGCAAAATCGGCAGTGTTTCAAATACTTGTTCTCCCCACTGTATATGTGCTTTCTTGAGCAGGGGGACCTTGCGGGCGCTGCAGGATTTCAGTCCTTCACGGTGTAGTGTGTTACCAATTGTTTTCTTGGTGACTATGGTCCCAGCTGCCTTGAGATCATTGACAAGATCCCCCCGTGTAGTTCTGGGCTGATTCCTCACCGTTCTCATGATCATTGCAACTCCACGAGGTGACATTTTGCATGGAGCCCCAGGCTGAGGGAGATTGACAGTTCTTTTGTGTTTCTTCCATTTGCGAATAATCACACCAACTGTTGTCACCTTCTCACCAAGCTGCTTGGCGATGGTCTTGTAGCCCATTCCAGCCTTGTGTAGGTCTACAATCTTGTCCCTGACATCCTTGGAGAGCTCTTTCGTCTTGGCCATGGTGGAGAGTTTGGAATCTGATTGATTGATTGCTTCTGTGGACAGGTGTCTTTTATACAGGTAACAAGCTGAGATTAGGAGCACTCCCTTTAAGAGTGTGCTCCTAATCTCAGCTCGTTACCTGTATAAAAAGACACCTGGGAGCCAGAAATCTTTCTGATTGAGAGGGGGTCAAATACTTATTTCCCTCATTCAAATGCCAATCGATTTATAACATTTTTGACATGCGTTGTTTTGTTGTTCTTCTGTCTCTCACTGTTCAAATAAACCTACCATTAAAATTATAGACTGATCATTTGTTTGTCAGTGGGCAAACGTACAAAATCAGCAGGGGATCAAATACTTTTTTCCCTCACTGTATGTAATTTTATTGTGTTACTTTTTATTTTATACTTTATTTAGTAAATATTTTCTTCACACTACTTCTTGAACTGCATTGTTGCTTTCCTCTGGAGCATTCCAGCAAAATGAATAAATACTCTAACATCACTGCAGAGAGCAGAGGACACACACAGGATCCCTACATAATATTTATAGAAGGCTAACATAATGAGGCTACAGAGTTGTGACAAAGAGCAGGGACATGGGGTGGATAGAGTTATGCCTCATAAGATGCTTCCATTAGCTTCTCTTACATTATAAAACTACATTCCCTTAACTTTCCTCTAGCTTAATTTAGTTTGGAAAACACAGCGGAGGGGAGAGAGGGAGAGAGAGCGCTAGAGAAATAGAGGGATATTGTAGGGGAAATTGAGAGAGAGAGAAAAAGGTTAGAGAGAAATAGAAGGGGAGACAGAGACACAACCCCATGCCTTATAATAAACCAACACTAGAACCCCTCCTTTGTCCTCTTGAAAGTAAACCATAATAGGCCTTGTGTTCCAATGGGCCATAGATAAATGCATTAATGTCACATGTTCCACACAAATAGCCCAGTGTGTTGGTCTGTGAGATTGAGACAACAAGAAAACCATGCAACAGAGGGTGACTGTATGGGGCACAATAAACACACACACACACCTCCCTTCGCAAGGCGAGACGTTGAGCTCAGAGGCACACTGGGACTGCCTCCAGAATTCCTCCACTCCTGGCTCCCTTCCGTGAACTCACACACAAACACCTGGCTTGCAGCCATGAAAATGTAGTTAATGTCTGACCGTCTAAACGCCCTCGCCCTGCTTTGGGCAGTGGGGGAGGGTGATAGTGTTACACAATCCAAAGGGACAGAACGGTCCTAGATGACTCCCACAGTAGGTGATATTCATATCATCTGCTAAATTTACAGAGGAGAGCGCTTAGGCTGCTTCCTATGGGTAAACACAGGTCTTTTTATAGATCAGAGCAGGGCCGAGAAACACACACCAGAAGGCCCTCCCACTTTCTCTCCACAGTAGCGGAGCCAGTCATTCCACACAGTACTGTACACAGTCAACCCAGCCAGTCTGCAGTATAAAACACTATCTATCAGCCAGTCTCTCTGTACTGACATGCCACTGATTAGTGTATTGGAGGCTGTAGATTGACAACACATGCGCCGAATATAACAGGCGTAGACCACACACACACAATGGAAAGGCCTGTGTGTGTTCTTAACCAACAATGCAGTTTTAAAGAAAGAATACACTAACAAAAAAGAAATAAAGAGAAGAGACCAGAGTGCAAACTCTCCTGGAGAGCTGCGGTGTATTCTAGCTCCTGCTCTAACACAGCTAACACAGCTAATCTGGGCCCTGATGAGCAGCTGATTGGTAGAATCTCAGTAACCAGTAGGTCTGCAGGAGGAGGGTAGGCCACCACTGGTATACAGCATCTCCAGTCATGCTCTGACTGTCACTACTACAGTATTCTTCAGACACAGAGTCTCTGGCACTAACCTAGTGAGGAAACAGTCCCTTATTCTCTTTCTGTCTCAACACACAGCCCCATCGTCTCAAGTCCATTATGTCCAAAATCCATGACTGACTGACAGACACATACAGTACCATTCAGAAGTTTGGACATACCTACTCATTCAAGGGTTTTTCTTTATTTTGACTATTTTCTACATTGTAGAATAATAGTGAAGACATCAAAACTATTAAATAACACATATGGAATCATGTAGTAACCAAAAAATATTATTCAAATAGCCACCCCTTGCCTTGATGACAGCTTTGCACACTCTTGGCATTCTCTCAACCAGCTTCACCTAGAATGCTTTTCCAACAGTCTTGAAGGAGTTCCCACATATGCTGAGCACTTGTTGGCTGCTTTTCTGATCCGACTCATCCCAAACCATCTCAATTGGGTTGAGATCGGGGGATTGTGGAGGCCAGGTCATCTGATGCAGCACTCCATCACTCTCCTTCTTGGTAAAATAGCCCTTACACAGCCTGGAGGTGTGTTGGGTCATTGTCCTGTTGAAAAACATATTATAGTCCCACTAAGCCCAAACCAGATGGGATGGCGTATCGCTGCAGAATGCTGTGGTAGCCATGCTGGTTAAGTGTGCCTTGAATTCTAAACAAATCACAGACACAGTGTCAGCAGCAAAGCACCCCCACACCATAACACCTCCCCCTCGATGCTTTACGGTGGGAACTACACATGCGGAGATCATCTGTTCACCCACACCGCATCTCACAAAGACACACGGTTGGAACCAAAAATCTCAAATTTGGACTCCAGACCAAAGGACTAATTTCCACCAGTCTAATGTCCATTGCTCGTGTTTCTTGGCCCAACCAAGTCTCTTCTTCTTTTTGGTGTCCTTTAGCAGTGGTTTCTTTGCAGCAGTTCGACTATGAAGGCCTGATTCGCACCGTCTCCTCTGAACAGTTGATGTTGAGATGTGTCTGTTACTTGAACTCTGTGAAGCATTTATTTGGGCTGCAATTTCTGAGGCTGGTAACTAATTAACTTATCCTCTGCAGCAGAGGTAACTCTGGGTCTTCCATTCCTGTGGCGGTCCTCATGAAAGCCAATTTCATCATAGCGCTTGATGGATTTTGCGACTGCACTTTAAAGAAACTTAAAAGTTCTTGACATTTTCCGGATTGACTGACCTTCATGTCTTAAAGTAATGATGGACTGTCGTTTCTCTTTGCTTATTTGAGCTGTTCTTGCCATAATATGGACTTGGTCTTTTACCAAATAGGCCAATTTTCTGTATACCCCCCTACCTTGTCACAACACAACTGATTGGCTCAAACGCATTAAGAAGGAAATAAATTCCACAAATTAACTTTTAGGAAGGCACACCTGTTAATTGAAATGCATTCCAGGTGACTACCCCATGAAGCTGGTTGAGAGAATGCGAAGAGTGTGCAAAGCTGTCATCAAGGCAAAGGGTGGCTACTTTAAAGAATCTAAAATATATTTTGATTTGTTTAACACTTTTTTGGTTCCTACATAGTTTTGATGTCTTCACTATTATTCTACAATGTAAAAAATAGTAAAAATAAAGAAAAACACTTGAATGAGTAGGTGTGTCCAAAATTTTGACTGGTAGTGTAGATGACTAAATCCAACATGTATTTCTCCTTCAACCTTTTTGAGCAGTTTTCTGCAGTGGTTAGCTTCAAGGCGGACTATTCTGGCCTGATGTGCAGTGTGTTTTTCTGGCACCTTCGCGGCTTCACCCAGGTGGGTGCTACACATCGGCGGGGGGGTTCTACCCATGGAGTCTGACTTCAGAGAGTACTACTGAGAGGTGCTGCTTCAGCGCTGGCAAGGGCGCCCTGATGAACGGCTCTGGACCAGTCTGAAACCTCTTGGATGTGACCCCCCTCCGTTTCATCTCCGAACTGCCTCTACTCTACTCTAGCCTTCCTCCTGGCGCTGACTTCTGAAGCCATTAACTAACTACCATGACCTACTGTTTTACAAAATTGCATGTTTTTTTCATTGCTTAAAGCGCTTTGAGATTGTAATGAAAAGCTCTATAAGTTTAATTTATTATTAAACTTCATCCCTTGCCCTCTTAATCACTATCCCCTCTCCGTCTCTCACTCCCTCCCTTTCCCCCCCATTCTATTTTCTTCCTCCATCTCTCCATCCCTCCATCTCTCCCCCCGGTCATATTCATGTGCTCTGCGCGGGTCGATTCAGCAGAAATTTCCCCCGGCCCAGAGAGGCTGCCTCAGCACTTCTAAAATAAGCCCAAGCTGCTGTCCCCGGCTCCAAACACAATATCATTGTGCTGTTCAACATTTCCTACAGACACATCCCTCGTCCCGCCTGCCTCCCCTCATCTACATAGTAACAATGCAAAGTGAGCGCTCCGACTCAGTTTCATATTCAGAGAGATGCAGAGAATATGGATGTATGAGTCACTGGGTTTTGACATTGTGCTTTACTGTTTTCTAAACAAGAGCCAGAGAGAAAGTAAAGTGAGCACCATCAAGGTATAATGCAGCATTGACTTGCTGATATTATAGTTGCTTTGAGATACAGTATTAGAGAATACATAGCCTTGTCAGAGTATGCTATGCTGTATGCTGACTGTGGTATGCAAAACCACAGCACAGACTACAGCAAATCCCACAATATAACGTAGACAGAACAAACAGAAGGCAAAACAGCCAGAGAGCGAGAGAGAGGTTCCCCACTGTCAAGGCATAAGGACATAGACTTACGATCCAGTCCATTGACGTAGCGGACGGAGACCTCACAGTGTCCCCACACGGCGCTGACGATGGGGTACAGCCTCTTGCCCTTTAACCCTCTGAAGGCCACGCCCAGGTACTGGCCGTCCACCATGAAGCTGAGCGTGCCCTCGTCCATGTCCAGCACCACCAGCAGGGCATCAGGCAGAACAAACGACTCGTCTGCCTCCAGGAAACATGGGTACGTTGGTGCCAAGGTGGAGGCCGGCCGGTTCTTACTGTCGTGGTAGAGTCTGTTCCGGCCCAAGTCCCAGCCCCATGACTCACAGTCAGAACCCACCAGGGCTGTGTATCCCACAGAGTGTAGAAGAGCGTTAGCGGTGCCCACCCCTACGACAGCATGTGTTCCTCGTTGTCTCGCCGGCCAGTGGATCCGCCAGACATGGAGCCCCCGTGTGTAGCCCACCCGCCCGCGGATGCAGTCGGTGCTCTGGGCCACCGGGTGGCGGTGGAAGGTCAGCTTGTCGTCCTCCTTGACAAAGACGTTGAGCGAGCGGTCTTCGGGGTTCCAGGCGTGGTGGATCTGCAGGTCAGAGGTCACAGGGGGCATGTCCAGAAGCAGGTCCAGACGAGGAGGCCGGCAGAAGTCTGGACCCCGCAGCTCACGGCGGACCGGACGGTATGAGGGCTCGCCCCTTGCGTCCACTGACTTGATGCTGCCTGAGATCTTCTGACCCATCGCTAGAGAGGGGGATGGAGGGAGAGGGGGATGGGGGCAGAGGGCGGAGCGAGGGTGGTATGGGGCTTCCCGCCGTTACCTCATGGGCGCTGTGGCCAGAAGGGCAGTCGTCCCAGGCTGAGAGACGATCTCACAGAGACACTCAGTCCACTGTCAGAGGAACCTCGCTCCTAGAGGAGAGACACAGAGAGAGGAAAACATTACTTGACTTTATCATGACATAACATATTCTCACTTTCCCAAACTCATGTTACACACAGTGGCTGTGGGAAGACAATACAAAAATAAAAAAATACCCTTTTTCTTACATATCGAAATTCAACTCTCAAACAGACAGGCTAATGCAGCTGCACAAGGCTTCCTTCACCCAAAATAAAACCACAGTGCGTCAAAAGAGTAGAGAGAGGGGGTGGGGAGAAGCACACGAGAGAAAGAAAGATGTACCAGTCTGAAACAGCCTCAGGCTGCTCTGTGGTTCCTAACAGCACTCTAGAAAAAAAGGGGGAACATCTGAGCAACAAAAAGGGAGGATTAACTTTTCTTCTCTTCCACTGATGCACTCAGACATTCCTCTTCTACCTCCTCAGTTACCAGCTTCACACTCCAAGGGCACCACCGCTACAGATACTCTGTGTGTGTGTCAGTGTCAAACCAGACATGATGAACTTTCACAAACTACGCACCAAACAAGGGAGACTGCACCACCATTCCAGAAATGTAGTCACTCAGTCTCAACCACACATCTACACACTCACCAGATACTGAACAGAGAGGACCATACATTGTATAACGAAACACACCATGACAAATGTGGGGTCACTCACATGCACATACACAATGAAAAGGTCTGTGTGTGTTCTTAAAAAGGAAGGATATTCTAGACGGAACTCTAACATTCCTCTGGGTGATACAGAATTTATGAGGGCTCTTTTAGAAGGAGTGGAGACAAAACAAGACCAAAAAGATTTGAGAAATCATTCCACAACAAAGACATCAAAACAGTAAGTTACCATTACACAGATTTTACATGACTATCTCTGGCACAGTCATCCTGCCACTACATTTCCCATAAACCCACTGACTTTCATCTGCATCCCTGTTTCCCAGCTGTTCCAAATTTCCTGTTTCAAAAACACTCCCACGCTGCTTCGAGAGAGACCCACTCTGCTTCGAGAGAGAGACCCACTCTGCTTCGAGAGAGAGACCCACTCTGCTTCGAGAGAGAGACCCACTCTGCTTCGAGAGAGAGACCCACTCTGCTTCGAGAGAGAGACCCACTCTGCTTCGAGAGAGACCCACTCTGCTTCGAGAGAGAGACCCACTCTGCTTCGAAGAGAGAGACCCACTCTGCTTCGAGAGGAGACCCACTCTGCTTCGAGAGAGAGACCCACTCTGCTTCGAGAGAGAGACCCACTCTGCTTCGAGAGAGAGACCCACTCTGCTTCGAGAGAGAGACCCACTCTGCTTCGAGAGAGAGACCCACTCTGCTTCGAGAGAGAGACCCACTCTGCTTCGAGAGAGAGACCCACTCTGCTTCGAGAGAGAGACCCACTCTGCTTCGAGAGAGAGACCCACTCTGCTTCGAGAGAGAGACCCACTCTGCTTCGGAGAGAGACCCACTCTGCTTCGAGAGAGAGACCCACTCTGCTTCGAGAGAGAGACCCACTCTGCTTCGAGAGAGAGACCCACTCTGCTTCGAGAGAGACCCACTCTGCTTCGAGAGAGACCCACTCTGCTTCGAGAGAGAGACCCACTCTGCTTCGAGAGAGAGACCCACTCTGCTTCGAGAGAGAGACCCACTCTGCTTCGAGAGAGAGACCCACTCTGCTTCGAGAGAGAGACCCACTCTGCTTCGAGAGAGAGAGAGAGACCCACTCTGCTTCGAGAGAGAGAGAGACCCACTCTGCTTCGAGAGAGAGAGAGAGAGACCCACTCTGCTTCGAGAGAGAGAGAGACCCACTCTGCTTCGAGAGAGAGAGAGACCCACTCTGCTTCGAGAGAGAGAGAGAGACCCACTCTGCTTCGAGAGAGAGACCCACTCTGCTTCGAGAGAGAGACCCACTCTGCTTCGAGAGAGAGAGACCCACTCTGCTTCGAGAGAGAGAGAGACCCACTCAGCTTCGAGAGAGAGAGAGACCCACTCTGCTTCGAGAGAGAGAGAGAGACCCACTCTGCTTCGAGAGAGAGAGAGAGAGACCCACTCTGCTTCGAGAGAGAGAGAGAGAGACCCACTCTGCTTCGAGAGAGAGAGAGAGACCCACTCTGCTTCGAGAGAGAGAGAGAGAACCCACTCTGCTTCGAGAGGAGAGAGAGAGACCCACTCTGCTTCGAGAGAGAGAGAGAGACCCACACTGCTTCGAGAGAGAGAGAGAGAGACCCACTCTGCTTCGAGAGAGAGAGAGAGAGACCCACTCTGCTTCGAGAGAGAGAGAGACCCACTCTGCTTCGAGAGAGAGAGAGACCCACTCCGCTTCGAGAGAGAGAGAGACCCACTCCGCTTCGAGAGAGAGAGAGAGAGACCCACTCTGCTTCGAGAGAGAGAGAGAGAGACCCACTCTGCTTCGAGAGAGAGAGAACACTTAACTGGCACACTGCACCTCCCTGAGAGAGCAGAGCTGCTGCTGGGACACAATGGAGGGAAGAGGTCACACTCTGAACCCAAACACCAGGGGGAGAGAAAGAGAGGTGTTGAGGCAGAGGAGGCTAGCCAGCTCCAGATTTAATAACCACATAACACAAACACTGACAAACTGTCTGTGGGAAGCAGTACGTACGTGCCAGTGTGTGTGTTTCAAACCTAATTTACATTGCGCTGTCTCTATACAAATAAAAGCTACATCTCCCATTTACATATTCATTAATTTATAAGTCCAATGACTCATGGTGCCATTTGTGCTGGAATGAAGGGTGCTATTTATCACAACACATAATGTAATGAGGCCCACTGAGACTTACTGATTACAGTGCTACTCCATCAGATAGTCACTACGCGTCTGTCTGTCTGTGTTGTTTTATGACATGCAGACACATGCTGACGGAGATAGCCCTTTTGTAATAAGTGGTTTGTCTCGTCTGAGGGAAGCTACTCATCATCTTATGACCCCTGGGGGGAAACACCAGGACAGACAATTAGATGACAAACTAGAGAGGGAAGAAAGAGAAATCAATGGTGCATAATGGCGTGGCAATGAATGGAAAAGGAGTGACATTTACTGTCCTGCTGATCTGAACTTAATTACCAAGATGTCTGCAGTAACATGTCAATAGCATTAGCAACGCACGTGCACACACTTCTGAGCCTATGTGCCATTGGTGTGTGTGAGTCGGTCTCTCCATCCTGTGAGTGAAGTACAATCTCTCTGTATGTGTGTTGTGAGTGTTCTCTTGACCCCTGTGGCCAGTGTGTGAATGCACACACACAAAACCATCTGGTGTTTATACTAATCAGGGCCTCTGTCCTCTTCAATATAGTTTGAGCTGTGGAGGAGAGGAAATGTGGGCGGGAGAGACGACAGGATAGGAGATGGGTGGAGTAGAGGTAATGATGAGGGGAGGAGTGGAGAGGACAAGAGGATGTGTATAGGTGAGGAGGGGAGAAAGAGAGAGGGATGATAGGAGGGGAGATTGGTGGTAGAGAGTGAAAGAGGGATGAGGAGTGTTAAAAGAAGAGGGAGAGCGAGCCCGCAAGAGAGGAGATGGGTGTAAGGGAGGAGATGGGTGTAAGGGAGGAGATGGGTGTAAGGGAGGAGATGGGTGTAAGGGAGGAGATGGGTGTAAGGGAGGAGATGGGTGTAAGGGAGGAGATGGGTGTAAGGGAGGAGATGGGTGTAAGAGAGGAGATGGGTGTAAGGGAGGAGATGGGTATAAGGGAGGAGATGGGTGTAAGAGAGGAGATGGGTGTAAGGGAGGAGATGGGTGTAAGGGAGGAGATGGGTGTAAGGGAGGAGATGGGTGTAAGAGAGGAGATGGGTGTAAGGGAGGAGATGGGTGTAAGGGAGGAGATGGGTGTAAGGGAGGAGATGGGTGTAAGAGAGGAGATGGGTGTAAGGGAGGAGATGGGTGTAAGGGAGGAGATGGGTGTAAGGGAGCGCACACACCGCAACAAACGTCAATCTGCCGTTCATCTGCCGTTCGTTCAACATTCGTTTTAGGGACCACCCACGGGTGGGCGTCTGACTGACAAAATTATTGTGCGATTCTTGCCGGCCCGAGGTGCTAAGTACTCTCGGGCCGGAAAACGCTACCGGTGTGTCCATGCCTTAAGGGAGGAAATCTGGAGTGATGAAAAGAGGGGAGAGGAAAGGAGGGAGATTACAGGAAGGGGGAAGAGATGGGTAAAAGAGGAAGGGATGAAGAGCAAAGTAGAGAAAGCAGAGGAATAAGAACATCACTAGTTATTCTGGTACCTCTCCTCTGTTAGTATAGGTGAGAGGAGCTGGCATGTAGACGGCCACTGCTAGCTGGCTGGCGTTGGCAGTGTCGTTATTACCATATCAAATACAGAGACTGGCCGGACAATACAAGGCCACACAGATAGACTCATACGTGCCTTACAGATGCATTATAGCAGACAAGATCAAAGGAGTGACAGTAGCTTTGAACCGACACACACACAGACAAACGGACATGCAGTTTTCCACATGCACACAGTCTGAGTTATAGAGCTAATAAATAGCAGATTCTCTGATTCTAAGTGGATTTTAAAACAGTGCATGTCTTCGCTAGCAACCCTTTGTTTCCATACATCCTATCCTCCCTGTCCCCTTATCACACCTCTCAGCCACATGCTATCCCTTATCGCTAAGATTGTCCCTCCCTCCCTCTATCCCTCTATCCCTTGTTCCTCCCCTCCATCTCATGTGCTTTGTGGAGCACTAGATGTCCCTCGCACAGTCCTAACTCATTGTAAATGGATTCCCATTACATTGTGTTGTTGTCAGTGTCGTGGGCCATTGGCTGGCCAGGGGATCAATCCAACTCCACTGGAGTTCAACCTCTCTAGAAATGACTATTGAGCAGAGGGGGAAAACATCACAATGATATGTGGGCGTATTGGAAGATTAGGGGTAACACTTATGTGAGATTCTGAGAATAACTCCATTGATACACAAAACGTGGGCGGAGTCTGAGCTATTTCAGTGATCCAGTCCATCTGAGCCAGGGCTAGTTCACACATACAGAGGTGTGAATGAACTGTGTTAGTGATAGGGTGAGCACATCACTAGTCGTACACACTCTACCTAACACAAATATGACTTGCTCTAACAGTAACTTAAATACAACACTGAGGGATTTACTGTGAGACTGAATAATAGTACACTACCGTAGTGCAAGTATGACAACAAACCACAGGATACTGTTACAGTGAGAGAGCCAAGGTGAAATCCAATACTTTAAGACTTTGAGCACAACATCCTGATAGTGAGTATGCTTTACTGCTTACTGTTAAAAGCAGAGCACATCGTCTCACAGGACAGAAGACAGTCACTCTCCTACTCTCCAGACTTGTGTAACTCAAACCTAGAGGAAGTGGCTTCTCTCTCTCTGTTAGCCAAACAGCTGTGGAATGCTAGAATACCACACAGCTCCCTTAATTGTATATTTCCTACACTGAGTCCCTATAGCACGCCAGAACGACGTAGCTTGAACACAACTGTACCACACACCCACACGAGAGAGAGAGACAGACAGAGCGAGAGTGCACGTGACAGAGAGAGCGAGAGAACATGGAAAAAGAAACAGACAGAGAGACTTCTTACCATGCGAAGCGATATCCAAAGTCAAGCTGGTCTCAGCATTTAACTTTCTCACAACTCAATGCAACATGTACGCAAACAGAGGAGAGAGGTAATCTCTGACTATTCCTAAAAGCCTTGTTTAACTGTGGTCAGAACACTGTGGATTGAGAGAGAAAGACAGAAAAAAAGAATGTGTGTGAGTGACAGGAAAACAGTCGCTGGAAGGAGAGAGGGAGGGAAAGAAAGAGGGAATGAACGAGGGAGAGAGAGAGGGAGGTGGCTAAGCACAGGGCCACAGAAAGTATTTCCCAACTATTACAAAACAACCCAGTCGCTCTCTCGCTCTGTGCTTCAAGTGGAGCAAGGGAACAAAGAAAAAGAGCAGGAAAGAGAACAAAGAGAGACTGGTAAACAGTCCCTCACTGACTAAGTGACTGATACAATAGGCTAGTCCTGAGGACAAAAAAAACTGCAGCTGAGAGGAAAGTGAATAGGGAGTAGAGAATCAGAGCTGTTGTTGTTATTGGGTAGAAGTTCTGTGGACATGCCACTGACCAAACCTTCTAGAACTCAGAGCTGAAAGCCACCCTGCCTGGAATGTACTTTGCTAGTTGCTGCGGAGGCAGCCTCATCATGAGTGAGGGAAAGAGAGAGAATGCTCTGTAGTGTTACTTCAGTAGGATACTGAATAGAGGGAAACTGAGGGAGAAAGAGAGGAGGAGGGAGGGCAGAATGGTGGGAGAGCTGTATCATGTTACTCCTCCTCTCACACAGGTCACCTTACAAGTATGGAGATAACATGACATACTTGTTCATGTCAACATTTCAGCCCTCTCGTCTAACCTTCACTGTTCAGCTTTGAAACCATGCCCGCCTCTTCTCTACACTTCCAGCCCCCTTTCCCTCTCATGTTTCTCCCCTGAGAGACAAGAAAGCCCTCCCACCATCTCTGCTCCCACACACACACACACACTTCAGATGGGCATTCCTCTCACCATGCCCTTTCCTCAATCTGGAGGGGCTTAATCACACAAGCTGTAGAGTCCAGTCAAGTCTCTACACCACACACAGATTCTACGACCACCTGCTAATACATTGGAATGCATACGGTGTAAAAAGCATTTGCGTATGAGAGAACACATTAGGTCACTATAACCTGATGTTTCTGCTCCATGCTTTGTTTTGACGTGGGCTCCTGTTGAGTGACAGCAGCACTGCGTGTGTGACCTCTGTGTGAGACAAAAGACCTCCCCTCGTCCGAGCAGAGCAGGCCCGAGAGGCCAGCATCGAGCACAGGCTGGAAACCCTTTCAACCCCACTGCCACTGTGTGTCTACATTCCAGTCAATTTCAACCCTCATCACACAACGTTGCCAAAATACACACACAGTTAACAATGCATGAGTCAGTCAACTAGCTAGTTACAACCTTTGCCTCACAACTCTGTCAAAAACACAGTGCCACACAGAGAAGGCAGCATGAATCGCTGAAATGAAGAGGGAGCGGGAGAGAAAGACAGAAGAGAGAAGTGAAAGACAGAAGAGAGAAGTTTTACTACAGGAGGTTCCATTGACTCCACCACCAGGAAGCCAGTAGAAAAGGAGAGAGAGAAGAAAGGGATGGCTAAAGAGGAGGAAGCCAGTGTTGGGGAGAGGGGAAAAGGTTGGGAGATGAAGAGCAGTCAAAGAACAACAGAACACGTGTTGCAGAGGAAGAAAAGAGAAGGACAAATGGTAGAAACAGATTACAAATCAGACTGTGAGTGCGTGCACACTACATCAAAAACCTTGAAACAGAAAAATCTTGCAGGATGCTAGCTATAAAAAATTGTATCTCCTTCACAACCCCTCATCACAAACAGCCATCTTGAAAGACTAGTGCTACTTTTATCTCCTCTTAAAACAGACCGACGGACAGTGAAGATGAATCACTTTATGACAAACATCAAAGGGGTTTGGCAAGCCATGGTTGGTAAATGAGCGGCCATTTGTCCAAATCACCTCCTGTCTCATATACAAAGGAGACTCAAGAGCACAATATCACCCCCTAACCCACTGCTTCTTCTGTAATCCAGCTGCTCCAGATATGCACCCAGCCAAGAGCAGAATGGCCTATACACTATAGAGCTGGATTACAGAAGAGCTGGCATCATACCCTAGCATTGCTCTGGGGTTCAGTAGGTGCATTGCCACTAGTTGGATCCAGATAGTGAAGTATTTGAGATCTGGCCCCAGTACAGACATAAAGCCACTCGTTCAAAGTCCAGTCAGACTTGGCAGGAGTCGTTTTACTGGAAGCACAAGGTGTATTCTGGAGGCTTAATCCACTGGGTTGAGTACACACACTCACAACACACACACAACCACCCAGCCAGAAGACACATTCTGACAGGAGCTATTCATGGAGGTCAGTCAAGGTGAAAGGTCAGCAGGGCCTGTTATGTTATTGGTGTTACTTTTTATTTAATTTTGTTTGTTTAGTAAATCTTTTCTTAACTCTATTTCTTGAACTGCATTGTTGGTTAAGGGCTTGTAAGTAAGCATTTCACAGTAAGTTCTACACCGGTTGTATTCGGCGCATGTGACAAATACAATTTGATGACTCCTCTTTCACAACTCCTTCTCTATTCCTTCTCTCATACTCTTTCTTTGTACACCCATAAAATCCCTGAGCTACAGTTCTGTTGCCTGCCTTGCCAGAGCCTAAAATCCCTCCCATCAACCAACAGTTAGGCAAATCAATGGATAAATTACAGACAATGATATCATCACATCACACAACAGCACCATACAGGCAACAAGCCCAGAAAAACTGGTTTGGGTAGCGCCTGGGAACCAACTGTGGCATGTTGATGCTACACATGGGTAGAACTAGTGTATGAAGCCAGAACCTCCTATATAATTTATAAAGGTCTTGGGTTACATGGATAAATCATGCTCTAGAATGCAATCCATAATGAGGTGATGTGGGTTAGGGACTGTATTGTCACTGTGGTACTAGCATCATACACACAGTAGGTTAAAACCCAAGTAAGTCTCTCCATGTCCACAGAATATTTCAGCTGATTGGGCTAGGCCCTGTTCAAATATTAATAGGTACCCAGGATGAAGGCGGAGGGCTCTGGTTACCTGGGCCAGCAGGTAAGTAAGCCCAAACCGGTCTGATGAGGTTCCCCACGCTAGCCCCCGGGTCACAGAAACTGGAACAATCTTTCAAATAACACATTGGTGGATCCATCAACAGGAATGAACAATCAAAAGTACTCGGAGCCAATTTGCATCATGACATGTACAGGATATTTTATTAGTATCTCTAAATAAAACGACAGCGCCTCATTTCTGCTGCTTTTGTTGGAAGGTGTAGTGTTTTTATATCATGCATATTCAAAGTCCACTCTTGTTTTGTGCCTGTTTTACACTTTGAATGGGTCTGAAATGCAGTCAATGTCCAATAAAGGAGTTGAATTGGGTCCATCATCTGTAAGGAGCAAATTATTAGTAGATGAGTGTTCTGCTGGCTGTGGGTGAGCTCACCTGTTAATCCATCTGAGAGCTGGCGTCCGCAGCGAACCACCAAATCACCAAGTCCAAAGGTCACAGGTCAATCACCTTACAGCGGCCCTGCCTACTTCCTGAGGAGAAACAGAAGGGGGCCAATGAGACAGCAGGTAGAATAAGGACAGTACATATAGACAGTGTCTGGAAACGCTACTAGCGGTCAAATCCTTGCATCCTTAGTCCTTGTTTACTCACCTCTCGCTTAAAAGTGGATTGGAGGAGAGGATCCAATGAGACAACCGGTAGAATTAGACAGGACACAGGCCTAGACAGTGACGTGTGATAAGGCAGGCGCCTTGGGAGGTGAAAGATAAGGACACTAAAATGTAAGGGTACTAAACTTGAGTGTAGGGGAATTCAGAGTTAAACAGTGACCTAGTAAACTTGAGGTCAAGGAACTTTAGTAACCTGGATGTGCAGTACAGCTACTTTAATAGGCTTAAGCACGGGACATTCCCTCAGACCTTAGCCAAGATCACAGGACTGAAGGATCTAACCATTACATAACCAATGTCCACATGAGGCAAGCAGGTGACATTACACAGGGAGACATTCTGTACCAAGTGGAAATAGCTCAATACCAATTAACCTATGTCCAACCAGAGGGAAGGTAAGTCAGAGAGAAAGGAGAGTGAGGGAGGAATGGCGAGAGAGAAACCGTATTCATGAGGCATTGCAATCCTAATCTTCATCAAATTTTCAGGAGGCGACTCTTCAAACATTACCAGGCGTGTAGTGCCGCACCGCCTGTCGTTAGCTGGCTAAATTGGCCATTAGGCCAGGGCGGAACTGATGAAACGACTCCATGGGCTGCATCGCTGTAGTACATTTCTCAGCCTAAGGCAAAAACAGCCTCTAATCACAATGTGACTACAAGGTTTCTCGTGTACAGAATAATTCCCAGCCTCCATACACACACACACACCTTTCTCCAGACAACAAACCTATCCTCACGGTGCCTCTGCTCCTTCCACCTTCCAGCAAACTAGACAAACACACTTAACAAGTCCAACATACCACCAAACCTCTAAACCAGCAGTAACTTCAATCCTCAACCACCTGGTGAAACACTGGAGACTAGACTACATCCATCTGCTGTGTAAAGTGCTGCATCCTCCAGTATCATTGGGTGGAAAGCTGGTTTTAAATGGGGTGTTTATCCACCTGTTGAGTCTACAGATGTTGCTGGGCGGAACTGGGAGCTCTCTGCCATTTGATGAGATTAGAAGGGATGAGAGACGTCAGGCCTGATTAATACATCACACCTTTCTCATTACAGCTACCTTCACCTCTCTCACAATCTCCCTGTCTCTCTCGCTAGGCCTGGGCTCAGCAGCAATTAAGCTAAATGAGGATTGGAGAGAAGATTCCTGTGGAGAATAATCCAATGGATGCTCAACATCAATGTGCAGAAAATGGACTTTTTAGGAATCTTAGTCTTCATCCGAGATCCATGTAGCATAAATGCAAATGTTTCCATAGCAGGGCAGACTATAGTACATACGATAAGGGATTTTAACCTATAGAGGGCACTTTGCATCATATGGGAAAACGCACAAAAAGCCTAAGTGGCAAGGTGGGGGGGTAGAGAAGGTGAAAGTGCTGGGCATATTAAAGTGCCCTTCCCTCAGGCCTCCAGTCCAGCGTCATCATGACTAATCTACTGATTAGAGGGGTCATCTCTCCCAGCTCATCAGGCCCACAGGCAAAAACACAAACAAACAAACACATGGAGTGATGTGAGGGAGCAGGTTGGAACAGCCTCTTATTGCTCTTCCTTTACAATTCACCACCCGTTTCCTTCCCCTCTCCCTCATTCACTCACTGAATCTTCTTCAGAATGGGTCTTTATTGTTCCATTGTGTGTCCCCCCCCCATCACCACACACACACGCCGAGGTTACCCTGACTCCAGCACTCAAATCAATAAACACTTGTTTTGTGTGGACATACCGGTATGAGGGTTGAATGGGCATTGAAAGGAGAATGTCACTAAGGTCACAGCGAAACAAACAGTGGAGAGAAAAAAAGGTCAGATATCTCCTGGTTTGTTTGGGTACTGGTTTCTCTCTACAAAAGAACAGCAGGTTTGTACTACATCAAGCCAATGATGCTTTGGGTTGGGGTGCATCAAGCTCATATGTGCCAACTGGGCTAAACAGAGAGAACTATAGGATGCTACTGTTTTGATTTGATTCCAGATCAGAACCCATCCATTGATATAGGCTGTTTATCTCCCAAAAGAGCAGTCTTCCTTCTACAGTAAGTAGGGCTGCCACAAGGGGGGCATAATCGTATAACCAACAATTATGGGCAATAACCGTGAACAATATCAATCATCATAGTCTCAATACATTTATTTTATGAGGGGGGGATTGAACTTTATTTTCAAGTAGATACAGTTTACCCAATAGTAGTATCTTATTTTTACATGAAGTGGGTAAAGTTGGTAATTTGTTGTATTCATTAGGTATGTCATAGCTATACCATTAGGTACAGTGCCTTGCAAAAGTATTCATCCCCCTTGACGTTTTTCCTATTTTGTTGCATTACAACCTGTAATTTAAAATGATTTTTATTTGGATTTCATGTAATGGACATACACAGAATAGTCCAAAATGGTGAAGTGAAATAAAAAAAATAACTTGTTTCAAAAAATGCTAAAAAATTAATAGCAGAAAAGTGGTGCGTGCATATGTATTCACCACCTTTGCTATGAAGCCCCTAAATAAGATCTGGTGCAATCAATTACCTTCAGAAGTCACATAATTAGTTAAATAAAGTCCACTTGTGCGTTACATGATCTGTCACATGATCTCAGTATATATACACACACACACACACACACACACACACACACACACCTACCTGTTCTGAAAGTCCCCAGAGTCTGCAACACCACTAAGCAAGGGGCACCACCAAGCAAGCGGCACCATGAAGATCAAGGAGCTCTCCAAACAGGTCAGGGTTGGGTTATAAAAAAATACCAGAAACTTTGAACATCCCACGAAGCACCATTAAATCTATTATTAAAAAATTGAAAGAATATGGCACCACAACAAACCTGCCAAGAGAGTGCCGCCCACCAAAACTCACGGACCAGGCAAGGAGGGCATTCATCAGAGGCAACACCCTGATTAACTCTTTAGTATTATCCCAGTTTACCTATTTGCTTATTGTCTTGCCTACGAATAGCGAACAGTTTTTAAAATTATATGAGAAAAAAATATTCAATTTTATTTGGAACGGCAAGCCAGACAAAATTAAACGGGCCTATTTATATAATGAATATGAATTCGGAGGACAGAAATTATTAAATATTAAAGCATTAGACCTATCACTAAAAGCTTCAGTCATACAAAAGTTATACTTAAATCCGAACTGGTTCTCTAGCAAATTAGTAAGATTGTCTCACCCAATGTTCAAGAATGGCCTGTTTCCCTTTATTCAGATTACAACCACTCACTTTCAGTTATTTGAAAAGGAAATAATCTCCCAAATATCACTATTTCTAAAACAAGCCATAGAAAGTTGGTTGCAATTTCAATTGAATCCTCCAGAAACGACAGAACAAATAATGCAACAAATAGTGGTTAAACTCAAATATACTAATTGACAAAAAAACTTCTTTTTTTTGACAATTTAAAAAAAGGTATAATCTTCGTAAATGATATCATCGGTAGGACTGGTGGAGTTATGTCGCACATGCAGCTAACAAAAACATATGGAAATGTCTGCTCTACCCATAATTACAACCAAATAATTGCAGCCTTACCGCAAAAATGGAAGAGGAAAGTGGAAGGGGGATAAAGTAAGGAACTTGTCTGTCGGCCTTGCATTAAAGAACATAATTGGTTAAGGAAAACTGTGATAAATAAAAAAGTATATCAGTTTCATTTAAGGACCAAAGGATTGACAGCCGTCCCATATAGATTGCAAAAAATTGTTTTTGAAACAAGTTATTTTTTGAAATGAAGAACAGCGCCGGGAAGATGGCTGCCGTTTTACAGCCCTCTAACCAATTGTACTATTATGTGTGTTTTTCCGCGTTATTTGTAATTTATTTTGTACATAATGTTTCTGCCATCGTCTCTTATAACCAAAAAGAGCTTCTGGATATCAGGGCAGCGATTACTCACCTCGCATTGGACGAAGATTTTTTCTTCAACGAGGCGGTCGCGAAGGATATCCTACAGACACCCGACAAGGCCCAGATCCCCGTCATTCGCGTGAGGAAGAGACAGAGATATCGCGGACGCAGAACCGGGTGCCTTGTAAGGATCCGACGGCGAGCGAGTAAACTGCCTCTCCCATCAATCCTACTAGCCAACGTTCAATCTTTTGAGAATAAAATGGACGAGTTAAGATTACGGTTATCCTACCAACGGGACATTAAAAACTGTAATATCTTATGTTTCACGGAGTCGTGGCTGAACGACAACAATGATAACATTCAGCTAGCAGGCTATACGCTACATCGGCAGGACAGAACGTCTGACTCTGGTAAGACAAGGGGCGGCGGTCTGTGTATATTTGTAAACAACAGCTGGTGCACAAAATCAAATACTAAGGAAGTCTCGAGGTTTTGCTCGCCTGAGGTAGAGTATCTTATGATAAGCTGTAGACCACACTATTTACCAAGATAGTTTTCATCTATATTTTTCATAGCTGTCTATTTACCACCACAAACCAATGCTGGCATTAAGATTGCTCTGAATGAGTTGTACAAGGCCATTAATCAACAGGAAAACGCTCATCCAGATGCAGCGCTCCTAGTGGCCGGGGACTTTAATGCAGGGAAACTTAAATCCGTTCTACCTAATTTCTACCAGCATGTTAAATGTGCAACCAGAGGGAAAAAAACTCTAGACCACCTTTACTCCACACACAGAGACGCATACAAAGCTCTCCCTCGCCCTCCATTTGGCAAATCTGACCATAACTCTATCCTCCTGATTCCTGCTTATAAGCAAAAACTGAAGCAGGAAGCACCAGTGATTCGGTTAATAAAAAAGTGGTCAGATGACGCAGATGCTAAGCTACAGGACTGTTTTGCTAGCACAGACTGGAACATGTTCCGGGATTCTTCAGACAGCATTGAGGAGTACACCACATCAGTCACTGGCTTCATCAATAAGTGCATCGATGATGTCGTCCCCCACAGTGACCGTACGTACATACCCCAACCAGAAGCCATGGATTACAGGAAACATCCGCACTGAGCTAAAGGGTAGAGCTGCCGCTTTCAAGGAACGGGACTCTAACCCGGACGCTTATAAGAAATCCCGCTATGACCTCCGACGAACCATCAAACAGGCAAAGAGTCAATACAGGTCTAAGATTGAATCATACTACACTGGCTCTGACGCTCGTCGGATGTGGCAGGGCTTGAAAACTATTACAGACTACAAAGGGAAGCACAGCCGCGAGCTGCCCAGTGACACAAGCCTACCAGACGAGCTAAACCACTTCTATGCTCGCTCGAGGCAAAGCAACACTGAAGCATGCATGAGAGCACCAGCTGTTCCGGATGACTATGTGATCACGCTCTCCGTAGCCGATGTGAGTAAGACTTTTAAGCAGGTCAACATTCACAAGGCCGCAGGGCCAGACGGATTACCAGGACGTGTACTCCGAGCATGTGCTGACCAACTGGCAAGTGTCTTCACTGACATTTTCAACATGTCCCTGACTGAGTCTGTAATACCAACATGTTTCAAGCAGACCACCATAGTCCCCGTGCCCAAGAACTCTAAGATAACCTGCCTAAATGACTACCGACCCGTAGCACTGACGTCTGTAGCCATGAAGTGCTTTGAAAGACTGGTCATGGCTCACATCAACAGCATAATCCCAGAAACCCTAGACCCACTCCAATTTGCATACCGCCCCAACAGATCCACAGATGATGCAATCTCTATCGCACTCCACACTGCCCTTTCCCACCTGGACAAGAGGAACACCTACGTGAGAATGCTATTCATTGACTACAGCTCAGCATTTAACACCATAGTGCCCTCTAAGCTCGTCACTAAGCTAAGGATCCTGGGACTAAACACCTCCCTCTGCAACTGGATCCTGGACTTCCTGGACGGGCCGCCCCCAGGTGGTAAGGGTAGGTAACAACACATCTGCCACACTGATCCTCAACACGGGGGCCCCTCAGGGGTGCGTGCTCAGTCCCCCTCCTGTACTCTCTGTTCACCCATGACTGCATGGCCAGGCACGACTCAACACCATCATTAAGTTTGCCGACGACACAACAGTGGTAGGCCTGATCACCGACAACGATGAGACAGCCTATAGGGAGGAGGTCAGAGATCTGGCCGTGTGGTGCCAGGACAACAACCTCTCCTCAACGTGACCAAGACAAAGGAGATGATTGTGGACTACAGGAAAAAAAGAGGACTGAGCACGCCCCCATTCTCATCGACGGGGCTGTAGTGGAACAGGTTGAGAGCTTCAAGTTCCTTGGTGTCCACATCACCAACGAACTATCATGGTCCAAACACACCAAGACAGTCGTGAAGAGGGCACGACAAAGCCTATTCCCCCTCAGGAGACTAAAAAGATTTGGCATGGGTCCTCAGATCCTCAAAAAATTCTACAGCTGCACCATCGAGAGCATCCTGACTGGTTGCATCACCGCCTGGTATGGCAACTGCTTGGCCTCTGACCGCAAGGCACTACAGAGGGTAGTGCGTACGGCCCAGTACATCACTGGGGCAAAGCTCCCTGCCATTCAGGACCTCTATACCAGGCGGTGTCAGAGGAAGGCCCTCAAAATTGTCAAAGACTCCAGCCACCCTAGTCATAGACTGTTCTCTCTGCTACCGCACGGCAAGCGGTACCGGAGTGCCAAGTCTAGGTCCAAAAGACTTCTCAACAGCTTCTACCCCAAGCCATAAGACTCCTGAACAGCTAATCATGGCTACCCGGACTATTTGCACTGCCCCCCACCCCATCCTTTTTACGCTGCTGCTACTCTGTTAAGTATTTATGCATAGTCACTTTAACTCTACCCACATGTACATATTACCTCAACTAGCCGGTGCCCCCGCACATTGACTCTGCAACGGTACCCCCCTGTATATATAGCCTCCCTACTGTCACTTTATTTTACTTCTGCTCTTTTTTTCTCAACACTTTTTTTGTTGTTGTTTTATTCTTACTTTTTTTTTGTTTAAAATAAATGCACTGTTGGTTAAGGGCTGTAAGTAAGCATTTCACTGTAATGTCTGAACCTGTTGTATTCGGCGCATGTGACCAATAAAATTTGATTTGATTTGAAAATAGTTGGGAAGAGATTTTTGACGTACCGATCCCATGGCATAGTGTTTATAAACTGACACACAAAACGACACCGGATTCAAAACTTAGAATCTTTCAATTTAAATTATTATATACAATTCTTGCTACCAATAGAATGTTATTTATATGGGGGATACAATCTTCCCAGCTCTACAGATTTTGCTGCGAAGAGACAGAATCATTAGATCATTTGTTTTGGTACTGTCCATTTGTAGCTTGTTTTTGGACAGGAATGGCTAAAGGATTGCAATATTTACCTGGAGCTAACCTTGCAGATAGCATTACTGGGTGATCTGAAAAATCATAGTCAATCGATCAATAATATAATAATACTTTTAGCAAAAATGTTTATTTTCAATTCACAATCTGTAGAAACAATGAGAATAGAAAGGTTCAGAACTTCTGTAAGACATCACAGTACAGTTGAAATATATATGGCAAATAGAAATCCTATATGGATGGTGTTAAGAGATAGATGGGAGGTGTTGAATGGAATTGAAGGATGGGACTAATAACAACAAATAATAACAAGATAACTAATAATGTAAGCATACTGTGTCCATAATAAGTATATAGGTTGGGAGCTTTTGTGAAAGAGCACAGTCAGAAAGATATGGCATATAGAAGCAAACCGGATGGACATCATGAAAATGATCGGAGAAGTTGAGAGTAGAAGAAGTTCAGGAGAAAAAAACAAACAAAATATAATTATTGTAGAATTGACTGTGTCCATAAAATGTAGATAGTAGGTATGAGCTGGAAGTAGAGGCCTAAGCATTGTTGTTCACTAGTTTACTCCAAGTAGGGAAAGGGTGGCGGGGTTGGAAAGTAATAAAGGGGAATATATATATTTTTAAAGGATAAGTGTATGTATGTGTGTGTGTATATATTTTAAAAAACATGGGGGATTGGAAGTGATGCAGACAATTACATTGATGAAAGTTACAATCTATCTGCAATATTAAGCTGATCTACCCCCCCCAAAAAAAAAGAAAAAAAAAAGAGACCAAAGATAACCCTGAAGGAGCTGCAAAGCTCCACAGCAGAGATTAGAGTATCTGTCCACAGGACCAATTTAAGCCGTACACTCCACAGAGCTGGGCTTCATGGAAGAGTGGCCAGAAAAAAGCCATTGCTTAAAGAAAAAAATAAGCAAACACGTTTGGTGTTTGCTGTTACGTGTGACATGTTCTTCTTTCTCCCAATCATCCTTTGTAGTGTGTGTGTGGTTCAGAGTGGTTGTTCTGGTTATTACAGGTGTGCTGCGTTGTGGCTGACGATGGTGGGCGTGGCTTTGGTCCAGAGTCCTGGCAGCTGTGGTTGAGTGACTGATTGACTAGAGTATATAAACTGTTTGCCGTGTGAGCTCGAGAGAGAGAGAGAGGGCACTTTTTGTTTGGCTGTTTGTCTGAGGATTTGGTTATTGGTTGTTTTGATTTATCTTTGTTTGTGTTCCAGCCTGTCCTCCTGCTGTATTCCACCCTACCTAGGTCCTGGAGAAGGGAAAGGTAGTTCTGCCCATGGGTGTACATTCACACGTAGATAATCTACTGTTTTACACACTAGGTTAGCCGGGCGGATGTCACCCCTGTATTTGTGGTAACAGGTAGGAAAGCGGGTTAAGGCTTAGAGTGTGTTGGGAAGGATTAGGTGTGTAGAAGAGGAGGGACCTTTTGTTTATCTTCATTACTTGGACCCCATTCCCAAACATTCCCTTCTCTTACCGTCCCTGGTTTGTTTGATTGGTCTTTGTTTTATTACTGTTTCTTTATGGGTGTTGTATATTATTTTGTTTAGTACCTTACTAAATGTCCCCAGAGGGCTAACATTGAGTTCTGGTTGTTGTGTCTGCTGATATGGTCATTTTAGTTAGTTACACCCCACATTTCTTCCCCATCCATCTAGTTTACATTATGTGCGCAGGCACAGGCATTTACGTCTCCTCCTCAGACGAACTACACCCGAGGGGAGAACATAACATTCGCCAAAAGCCATGTGGGACGCTATGTCTGGTGCAAACCCAACACCTCTCAACACCCAGAGAACACCATCCCCACAGTGAAGTATGGTGGTGGCAGCATCATGCTGTGGGGATGTTTTTCCATTGGCAGGGACTGGGAAACTGGTCAGAATTGAAGGAATGATGGATGGCACTAAATACAGGGAAATTCTTGAGGGAAACCTGTTTCAGTCTTCCAGAGATTTGAGACTGGGACAGAGGTTCACCTTCCAGCAGGACAATGACCCTAAGAATACTGCTAAAGCAACACTTGAGTTGTTTAAGGGGAAACATTTACATGTCTTGGAATGGCCTAGTCAGAGCCCAGACCTCAATCCAATTGAGAATCTGTGGTATGACTTAAAGATTGCTGTACACCAGCGGAACCCATCCAACTTGAAGGAGCAGGAGCATTGTCCTGAAGAATGGGCAAAAATCCCAGTGGCTAGATGTGCCCAGCTTATAGAGAGATACCCCAAGAGACTTGCAGCTGTAATTGCTGCCAAAGGTGGCTCTACAAAGTATTGACTTTGTGGGGGGAATAGTTATGTACACTCAAGTTCTGTTTTTTTGTCTTATTTCTTGTTTGTTTCACAATAAAAAATATTTTGCATCTTCAAAGTGGTACACATGTTGAAAAAAATCAAATGATACAACCCCCCCAAAATAAAATGTTCATTCCAGGTTGTAAGGCAACAAAATAGGAAAAATGCCAAGGGAGGTGAATATTTTCGCAAGCCACTATGTTGTAGCTATACCATTAGGTATGTCGTAGTTATACCATTAGGTATGTCATAGCATTATGATGCATTACAATACAAATAAAAACAATTAAACAAAAATGACAATTATGACAACTGTGGCCATTTTGCATGACAATTAATAGTTACCCAAAACACCATAATCGTCACAGCCCTAACCAACAGCATGTAATGGTAAGGTAATGACAGACCTCACCTTGCAGTTTTATCGCATCTTGAATTAAAGAAAATAAATCATAGCAGCTCTGTGATTGAGGCCGCTTCAATTTAGCTCAAATGCACTTAGGAATACAACTTAGCCGATTGATAGGATGAGGTGGTGGTGGAGGAGGAAAATCCCATTGTACAATCGAGTGCTTTGCAAGGCAGGGGGAGAGAGAAACGCTGGAAGAGTGAGTCATGTTTTTAATGATTTGACATTTGTACGTCAGTGGGAAGACGGGGGCCAGCCATTTATCAGTGTGAGCCACTGGAGATAGAAAAAAAGACTTCTCTTCATCTCCCTCCCTTCAACCCGGTGCTCTTTTCACTCTCTCAAAAAAACACAGTGAGTTTCTCCCCCATAGACTTTACTTGTATACGAGTGCCGGGCTTAATAGCGTCGTCGTCACACACATTAAATTGTGAAATAAAAAGCGGCACGTCATGCCGATGCAGCACGGAAATGAATCACCAGTCGGGAAAGAGCCCTGGGTACATCTCTTACCCCCCTCCATGCTCCCTCCTTCCCCTCACCACCCCCTTGAGAGAGATGCAATAAATTAGCTCCCAAAATACCCAGCCGGCCCGCCAGCCATTACAGCGTGAGCCTGCAGACTGAGGGGGGCTCTAAAATAAGAACACAAATCATCCCTGAGACATGAGGTTCTGCTCCAACCACTATTTGTTCACCCTGGCAGACAGCACGTTAATAGGCCTATGACTGATTACAGGAATAATTAAGTAATGAAATATTAAAAGAGATTGTTGTTAACATGAGAAACCACAGACATTTGAACCCCTGAGCCTCTGGGATAGCGATGTGCTAGGTTTAAAAAAATATCCTCAGAGACAGAACTACAGCAAGGGTGCAAGTACAGCATACCTTTACCTTTTGTCAGGAATTTCTCAACTAATTTGGAGCAGTCAGTTGATTCTACTCCACAAAGCCTTGGAGACTGGTGATGATGCGTTCATCTTGAACAAACAAAGAGAAGGCAAACATAAGACGTTAGACGTGCCACCGTTTCACCGTGGGACATTATCTGCTTCCACAAAGCTACCCAAGTCTACCCAATGTAGGCCAATCACTGATTGAAGAAACTATGCACTTAAGACCTATGCAGTCTAAAGTTCAATCCCATGCCTGGTAGACCCTAACTGGATTTCATAAGACTAAAATCGTCTTGTGACTCGAAGGAGACTCGAACCCCGGTCTGTCACATTGACAACCAATTAGTAGCTTGTTAGTATGGATCATAACACACTGACCACCTAATCAAATCCCCTTCTCTGAAGGCAAAACGACATAGGACTCTGTAGTATTTTGTGATCACACTATGCACAGCGTATTATTTGACATTAGGCTTAATTGGGCACCATGTTAGCAGCTCAAAAGTGCCATGTCACTTAACAGTTAAATTCACTCACGCACGCACACACACTATAGTCATCCTGCCCCCTGTCCCTGGCTTATCCTACGTCACTGTGCTCGTCAAACACCCACCAGGGAGAGATGAAGCCCCCGGGACCGATGACCCTGTTAGGGATGGACAGACCGCTGTCACTCATCTAATCTCAACCCAGTCTGGAAAGGTGGGTGATGTGGACAGGGATGTGATGTGACCTCTACTCATAACAGGGCCCTGCCATGATAGATGTATATGTGTATCAATGACAAACACAATTACATGTGACGCGCGCGCGCACACACACACACACACACACACACACACACACCAGATAAACGGGCAAACATACACATGCATCAACAGGCAAAACATGCACAAACACCGACCTCATTTCTATATGGTCTGTCACTGCAAGCAGCACAACTCGTAGGCCAGAGCAAGCAAAGTTACTTTAAAATATCTATGTAAATACATGTCAGTTCCCAACTAAACAATAGGGAAAGTTGTACAGAATAAATAATTCCACAGGTAGGACCAACTGCTGAGAACAAAAGCTTGTGCAGCGTGGCAGGAGTCAGGAACCTGTTAGAGGAACGCTAGACCCTGTGTAGAGCACATCACTGAACACTAGGGCTGTCCCCGACTAAAATAAATCTTGGTCGACCGAGAGTCGTCTGGTTCTTTCCAACAATCGATTGGTTGAAATTTAAAAACATGTATTTTTCCATATATAGACACACCCTATATTTGAATTAAATCAACTATATGTAGGCTACTGAGCTTGTCTGATTCTTTAAGCGCTGCGATAAAGAAATTAAGACAAATTACTAAAGAGGGAGCCAGAGATCAATACAGCCTAAGCAGAAGAAGAAAACCTGTTCCCGACCCTCCTACTGCTGCTGGCCTTGGCAGATTCTGCCATTATGCTCCTGAAGTTGCCTGTAATAGGCTACACCTTTTCCTTTTGGAGTGCCAATTTATCCTACCATTTCTAATGATCTGCATGCCAGTTAGGATTTTCATATGCACATTGTCGTGGAACAGTTTTATTTCATTTATTATAAAAGTCTTCATATCTCAAAATTAATGTAATGTGGTTAAACAAAATTCTAAATGAAAATGATACAAATCTAAAAGTAACTTCTATTGCCATTGCCAATATGTAAAAATAGCCTACATAAAGCCAACAAATAAAAACATTGCAGCCCGCAGGTAGAAAATATCCTGATGAAAATAAATATCGTATAAATCACTTTGGCTACGCATGGCCTGTCTGCAAGGAACTTGAAACATCAACTAGGTCCGGCCTATTTTATGACGTTTCCACCAGATCAGAGCATGACATTTTTTTACCCTTTCATGCTGAGTGGTAATCGAATAGGCTACGTTGAGGAACTATTGTCCTTCTCAATGGATGTAAAAACAGACTTTGTTAACTTGCTGTTTGAGGCGAAGAAAACATTACTTTGAGAAGCCCCACAGTGATGGTGAGTTAAGACACTCAGAAATAGTATCATATCCCCAAATGGGCACACTTATAGGCCTACATTTGCACGCAAGCCAGGTAGACCAGTCCTACTTCTATATGCATAATCAGGTGCGTGTCCTTACTCAAGATTGACAGGAGCACTCCAAACCAAAGACAATGAATAAATTGACAACTGCTAAATGGAATGAAATAAACCAAAACTTTTTTCCTCACAAGTGTAGCCTAGGTTGTGCGCTCCGCAAACATGTCCACTCCTACAACGACATTGGTAAGGCTGTAGTCTTAATAATAATAAATGTAATGCAAACAGAAATTACCGTAACCAAACAAACATTGTAGATTAGAAATTAGGGGAATTGATGGTAAAAATGTGCTACTGGTAAACCAACCCCAAGGCCTCCGCAATGGATTAGTCCACTCAGACAGGAGTGAAATCAGACGTGTCTCGTGTGCCATAAAAGAAAAGTGTATATTTGCCACTGCTCAAAAAAATTAATAATCTTGATCCACCAACAGCCTATCGACCAAACAATCAACTAAATGGTCAGACCTACTGGACACAAGACAATTATATTATTCATGCTGGAACTGAGAAACTAACAACAGCTTACAAACAGAGAGAGAACTGGTAAAACTGGAGCTAGTGTGTGTGTCCACCTAAGTGTGTTGACTCTTAAGACTCAGTCAGGTCCCCCAAAAACATTTTCCACTACTAGTCTTGGTTGGCCGGTGATTGACTGAACACTGAAGGACTTGTGTATTGTTCAGCACACTCCGGTGCTCGGGCTTTGGGAAGCAGTGTTCAGTCACTGTCGTGTTCCGGTCGACCAGACTCGCTGTGCGGGGACCACAGTCGAGACACACCTGCTGGGAAGGCCTAGACTGAGGTTACTGCTGCATAGAAACCATAGCCTAACAGGAAGAGCAACGAACACAAGGCAGCCATGATGGTGGGGGTAGTCTTTAAGGAGGCATAGACCCTTATAGCACTTCCATTTACATTAACAACTACCTCTAGATGTTGCAATTATTGTGCCGTCCTGCTGGGAGGATGACTGGCCACCCTGCAACATTACATCCAAATACTTTTTATGCCTTTATCAAATAATTATTCTAAGAATATATTTTTAACTTGGCCAGTATTGAATAGAGGAGAATCCTAACCAATTTTGAGCGCTTGAGAGACGTACGGTTTTACAACCGGAGTATGCAGCATTGGTTTCTTGAACTGTGCAAACGTATTAACTGCGTGTCGGCCATTTGCGGTTCTACACGAGTACCGGTGGAAAGTTATTTTAGGACATGGGACACGACAACACCATTAAGACATACAGTGGGGAGAACAAGTATTTGATACACTGCCGGTTTTGCAGGTTTTCCTACTTACAAAGCATGTAGAGGTCTGTAATTTTTATCATAGGTACACTTCAACTGTGAGAGACGGAATCTAAAACAAAAATCCAGAAAATCACATTGTATGATTTTTAAGTAATGAATTTGCATTTTATTGCATGACATAAGTATTTGATCACCTACCAACCAGTAAGAATTCCAGCTCTCACAGACATGTTAGTTTTTCTTTAAGAAGCCCTCCTGTTCTCCACTCATTACCTGTATTAACTGCACCTGTTTGAACTCGTTACCTGTATAAAAGACACCTGTCCACACACTCAATCAAACAGACTCCAACCTCTCCACAATGGCCAAGACCAGAGAACTGTGTAAGGACATCAGGGATAAAATTGTAGACCTGCACAAGGCTGGGATGGGCTACAGGACAATAGGCAAGCAGCTTGGTGAGAAGGCAACAACTGTTGGCGCAATTATTAGAAAATGGAAGAAGTTCAAGATGACGGTCAATCACCCTCGGTCTGGGGCTCCATGCAAGATCTCACCTCATGGGGCATCAATGATCATGAGGAAGGTGAGGGATCAGCCCAGAACTACACGGCAGGACCTGGTCAATGACCTGAAGAGAGCTGGGACCACAGTCTCAAAGAAAACCATTAGTAACACACTACGCCATCATGAATTAAAATCCTGCAGCGCACGCAAGGTCCCCCTGCTCAAGCCAGCGCATGTCCAGGCCCGTCTGAAGTTTACCAATGACCATCTGGATGATCCAGAGGAGGAATGGGAGAAGGTCATGTGGTCTGATGAGAAAAAAATAGAGCTTTTTGGTCTAAACTCCACTCGCCGTGTTTGGAGGAAGAAGAAGGATGAGTACAACCCCAAGAACACCATCCCAACCGTGAAGCATGGAGGTGGAAACATTCTTTGGGGATGCTTTTCTGCAAAAGGGGACAGGACGACTGCACTGTATTGAGGGGAGGATGGATGGGGCCATGTATCGCGAGATCTTGGCCAACAACCTCCTTCCATCAGTAAGAGCATTGAAGATGGGTCGTGGCTGGGACTTCCAGCATGACAACGACCCGAAACACACAGCTGTGGCTCCGTAAGAAGCATCTCAATGTCCTGGAGTGGCCTAGCCAGTCTCCAGACCTGAACCCAATAGAAAATCTTTGGAGGGAGCTGAAAGTCCGTATTGCTCAGCGACAGCCCTGAAACCTGAAGGATCTGGAGAAGGTCTGTATGGAGGAGTGGGCCAAAATCCCTGCTGCAGTGTGTGCAAACCTGGTCAAGACCTACAGGAAACGTATGATCTCTGTAATTGCAAACAAAGGTTTCTGTACCAAATATTAAGTTCTGCTTTTCTGATTAATCAAATACTTATGTCATGCAATAAAATGCAAATTAATTACTTAAAAATCATACAATGTGATTTTCTGGATTTTTGTTTTAGATTCCGTCTCTCACAGTTGAAGTGTACCTATGATAAAAATTACAGACCTCTACATGCTTTGTAAGTAGGAAAACCTGCAAAATCGGCAATGTATCAAATACTTGATCTCCCCACTGTAGCTAAATAGTTAACTAGCTAGATAGCCAATTCAAAACATAGTGTAGTTTGGCTGGTTATCTAGTTAGTCTGTTGCACATCATTACTGTACCTTCTGTGCAAATCTCTCCCTCTTCCCCCCCACCGCCCGGCACACACACACACCAGGATTTTTACAGGATTTTCATTGTTGACCAAAAATGAGCTATAACTGGCTCAATAACTCACTAACTAGCAATGAATATCAACAAATGTGCGCACACAGCTAGGGTTTCTTTGATCGCAAAAACACATCTCACGACTGCATGATTGAAAGACCGCTCATGCCAGTCTACAGTGCCTTGCAATAGTATTCATCCCCCATGGCGTTTTTCCTATTTTGTTGCATTACAACCTGTAAATGAAATGGATTTTTATTTGGATTTCATGTAAATGGACATACACAAAATAGTCAAAATTGGTGAAGTGAAATGAAAAAGATAACTAGTTTTTAAAAATTCAAAAAAATAAATAACGGAAAAGTGGTGCGTGCATATGTATTCACCACCTTTGCTATGAAGCCCCTAAATAAGATCTGGTGCAACTAATTACCTTCAGAAGTCACATAATTAGTTCAATAATGTCCACCTGTGTGCAATCTAAGTGTCACATGATCTCTCTCTCTCTATATATATATATATATACACATACACACACACACACACACCTGTTCTGAAAGGCCCCAGAGTCTGCACAACTAAACAAGGGGCACCACCAAGCAAGCGGCACCATGAAGACCAAGGAGCTCTCCAAAAAGGTCAGGGACAAAGTTATGGAGAAGTTGGGTTATACATAAAAATACCCTAAACTTTGAACATCACACGGAGCACCATTAAATCCATTATTTAAAAAAATGGAAAGAATATGGCACCACAACAAACCTGCCAAGAGAGGGCCGCCCACCAAAACTCACGGACCAGGCAAGGAGGGCATTAATCAGAGAGGCAACAAAGAGACCAACGATAACCCTGAAGGAGCTGCAAAGCTCCACAGCGGAGATTGGAGTATGTGTCAATAGGACCACTTTAAGCCTTACACTCCACAGAGCTGGGCTTTACGGAAGAGTGGCCAGAAAAAAGCCATTGCTTAAAGAAAAAAATAAGCAAACACGTTTGGTGTTTGCCAAAAGCCCTGTGGGAGACTCCCCAAACATATGGAAGGAGGTACTCTGGTCAGATGAGAATAAAATTGAGCTTTTTGGCCATCAAGGAAAACACTATGTCTGGCGCAAACCCAACACCTCTCATCACCCAGAGAACACCATGTTTTTCCCCATCGGCAGGGACTGGGAAACTGGTCAGAATTGAAGGCATTAAATACAGGGAAATTCTTGAGGGAAACCTGTTTCAGTCTTCCAGAGATTTGAGACTGGGACGGAGGTTCACCTTCCAGCAGGACAATGACCCTAAGCATACTGCTAAAGCAACACTCGAGTGGTTTAAGGGGAAACATTTACATGTCTTGGAATGGCCTAGTCAAAGCCCAGACCTCAATCCAATTGAGAATCTGTGGTATGACAAAGATTGCTGTACACCAGCAGAACCCATCCAACTTGAAGGAGCTGGAGCAGTTTTGTCCTGAAGAATGGGCAAAAATCCCAGTGGCTAGATGTGCCAAGCTTATAGAGACATACCCCAAGAGACTTGCAGCTGTAATTGCTGCAAAAGGTGGCTCTACAAAGTATTGACTTTGGGGGAGTGAATAGTTATGCACGCTCAAGTTCTGTTTTTTTGTCTTATTTCTTGTTTGTTTCACTCAAAAAAATATTTTGCATCTTCAAAGTGGTAGGCATGTTGTGTAAATCAAATGATACAAACCCACCAAAAAATCCATTTTAAATTCCAGGTTGTAAGGCAACAAAATAGGAAAAATAGTGGGGGGGTGTGAATACTTTCGCAAGCCACTGTACATAAGCCTACAATAATTATACTCTGATGCGCTCTGCAGCGACTGGGAGGACAGTGTGCAACACATTGCATCCGGAGGACACTGATCCAGTTCTGATCGGAGTAGCCTAATAGTTTGATAGTGATTTTTGCAGGATATTTATTTATTTATTTTTTTACATTCCAGTCGGACACCTTAAATCTATATTCTTCTTGTCGGACAGTTTTTTTTAAACTTGCCCCAGGCAAGAGTTAATGTCGATGTGTGACTGACTATTCTGGGCAGGTCAGCCAGGGTGAGGCAGGTCAGCCAGGGTGAGAATTCTCTGTGTGTCCATCTGTGAATAGGAGCCCCGAGACACTACCCTGTGTCTGACCCAGGCAACGGGTACAACGCTTTGCATGCCAGATAGAACAGACTGTAAAACAACAGATGATAAAAAATGAGTGGGAGGAGTGGCAGCTGGGGTGAGGTCTCACTGACATACTGGAGGTAAGACTTCCTGGTGCGTGATTTAGTGACATGACACAGCAACCTCTCAACCTACAAGGCTATGGTGTGCCTGACCATCCGCTGAACGAAACTGAAAGACAAACGTGGTGGGAAAACCCAATAAATGCCATAGATAATTATTAGAACTTTACTAAACTCCCATCCTTTCAGATCTAGGTCACGGGGGACTAGGGGCTTGATCTGAACAGCACGTGACGGAGACAGATCTTTTGTTTGGGACAGTGCTTTGTGTTAGAGTTGGCTGAACCCAAGTGGTCCTTCATGCTACTCTATTTCTCTGTAATGCAAATGGTAAACGTTTTGATCTGTCACTTCGAGACAGGAGAGGAATCATACATATTTCTCAGAAACTTCCCCGGGCCAACATTTGCTCTTGCTCGCTCTCTAATTATCATTGCGATCATCATTCTCATAAATCAACCATTTTCTTTTGTTATCTTTATAAGCAGCTACTCGTGATAAAGGCCAAGGATTGAAGTGCCGTATCAAACTATATATATATATATTTTTTAAAAGAGACTCAAGGAGGGAAATTGCAATCTGTCTTTTAAAATAATTCTCTCTCACTGCCAGATCCATTTTTTCACCAGTCTTACTCCCATGTCTCCACACTCCATCCATCTCCCTCTCTCCTTTTATTGATCCCTTTCTCCCTCCATCCCGCCCTGTATCCATCTCTCCATTTTCCATTCCATTCCAGTCAAACTGTGCTTTCCTACCCTCTCCTCCTGCAGTTCAGACTCATGCAAAACCCTATCAGTGGTCTTTTGAACACCCAGTCCGGTCTCATCTGTGATTTAGGGGGCTGGGGTGTGGGGAGGGGGGAGGGGGGTGAACATGCTGTTCATCAAGATTAACATCAAAGAGCCTGCCGACTGATTAATACACTAGCACACACACTGTTACCTGGATACAAGTGTAACATATGTAATTGGTCTAATTTTAGAATATCCAAGAACAGAAAGATGTGCAATGCTTATGGATTGTCATCCTACTCATCACAAATATAGATGGTTACCAGAACCAATGTACCAATATAGACATGAATACGTGCTCACAGCAGTCAACATGCTGTTGTGTGCATGTGTAGGGTACCATAGTTTCAGCATATGTTCAGTACAGTAGGAGTATAGAAATGTGTGGGCATAAGTCTTTCCCAGGAGCCTCTCTCTCACCCTCGGATCTGGTAAAGAGATTAATGACTGTTTTGCTGCATCTCTACTCCACTATGGAAAGAGGCATCCATCACCTGTAGGTGTGCTTGTGTGGTGTGGAGGTGTGTGTACGGGGGGCACAAGTTCAGGGATAGGGACTCAGATCACCACTAGACTACACCATATCAAGTTTCAAGTACAAATGCCTTTCTTCCAAGGTCCATATCAATGTAGTACTAAAAATAACAAGGTAGAATAAAAAACACAATAAATAAAAAGAACGAGAAAGAAGCTTTATTAGGTACACCACCCGTTCAGGAAAATGGTTAGCTCCTACAGACACTGAGTCATGTTGCCGTGGCATCGAGGCATTCAGTTACTTTTCGATTGAACATTGGAATGGGCAAAATGAGTGACATAAGAGTCTTTGAGTGTGGCATGATCGTCGTTGCCAGGCACGTTGGTTTCAGTATCTCAGAAATGGCCGGCCTCCTGGGCTTTTCGTGCACGACAGTGTCTAGGGTTTACCGAGAATGGTGCGACAAATAAAAAAAACATCCAGTCAGCGACAGTCCTGTGGGCTAAACAGCTTGTTGATGAGAGATGGAAGGAGAATGGCAAGAATTGTGCAAGCTAACAGGCGGGCCACAAACAGGCAAATAACAGAGCAGTACATCAGTGGTGTGCAGAACGGCATCTCGGAACGCACAACTCGTCACCTGCTGCAATAGCCCATCCAAGACAAAGACCGACCACACCGGGTTCCACTCCTATCAGCTAAAAACAAGACGTGGCTCCAGTGGGCACGCGATCCAACACTGGACAATTAAGGAGTGGAAAACATTGCCTGGGCCGACGAATCCCGGTTCCTGATGCATCATGCTGATGGCAGAGTCAGGATTTGGCGTAAATAGCATGAGTCCATGGCCCCATCCTGCCTGGTGTCAACGGTACAGGCTGGTGGCGGTGGTGTAGTGTGGGGAATGTTTTCCTGGCACACATTAGGTCCCTTGATACCAATTGAGCAACATCTTCATGCCCTGAGGAATTAGAGCTGTTCTGGAGGCAAATGGGGGTTTCGACCCAGTACTAAATGTACCTAATAAACTGCCACTGTGTATATACAGGGTCAGTTCCAATACCATATTTACAACGTGCAGCGATACTGGAGTGATCGAGGTAGATATGTATAGGGGTAAGGTGACTAGGCATCAGGATATATGATAAACAGTAGCAGCAGCGTAAATGATGATTGTATGCGAGTGTATGCGTGTGTAGCCAGTATAAATGTGTGTGTGTTGTGTGTGTCAGTGTGCACATAGAGAAATAAAAATATCACATATCACTCAAAAACAACCAGAGCCCCCAAGTTAGTTGACAACATAGGCAGCAAACCATCTACCTGTAATAACACACACAGTACCTTCCAGTATGATAGCTTACCCTGGCAACCAAGTTCAACCACCAGTGGTTTAGACCGTTGCTACTTTACATACTGGTCATGCAATCTGATTATAACCTTCATTTACATGAAATTGGACATGGCAGATTACAGAAAACAAATACATGCAAACCTGTTTTCATTGTTATTAACACAGGACACAAGTGACATCAGTAAGTGTAGCCTATAACTATAGCACAACCGGCTCGGTTGGGTTGTTTTCCGGAGGATGCACGGCTCTCGACCTTCGCCTCTCCCATGTCCGTACGGGAGTTGCAGCAATGGGACAAGACTGTAACTACCAAATTGGATACCACGAAATTGGGGAGAAAAAGGGGGTAAAATCCAAAAACTAGACAAAAAATAAAACGCCTGTGGACAGTAAATGAACATGGGAGTCATGCCGCAACTTGAGCAATTAAATTAAAACTACTACAGTGATATGATATTACACTGTGGGAACACGAGGCCTTTAAATTGTCCCACTGTCCCTTACAGCCCAGTGTGTCATTCAGTGACCTATCACTTTTAATGGAATATCTAAACATTACCATTTTACTGACTCAGCAGTGTGTGTGTGTGTGTGTGTGTGTATGTGTGTGAGGGACAGGGGGCTACGGGACACACAGGCACAGTCAATGGGACTAGTGCTAGTGTGTCACGACTCTGGACAGCTGCTGGCTGACGCAGCACTGTTGGTTTGTGTGGAGATTTAAATGCATTCATCACCTCCATCATGATCAGAAAGGCTCTGAACAAGGTGGAGCGGAGGAACCGCTGCCTGCCGTTCCTCCTGGACCGTGCGTATCCCTCCCGGGCTCTGATTAAAAAGACCAACGGAAGAGGATGTGAAATGATTTGTGCTGTTCTGATAACGTTATGTTCCTGGAAGCTATGTTCCCAAGATGGTGATCAACATGAGTAGCATGCACCTGTCTGAGGGAGGGAGATGCAGTGGCACTGACTGGCAGTATAAAGACGACAAAATGTAATCTTGGTTGCTATTCTTCAGAGTCCTTCAAATGAGTTTATCAATCAATCAATGACACTTCAATTTTATGGCATGTCAGTTGTGACATCATAATGCCAGTCGTGACTTCATATTTGTGAGAAATAGAAGGCTGGTGGGTAAAAAGTGAGAGAAATCTAGACTAGAAAGTGAGAGAGGGAGCAAGAAAGAGTGAGGGATCATTATACACTGAGCAAAAATATAAAAATGCTGGTCCGATGTTTCATGAGCTTAAATAAAAGAACTCCGACATTTTCCATACACACAAAAAGCATCCTTCTCTCAAATGTTGTGCACACATTTGTTTGCATCCCTGTTAGTCAGCATTTCTCCTTTGACAAGATAATCCATCCACCTGACAGGTGTGGCATATATAAGCTGATTAAACAACATGATCATTACTCAGGTGCACCTTGTGCTGGGGACAATAAAAGCCACTAAAATGTGCAGTTGTGTCACACAACACAATGCCATAGATGTCTCAAGTTGAGGGAGCATGCAATTGGCATGTTGACTACAGGAATGTCCACCAGAGCTGTTGCCAGAGAATTGAAGGTTCATTTCTCTACCATAAGCCGCTTCCAACGTTGTTTTAGAGGATTTGGCAGTACGTCCAATTGGCCTCACAACCACAGGCGTCGTGTGGGCGAGCGGTTTGCGGATGTCAACGTTGTGAACAGAGTGCCCCATGGTGGCGGTGGGGTTATGGTATGGGCAGGCATAAGCTACGGACAACGAATACAATTGCATTTTATCGATTGCAATTTGAATGAACAAAAAGGTATATGTGACCAACAGATGCAAAGCTGTATTCCCAGTCATGTGAAATCCATAAATTAAGGACTAATTAATCTATTTCAATTGACTGATTTTGGCATGGGTCCTCAGATCCTCAAAAAGTTCTACAGCTGCACCATCGAGAGCATCCTGACTGGTTGCATCACTGCCTGGTATGGCAACTGCTTGGCCTCCAACCGCAAGGCACTACAGAGGGTAGCGCGTACGGCCCATTAAATCACTGAGGCCAGGCTTCCTGCCATCCAGGACCTCTATACCAGGCGGTGTCAGAGGAAGGCCCTAAAAATTGTCAAAGACTTCAGCCACCCTAGTCATAGACTGTTCTCTCTGCTACTGCACGGCAAGTGGTACCGGAGCGCCAAGTCTAGGTCCAAAAGGCTTCTTAACAGCTTCTACCCCCAAGCCATAAGACTCCTGAACAGCTAATCAAATGGCTACCCGGACTACTTGCATTGTTCCCCCACCCACCCCCTTTTACGCTGCTGCTACTCTGTTTATTATCTATGCATAGTCACTAACTACCTACATGTACATATTACCTCAACTAACCTGTGCCCCCGCACATTAACTCTGTACCGGTACCCCCTGTATATAGCCTCGTTATTGTTATTTACTTATCTATTTTTTTCTTAACACTTATTTTTCTTAAAACTGCATTGTTGGTTAAGGGCTTATAAGTAAGCATTTCACTGTAAGGTCTACACCTGTTGTACTCGCCACATGTGACAAATAAAATTTGATTTGATTTTGATTTGATTTCCTCATATGAACTGTAACTCGGTAAAAATCAATGAAATTGTTGCATGTTGAGTTTATATTTTTGTTTAGTATACATTCTGTATCTCACCACAGCGGTTTGTTGGGACGACTGGTCGCTGCTCCACACGCCAGTCATTTGCAACCTCATTTGTCACAATGAATTACCCAAATATCACAGCAGCAATAAAGTTGTAATGGCGATAACCGCATGCATCAAAGTAACTCAAAAACGTTGCTTCTTCTGCGTCATAAGCTCCTAGAGTCAGTCAGTCCCTGACTGCAGTTTCTTGGGGCTTTTTCCCCTCAGTGACAGAAACATAGAAGAAGCTGAAACAAGCTGCCAAAGCTTGCCTTTTCGTTTTCCCAGTAGAGGGGTACTATTTCATCAGAAACGCCTCTCTCAGGATGACCGTGAGCCACACCAGCCTCCCTACTGAGACTCAGAGGGGGGCAGCATTACATGATTCATTGTCACATAACCTGCTCACAACAACGTTAGGGTGTCCTGTTAGTGTCAGCGCAGCTCACTTACTTTGTGGTAGGGTACAGTGAAAACAATATAGCTATCAACATTAGCACCGACTGACAGAGTGGGCTGAAGCAGGATTGTGAAAGGGTAGGATATTCTGTTTCCCTCAACACACCACCACTCCATTGAACACACACTTAGGAAGCACGTACCCTGTGTGTGATGTTTATTGCAATACAGTAGTCACATGCACACCCTGTTTGTACTGCATGTGACAGTAGGTTATGCAACAAACACCACAATAGAAACTGGTTCCATTGTAGTGTATTCAGGGTTGGTGTGCTGAGAGCTAGTCTTACTGGGGTCCGACATAATGAAAAAAAAAAATTATTACAGACAATATAATGTACCATTTACATTATTTTTAAACATTAACATGTAGTGTGCATCTATCAGTTACACATACGTGTCAGTACATACACGCAAAAAGTAGGTCACATTGGGGAGAAGCGTACCGTGAGGTGTTGCTTTATTTGTTTTTTGAAACCAGGTTTGCTGTTCACTTGCGCTATATGAGATGGAAGGGAATTAAATGCAAGGCTCTGTATAGTTTCCTTGAATTTGTTCTGGAACTGGGGACTGTGAAAAGACCCTTGGTGGCATGTCTGATGTGGTAAGTGTGTGTATCAGTGCTGTGTGCAAGTTGACTATGCAAACAATTTGGAATTTCCAACACATTAATGTTTCTTATAAAATCAAGAAGTGATGCAGTCAGTCTTTCGTCAAGTCTTAGCCAAGAGAGACTGGTATGTATAGTTTTGTTATTAGCCCTCAGATTACAATGAAGAGCAATATGTGCAGCTCTGTTTTGGGCCAGCTGCAGCTTAACTAGGTACTTCTTTGCAGCACTAGACCATGTGACTGGACAATAATCAAGATAAAACTAGAGCCTGCAGGACTTGCTTTGTGGAGTGTGGTGTCAAAAAAGCAGAGCATCTCTTTATCACGGCCAGACCTCTCCCCAGATTTACAACCATTGAAGGGCTGACCCCAATTAGTTGACTGTTTGGTCGATCAAGAGGTGTGTGTGTGTGTATATATATATATATATATATATATATATACACACACACACACACACACACAACCAGTCAAAAGTTTGGACACCTTATATGAACCGTAACAGTAAAATCGTAGAAATTGTTGCATGTTGCGTTTTAATTGTTTTGTTCTGTGTATGTATATATACGGTACCAGTCAAAAGTTTGGACACACCTACTCATTCCAGGGTTTTTCTTTATTTTTACTATTTTCTACATTGTAAAATAATAGTGAAGACATCAAAACTATGAAATAACACATTTTGTATTTATTTATTTTATTTATTTATTTTACCTTTATTTAACTAGGTAAGACAGTTAAGAACAAATTCTTATTTACAATGACGGCCTACACCGGCCAAACCCGGACGACGCTGGGTCAATTGTGCGCCGCCCTATGGGACTCCCAATCACGGCCGGTTGTGATACTGCCTGGAATCAAACCAGGGGGTCTGTAGTGATGCCTCAAGCACTGAATCATGTAGTAACCAAAAGAGTGTTAAACAAATCAAAATATATTTTATATTTGAGATTCTTCAAAGTAGCCACCCTTTGCCTTGATGACAGCTTTGAACACACTTCGCATTCTCTCAACCAGCTTCACCTGGAATGCTTTTCCAACAGCCTTGAAGGAGTTCCCACATATACCGACCACTTGTTGGGTGCTTTTCCTTCACTCTGCGGTCCGACTGATCCCAAACCATCTCAATTGGGTTGAGGTCGGGGGATTGGGGAGGCCAGGTCATCTGATGCAGCACTCTCCTTCTTTGTAAAATAGCCCTTACACAGCCTGGAGGTGTGGTGGGTCATTGTCCTGTTGAAAAACAAATGACAGTCCCACTAAGCCCAAACCAGATGGGATGTGGCATTGCTGCAGAATGCTGTGGTAGCCATGCTGGTTTAGTATGCCTTGAATTCAAAATAAATCACAGTGTCACCAGCAAAGCACACCCACACCATAACACCACCTCCTCCATGCTTTACGGTGGGAAATACACATGCGGAGATCATCCGTTCACCCACACCACGTCTCACAAAGACACACGGTTGGAACCAAAAATCTCCAATTTGGACTCCAGACCAAAGGACACATTTCCACCGGTCTAATGTACATTGCTCATTTTTCTTGGCCCAAGCAAGTCTCTTCTTATTATTGGTGTCCTTTAGTAGTGGTTTCTTTGCAGCAATTCGACCATGAAGGCCTGATTCACACAGTCTCCTCTGAACAGTTGATGTTGAAATGTGTCCGTTACTTGAACTCTGTGAAGCACTTATTTAGGCTGCAATCTGAGGCTGGTAACTAATGAACTTATCCTCTGCAGCAGAGGTAACTCTGGGTCTTCCATTCCTGTGGAAGTCCTCATGAGAGCCAGTTTCATCATAGCGCTTGATGGTTTTTGCGACTGCACTTGAAGAAAATGTAAACGTTCTTGAAATGTTCCATATTGACTGACCTTCATGTCTTAAAGTAATGATGGACTGTTGTTTCTCTTTGCTTATTTGAGCTGTTCTTGCCATAATATGGACTTGGTCTTTTACCAAATAGGGCTATCTTCTACCTTGTCACAACACAACTGATTGGCTCAAATGCATTAAGAAAGAAAGACATTCCACATATTAACTTTTAAGGAGGTACACCTGTTAATTGAAATGCATTCCAGGTGACTACCTCATGAAGCTGGTTGAGAGAATCCCAAGAGTGTGCAAAGCTGTCATCAAGGCAAAGGGTGGCTATTTGAAGAATCTCAAGTATATTTTGATTTGTTTAACACTGAGTAGGTGTGTCCAAACTTTTGACTGGTAGTGTATATACACACACACACACACACACACACACACACAGTACCAGTTGAAAGTTTGGACACACCTACTCATTCCAGTAAAAATTGTAATGGCACACGAGACACCTGTCTGATTCGCGCCCATCTCAGTTTACTAATCCATTGCGGAGGCCTAGACTAATCCATTGCGGAGGCCGCGGGGATGGCACAGTCCAAGAAGAAGGGGAGTGTTGCTGAGATGCACAATGCACGTCTCTCTCCAGAATGTGCTCTCTTCCGCCAATTTGTGAAAATGTGTTGTTTCACAACTTCATTGTGTGAATTGTTTGCATTTGATTGTTAGTGTCTATCAATTCCCCATGACATATATCACCAGTAGTGCATTTACCGTTATTTCGTAATCTACAATGTTTGTTTAGTTACGGTCATTTCTGTTAATGCATTCAATATTTCATTACTCCAGTCTTTTACCGTTCTCATTGTCGGAGTGGACACGTTGTTTGCAGAGCGCACAACCTACGCTTGTGAGAAACAAGTTTTGTTTTTTAAATCCCATTCATGAGTTTTGTCAATTTAGTCATTGTCTTTTGTTTGGAGCGCGCCTGTCAATGTTGAGTAAGGACGCGCACCTGATTACACATAGAAGTAGGCCTATAGGCTACGTGGCCTGCGCGCAAATGTAGCCAAATAAACGTAGAACGCACCACCACTATTGAGCTGTGGAGCTTCTCAAAGTAATGTTGATTTCTTCACCTCAAACAGCAAGCAAAGTGTCTGTTTTTACATCCATTGAGAATGACAATAGTTCCTCAATGTATTTGGAGAAAAAAGTCCAGCTCTCTCCCTTTTAATAAATCTCTGAAGCTGGAGACTCTTATCTCCCTCACTAACTTTAAGCATCAGTTGTCAGAGCACCTTACCGATCACTGCACCTGTACACAGCCCATCTGAAATTAGCCCACCCAACTACCTCATCCCTATATTGTTATTTATTTTGCTCTTTTGCACCCCAGTATCTCTATTTGCACATAATCTCTTGCACATCTAGCATTCCAGTGTTAATACTAATTGTAATTATTTAGCACTATAGCCCATTTATTGCCTTACCTCCATAACTTGCTACATTTACACATATATCTTTTTTGTTGTATTTTTTGACTTTATGTTTTCTTACCCCATATGTAACTCTGTGTTGTTGTTTTTATCGCACTGCTTTGCTTTATCTTGGCCAGGTCGCAGTTGTAAATGAGAACTTGTTCTCAACTGGCTTATCTGGCTAAATAAAGGTGAAATAAAAATAAATAAATAAATAACCACTCAGCGTGAAAGTGAAAAATGTAATGCTCTGATCCAGTGGAAATGTCATAAAATAGGTCTATCTGATGACCTCTTATCCCTTGCGCAAATAGCCTACAGCTGTGTGTGTCCCGAGCTCACTGGCACAGGAAACTGAGGGCCCAGAATATTTTATACAATGTTGCAAGTTTACTAGCACAAGCTTCAGACAAGACCCAAGTTGATAGTTGATACATTGTTTCAAGTTCGTTGCAGACAGGCCATGCGTAGCCAATGTGATTTATAGGATATATATTTTTATCAGGATATTTTCTACCTGCAGGCTGCAATGTTTTTATTTGTTGGCTTTATGTAGGCTATTTTTACATATTGGCAATGGCAATAGAAGTTACTTTTATATTTGTATCATTTTCATTTAGATTTGGATAGAATTTTGATAAACCACATGACAATGATTGAGATATGAAGACGTTATTATAAATTAAATGAAACTGTTCAACGAAAATGTACATATGAAAACCATAACTGCCACGCAGATCGGTAGAAATGGTCAGTTAAATTGGCATTTCACATGACAAAGGTTGTCGACTACTCGTGTAGCCCATTAACAGCAACTTCAGGAGCGTAACGGCAGAATCTGCGAAAGCCAGCAGGAGCAGGATTACTGGCTCCCTCAAGTCATTTGTGTCTGATTTAATCAAACAGTGTGCTTAAAGCATCAGACAAGCTCAATACATATAGTTTATTTTATTAAAACACATAGCGTGTGTCTATATGGAAAAATACACATTTTAAAATTTCAAACAAACGATCGGTCAAAAGAACAGACGACTTTCGATCGACCGAGATTGTTTTTAGTCGGGGACAGCCCTAAACCATTGAATCAATATGTTGACCATGACAGTTTACAATCTAAAGTAACACCAAGTAATTTAGTCTCATCAACAGCCACACCATTCATTACCAGATTCAGCTGACATCTAGAACTTAGGGAATGATTTGTACCAAATACATTGCTCTTAGTTTTAGAGATGTTCAGGACTGGTTTATTACTGGCCACCCATTCTAAAACTGACTGCAACTATTGCAGTGATTTCATTAGCTGTGGTTGCTGACGCGTATAGGGTTGAATCATTACCCTTCATGGACACAGGCTTTCTTTAATTAATGCCAGTGGCAGGTCATTGGTAAAAATAGAAAAAATAGTTGAGGGCCTAGAGAGATGCCCTGCGGTACACCACACTTCCCATGTTTAACATTAGAGAACCTTCCATTAAAGAAGACCCTATGTTCTATTAGATAGATTGCCATATCGTGGATTCAGAGCTGAGGTTGAAAAACCATAACAACAGGTTATGGTCAATAATGTCAAAAGGCTGCACTGAAATCTAACAGTTCAGCTCCCACAATCCAAACACACCAAGAATGTCATGAAGAGGGCACGACAACGCCTTTTACCCCTCAGGAGACTGAAAATATTTGGCATGGGTCCCCAGATCCTCAAAAAGTTCAACAGCTGCACCATCGAGAGCATCCTGACCGGTTGCATCACCGCCAGGTATGGCAACTGCTCGGCATCCGACTGTAAGGCGCTACAGAGGGTAGTGCGTACAGCCCAGTACATCACTGGGCCAAGCATCCTGCCATCCAGGACCTTTTTATTTTACCTTTATTTAACTAGGCAAGTCAGTTAAGAACAAAATCTTATTTACAATGACAGCCTACACCGGCCAAACCCGGACGACGCTGGGCCAATTGTGCGCCACCCTATGGGACTCCCAATCACAGCCGGTTGTGATACAGCCTGGAATCGAACCAGGGGGTCTGAGGTGACGCCTCAAGCACTGAGATGCAGTGCCATAGACCGCTGCGCCAGTCGAGGGCCACTTATATACTAGGCAGTGTCAGAGGAAGGCCCAACAATGTGTCAAAGACTCCAGTCACCCAAGTCATAGACTGTTCTCTCTGCTACCGCACGGTAAGCGGTACCGGAGCACCAAGTGTAGGTCCAAAAGGCTCCTTAACAGCTTCTACCCCCAAGCAATAAAGACTGCTGAACAATTAATCAAATGGCCACCTGTACTATTTACATTGACCCCCCCTTTGTTTTACACTGCTGCTACCCGCTGTTTATTATCTATGCATAGTCACTTTACCCCTACCTACATGTGCAAAATACCTTGACTAACCTGTACCCCCGCACATTGACTCGGTACCGGTACCCCCTGTATATAGCCCACCCAACTATCTCATCCCCATATTGTTATTTATTTTGCTCATTTGCACCCCAGTATCTCTATTTGCACATCATCTTCTGCACATCTATCACTCCAGTGTTAATACTAAATTGTAATTATTTTGCACTATGGCCTATTTATTGCCTTACCTCCATTACTTACTACATTTGCACACACTGTATATAGATTTTCTATTTTCTATTGTGTTATTGACTGTACGTTTTTGTTTATTCCATATGTAACTCCATGTTATTGTTGTTTTTATCACACTGCTTTGCTTTATCTTGGCCAGTTCGCAGTTGTAAATGAGAACTTGATCTCAACTGGCTTACCTGGTTAAATAAAATAAAAAAATGTATTGTGTTACTTTCTATTTTATTTTTTACTTTAGTTTATTTAGTAAATATTTTCTGAACTCCATTTCTTGAACTGCATTGTTGGTTAAGGGCTTGTTAGTAAGCATTTCAGGGTAATGCAATTTTATATTATTAATTTATTTCAACCAATCATCAGTCATTTGTGTCAGTGCAGTACATGTTGAGTGCTCTTCTCTATAAGCATGCTGAAAGTCTTAATTTGTTTACAGAGAAATAGCATTGTGTTTGGTAAAAAAACAAACATCCAATGGTTTGCCTATTCCAGCTCTGCATTTGTGTGGTCATGATGCACTATGGATGTCGCCCACCCAGGTGGCTATAGGGTTCATAGGTCACCTGACGTGACTGAGGTCGTGGGTTCAAACCTCAGATGTTAATAATTGAGTGTGGGGGCTGTGAATGGTTCTACACTAGGAAAAATCTAAATACTTCCACCCCATGGGATCATTCATTGATTAGGCCTATACAACAGCCATATAATGGGTTAGTTGTAGGCCTAGTCAGCAGAGTAAGCAAGGCCTACTCTTGTGACAAAGAGTTTTAATGTACCATCCACTAAAACGCATTAAGGAAAGAAAACACATATCAATATGATAACTGGCTCATTCACTGGTCCATCCCACGGTAAAGCCGTCAGACACTTCATCTGGACATTACTCCAGGAGATAAAGCATTTTCCATTTAAACTGCAACAGATCCACTTGAATAGGCGTCCGATTTGGTAAACCCATCCCCGCTGTAAAATATCTCTCCTGTTTGCCCACCTGTCTGTAGACTCACAGACTAGACTGACGTCAACTCAGCTGTGCCAATGGGAAACTGTCCAAAGCAGGGTATCAAATAGCAAGCAGACATGCAAGTTCTGCAAAGGAGTAGACTACAATACAGTGGCCTAATACTTTCTGCAAAAAACTGCTTTCCTGATGTAAGTAATACCCATTACGGTGGCCTAGTCGGTGTCCCAGTTTTCGACAGAATGAGGTGCTGAATATTCTGCATGTTGTCAACAATATTTTTGGGGGGAAATTATTTGTATTTGCTTGTAGCCACTCCGAATATCGTTTCGAAAACATTCTAATCATAATCAGTTTATTCATATTTTGTCATTATTTCCCAAGCTATTGTAAACGGTGGGATGAATGAATAAAACATGTTTCATTACAAGTAAATGCCAAAGACAAGTTATGCTTCTCAAGTTACCAAGCCTCGCTTCCCAGTCGACATAATTGGATTTAAATAAAGTCCAAAATTAGCCTTCTCGTACGAATGGCTTATTGAGTCGCTGCAGCTTCATAAAAACAACATGTACAAAAAAAAAAAACTGTGCGACAAAGTTGTAAACATTGCCAAGTTTTCTAAACATCAAGAATAGAGAGCATATTGAACAACACTATGGAATGTGTTCAAACATTATTATATTCGACGCAATAAAATTAAACTGGCATGATAGATTTTACTTACGTTCCAATGTAACCAAAAGCCTCGCCTCCCGATCGACAAAGCTCTCACGACGCCAAGTTCCCTCCTTGAGCAAAAAAAACAACCGTTGGACTTTTTTCTATTTTGCTTCGAAGATTTCACCCAAGCCTTACCAACTAAAATCTTCTGTGCTGTTTTATCAGCGAATTTTCTCTATCGACCGATACGGGTATTCGAGACGGGCGGCTTCTTTGTTCCGCGAGCCATTCCGTGGATATCACCATTCATGTGTCGCTGACACGCACTGATTGGCCAAGTCACTCGAGGGATAGGATCCGGAATAGGTGATGGCTAGGGCAACAGCAGAGCCATTTCTTTCCGCAGTCCTAAAGTCTGCCTTTTTTTCGTTGCGAGGATGTAATGACACGACTAGCTAGTTTTGCTCACAACACTGACCTCGGGGAGGGAAGAAGTATCCTAGTCTAAATTTGACAGCACGTCAGTGTTGAGAGAGAGTTGAAAAATGGTCAGGAATTGAAATTAGTTTCTCTATGCAACTAGCCTAAATGCAACTAAATAGCATAGGCCTACATTGCCCAATATTGGACTAAAGGAGCCTAACGTTACTCCTTAGTCCAAGTACCTTACATGTTCTGTTTAAAGGGCGAATTTGCTCTGGAAGCCAAAACAGCCAAATACTCCATCTAAACGGAATCTATTCTCAATTGCTGTAAGGTTCTAGAAACATAAATCCCTCTACTTTCATATCACATCAAAATAATTTCACAAATGCAAAATAAACACTTACTGTACACAGTTTTAACCGGTTGTAACAGTATTTATCAGTGACAACACGTTTGTAGCGTCCATCTTCTGTGTTTGGAGATTAACACAGTTAGTCTGAGTTTATTTTTTATGTTTACAAGGACGGTGCACATTAATCAACATTTCAGTAAAAGTGCCGGTTTTAGCCAACCAGCAAATTTTCAACCTGCAGTCCCTGGGCAGGTTATTAAAAGCAATAACAATACAGACAAACAATGAGCAGTACGGACATGCAGAGCAACATAGGACAAGCAACAGTTAGCACGCAGACAGAGCAATAGCACAAAAAGCAACAAAACGGTAGATGGATGATTTTAAATATGTTATTGGACCATAAACAGATATGGCTCATTAACCTTTATGGACCAAATAATGATGATCCACGCTTCTTTGACAATATAATAAATGATCAACCCTGCAATTAATACAAGACTCTATTATTATGGTGGGAGATTATAATACTGTTTTAAATAGCTCAATGGACCGTAAAGGAAATCACACTACAAACTATCACCTTCATGCTCTTAAGAAAATCATGAATGTCATGGATACATTAGAACTAGTGGATATATGGAGGCTTAAATATCCTGACCTAGTGATATATACATGGCGGAGACTCAATCAAGCTAGTTGTCTTGACTTCTTTCTTATGTCATTCTCGTTGGCACCAAAAGTTAATAAAGTGTTGATAGGGGACAGAATGCGGTCGGACCATCATATAATTGGCATATACATTAATCTTACTTAATTTCCACGTGGGCGAGGATATTGGAAATGTAATCAAAGCCTATTGGATTATAACTTGTTTTTAACTAGGACAGAGGAATTTATAACTGAATTTTCAGACATAACATAGGTACAGCAAATCCCCTTATTGTATGGGACACTTTTAAATGTGCCTTTAGAGGCCATGCAATTCAGTACTCATCTCGAAAACAAAAGCAATTTACAGTGAGGGAAAAAAGTATTTGATCCCCTGCTGATTTTGTACGTTTGTCCACTGACAAAGAAATGATCAGTCTATAATTTTAATGGTAGGTTTATTTGAACAGTGAGAGACAGAAGAACAACAAAAAAATCCAGAAAAACGCATGCCAAAAATGTTATAAATTGATTTGCATTTTAATGAGGGAAATAAGTATTTGACCCCCTCTCAATCAGAAAGATTTCTGGCTCCCAGGTTTCTTTTATACAGGTAACGAGCTGAGATTAGGAGCACACTCTTAAAGGGAGTGCTCCTAATCTCAGTTTGTTACCTGTATAAAAGACACCTGTCCACAGAAGCAATCAATCAGATTCCAAACTCTCCACCATGGCCAAGACGAAAGAGCTCTCCAAGGATGTCAGGGACAAGATTGTAGACCTACACAAGGCTGGAATGGGCTACAAGACCATCGCCAAGCAGCTTGGTGAGAAGGAACACAAAAGAACTGTCAATCTCCCCGGCCTGGGGCTCCATGCAAGATCTCACCTCGTGGAGTTGCAATGATCATGAGAACGGTGAGGAATCAGCCCAGAACAACACGGGAGGATCTTGTCAAGGATCTCAAGGCAGCTGGGACCATAGTCACCAAGAAAACAATTGGTAACACACTACGCCGTGAAGGACTGAGATCCTGCAGCGCCCACAAGGTCCCCCTGCTCAAGAAAGCACATATACAGGCCTGTCTGAAGTTTGCCAATTAACATCTGAATGATTCAGAGGAGAACGGGGTGAAAGTGTTGTGGTCAGATGAGACCAAAATCGAGCTCTTTGGCATCAACTCAACTCGCCGTGTTTGGAGGAGGAGGAATGCTGCCTATGACCCCAAGAACACCATCCCCACTGTCAAACATGGAGATGGAAACATTATGCTTTGGGGGTGTTTTTCTGCTAAGGGAACAGGACAACTTCACCGCATCAAAGGGACGATGGACGGGGCCATGTACCGTCAAATCTTGGGTGAGAACCTCCTTCCCTCAGCCAGGGCATTGAAAATGGGTTGTGGATGGGTATTCCAGCATGACAATGACCCAAAACACACAGCCAAGGCAACAAAGGAGTGTCTCAAGAAGAAGCACATTAAGGTCCTGGAGTGGCCTAGCCAGTCTCCAGACCTTAATCCCATAGAAAATCTGTGGAGGGAGCTGAAGGTTCGAGTTGCCAAACGTCAGGCCCGAAACCTTAATGACTTGGAGAAGATCTGCAAAGAGGAGTGGGACAAAATCCCTCCTGAGATGTGTGCAAACCTGGTGGCCAACTACAAGAAACGTCTGACCTCTGTGATTGCCAACAAGGGTTTTGCCACCAAGTACTAAGTAATGTTTTGCAGAGGGGTCAAATACTTATTTCCCTCATTAAAATGCAAATCAATTTATAACATTTTTCACATGTGTTTTTCTGGATTTTTTTGTTGTTATTCTGTCTCTCACTGTTCAAATAAACCTACCATTAAAATTATAGACTGATCATGTCTTTGTCAGTGGGCAAACATACAGAATCAGCAGGGGATCAAATACTTTTTTCCCTCACTGTAGGTCAAAAGGGTCCATACTAACAAAGGAAATAGAAGGTCTAACAGAACAGATAGATAGCAATTAAAACTGTAACATAGAGTCTCAGAATAAATGAGAGGAAAAACAAAAAGAAATGGAGAAACTTATTAAAGAAAGATCAAGTGTAATATATTATAAAAAATAAAACAAACTGGATGGAATATGGGGGGAAATGCACCAAATTCTTTTTTAATCTTCAACATAGAAATGCTACCAAAAATAATTGACTGAAACTGGTTACAAATGACGGAGTCACCCATGATTCACCAAATTATATTTTGAAGGAGGAAGCAAAGTACTTTAAGCATGTGTTTTCGTTTCAGTCACCTCCATCTCCTCTAACTGAAGGTAATTGTATTTTTTTTTGTTCTATTGATAATGTAAAGTTAACAGCCATACAGAAAGACTAATGTGAAGGTGAAATTACAGAGGAGGACTTTATGGATGCAGTTAAAGACTTTAAGTCTGGGAAAACTCCAGGGTTGGATGGCATACCAGTCGAGCTATACCAAACCTTTTTTGATATACTCAGAGGATCGTTATTAGCATGTTTTAACCACTCCTATGTAAATGGTAGATTATCAGACACTCAAGAAGAAGGTCTGATTTCATTATTACTGAAACAGGATACAAGTGGGAAATATAACGATCCAGTCCATAAAAAAAAATTGGACGCCCCTTACACTTCAGTGTTGTGATGCAAATATTCTAGCAAAATGTATAGCACATAGAATAAAAAAGTCAGGTTTTTTACATGGACGATACATTGGATATAATATAAGGCAAGTACTGGAAACAATAGAACACTATGAAAAATCTGGGAAACCAGGCCTGCTATTCATAGCAGACTTTGAAAAGGCATTTGATAAAGTACGACTGGAGTTTATATATAAATGCCTGGAGCATTTCAATTTGGGAGAATCTCTTATAAAATGGGTTAAAATCATGTATAGTAACCCTAGGTGTAAATAATGGCTATTTCTCAGAAAGTTTTAAACTGTCAAGAGGAGTAAAACAAGGTTGTCCACTATCGGCATATCTATTTATTATGGCCATCGAAATGTTAGCTATTAAAATCAGATCCAACAATAATATCAAGGGATTAGAAATCCAGGGCTTAAAAACAAAGGTGACATTGTACGCTGATGATTCATGTTTTCTTTTAAATCCACAACTTGAATCCCTCCACAGCCTCATAGAGGATCTAGATACATTTTCTAACCTCTCTGGATTACAACCAAATTATGATAAATGTACTATATTACGTATTGGATCACTAAAAAATACAATTTTTACATTACCATGTAGTTTACCAATAAAATGGTCTGATGGTGATGTGGATATGCTCGGAATACATATCCCAAATGAAATAAATGATCTCACGCCAATACATTTTAATAGAAAGTTAGCAAAAATAGATAAGATCTTGCTACCATGGAAAGGTAAATACCTGTCTATTTGTGAAAAAATCACCCTGATTAACTCTTAGTATTATCCCAGTTGACCTATTTGCTTATGGTCTTGCCTACGCCTAGCGAACAGTTTTTTAAATTATATGAGAAAAAAAGATTCAATTTTATTTGGAACGGCAAGCCAGACAAAATTAAACGGTCCTATTTATATAATGAGTATGAATTCGGAGGACAGGAATTATTAAATATTAAAGCATTAGACCTATCACTAAAAGCTTCAGTCATACAAAAGTTATACTTAAATCCGAACTGGTTCTCTAGAAAATTAGTAAGATTGTCTCACCCATGTTCAAGAATGGCCTTTTTCCCTTTATTCAGATTACAACCTCTCACTTTCAGTTATTTGAAAAGGAAATCATCTCCCAAATATCACTATTTCTAAAACAAGCCATAGAAAGTTGGTTGCAATTTCAATTTAATCCTCCAGAAACAACAGAACAAATAATGCAACACATATTGTGGTTAAATTCAAATATAGTAATTGATTAAAAAATTTTTTTTTTTTTGAAAAAATGTTTAAAAGAGGTATAATCTTCGTAAATGATATCATAGGTAGGACTGGTGGAGTTATGTAGCACTTGCAGCTAACTAAAACATATGGAAATGTCTGCTCTACCCAAAATTACAACCAAATAATTGCAGCATTACCGCAAAAATGGAAGAGGAAAGTGGAAGGGGGAAAAAGTAAGGAACTTGTCTGTCGGCCCTGCATTAAAGACCATAATTGGTTAAAGAAAATTGTGATAAATAAAAAAGTATACCAGTTTCATTTAAGGACCAAAGGATTGGCAGCCGTCCTATATAGATTGCAAAATAGTTGGGAAGAGATTTTTGACATACCAATTCCATGGCATAGTGTTTATGAACTGATACGCAAAACGACACCGGATTCAAAACTTATAATTTTTCATTTTAAATTATTATGCAAAATTCTTGCTACCAATATAAAGTTATTTATATGGGGGCTACAATCTTCCCAGCTCTGCAGATTTTGCTGCGAAGAGACAGAATCATTAGATCATTTGTTTTGGTACTGCCAATTTGTAGCTTGTTTTTGGTCACAGGTCCAGGTGTTACGGATACAGGTATCCTGTATGTGTTTTTGTGTTTTTCCTCTCCTTCTGCCCTAATCACAGGTGTCCTTTGTGTTCCTGATTGGTGGTCGTTGGGGTGTCCCACCTGTCCGACATCCGTTTATCTGCTGATTGCTGAGGTGGACCAATCAGTGGACATTCCTCTGCATTGCACCACCTGTTTCTGGTTTTTCACTCACATCACACATCCCATTGTTTTAAAAGCCAGTCAATTGTGTTTGCTGACAGAGACTATTTTCGTTTGTGAGTATGGATACTGTGGTGTCCTGTTTTTTGTGTACTCACTCATTTGCTGGTTACTCTATATGGTAACTATGTTGTGTGTTCCTGGGAAAAGGGGGATTTAGCAAGTTGCCCTTGGTCATACATTACCCGTAGAAAGAACATTGTCTAAAAACACTAGTTAGACCTGAGCGGACCACCCACTGTATTTTTGTATGATTAGCAGTAGCTTAGCGGTTCTTGAGGCAGGCAAGATCAGTTTAGGTTTTTTTTACATTATTGTTTCATTCCTTGGGTCCTCCTCAGCCCTTTTCCCAAACCTTTACCGTATGATCATAATAAACATTTTGTGTTTGACGGTAGCTTATGGTTGTCGGTGTATTTTTGTTCTCACTGTTTCCGTGTCACTATTCTAATTTGCATGAGTTATGTTACGGGTCTCTTTTCCATCCACCCTAGACTTTTAAAGCCACGGGGTTCGTAACACCAGGAATGGCTGAAAGATTGCAATATTTACCTGGAGCTAACCCTGCAGATAGCACTACTGGGTGATCTGAAAAGTCATAGTCAATTGATCAATAATATAATAATACTTTTAGCAAAAACATTTATTTTCAATTTACAATCTGTAGAAACAATGAGAATAGAAGGGTTCAGAACTTTTGTGAAACATCACAGTACAGTAAAAATATATATGGCAAATAGAAATCCAATATGGATGGTGTTAAGAGATACAGTGGGGAGAACAAGTATTTGATACACTGCCGGTTTTGCAGGTTTTCCTACTTACAAAGCATGTAGAGGTCTGTAATTTTTATCATACATACACTTCAACTGTGAGAGACGGAATCTAAAACAAAAATCCCAAAAATCACATTGTATGATTTTTAAGTAATTAATTTGCATGTTATTGCATGACATAAGTATTTGATACATCAGAAAAGCAGAACTTAATATTTGGTACAGAAACCTTTGTTTGCAATTACAGAGATCATATGTTTCCTGTAGGTCTTGACCAGGTTTGCACACACTGCAGCAGGGGTTTTGGCCCACTCCTCCATACAGACCTTCTCCAGATCCTTCAGGTTTCGCGGCTGTCGCTGGGCAATACGGACTTTCAGCTCCCTCCAAAGATTTTATTTTGGGTTCAGGTCTGGAGACTGGCTAGGCCACTCCAGGACCTTGAGATGCTTCTTACGGAGCAACAGCTGTGTGTTTTGGGTCATTGTCAAGCTGGAAGACCCATCTTCAATGCTCTTACTGAGGGAAGGAGGTTGTTGGCCAAGATCTCGCAATACATGACCCCATCCATCCTCCCCTCAATACGGTGCAGTCGTCCTGTCCCCTTTGCAGAAAAGCATCCGCAAAGAATGATGTTTCCACCTCCATGCTTCACGGTTGGGATGGTGTTCTTGGGGTTGTACTCATCCTTCTTCTTCCTCCAAACACGGCGAGTGGAGTTTAGACCAAAAAGCTCTATTTTTGTCTCATCAGACCACATGACCTTCTCCCATTCCTCCTCTGGATCATCCAGATGGTCATTGGCAAACTTCAGACGGGCCTGGACATGCGCTGGCTTGAGCAGGGCGACCTTGCGTGTGCTGCAGGATTTTAATCCATGACGGCATAGTGTTTTACTAATGGTTTTCTTTGAGACTGTGGTCCCAGCTCTCTTCAGGTCATTGACCAGGTCCTGCCGTGTAGTTCTGGGCTGATCCCTCACCTTCCTCATGATCATTGATGCCCCACGAGGTGAGATCTTGCATGGAGCCCCAGACCGAGGGTGATTGACCGTCATCTTGAACTCCTCCATTTTCTAATAATTGCGCCAACAGTTGTTGCCTTCTCACCAAGCTGCTTGCCTATTGTCCTGTAGCCCATCCCAGCCTTGTGCAGGTCTACAATTTTATCCCTGATGTCCTTACACAGCTCTCTGGTCTTGGCCATTGTGGAGAGGTTGGAGTCTGTTTGATTGAGTGTGTGGACAGGTGTCTTTTATACAGGTAACGAGTTCAAACAGGTGCAGTTAATACAGGTAATGAGTGGAGAACAGGAGAGCTTCTTAAAGAAAAACTAACAGGTCTGTGAGAGCCGGAATTCTTACTGGTTGGTAGGTGATCAAATACTTATGTCATGCAATAAAATGCAAATTAATTACTTAAAAATCATACAATGTGATTTTCTGGATTTTTGTTTTAGATTCCGTCTCTCACAGTTGAAGTGTACCTATGATAAAAAATTACAGACCTCTACATGCTTTGTAAGTAGGAAAACCTGCAAAATCGGCAGTGTATCAAATACTTGTTCTCCCCACTGTAGATGGGAGGTGTTGAATGGAGCTGAAGAATGGGACTAATAACAACAAGATAACTAATGTAAAGCATACTGTGTCCATAATAAGGACAGTTGAAGTCGGAAATTTACATACACTTAGGTTGGAGTCATTAAAATGTGTTTTTCAACCACTCCACAAATGTCTTGTTAACAAACTATAGTTTTGGCAAGTCGGTTAGGACATCTACTTTGTGCATGACACAAGTAATCTTTCCAACAATTGTTTACAGACAGATTATTTCGCTTATAATTCACTGTATCACAATTTCAGTGGGTCAGAAGTTTAATTATACTAAGTTGACTGTGCCTTTAAACAGGTTGGAAAATTCCAGAAAATGATGTCATGGCTTTAGAAGCTTCTGATAGGCTAATTTTATTTATTTATATTTAGTCATTTAGCAGATGCTCTTATCCAGAGCGACTTACAGGAGCAATTAGGGTTAAGTGCCTTGCTCAAGGGCACATCGACAGATTTTTCACCTAGTCGGCTCGGGGATTAGAACCAGCGACCTTTCGGTTACTGGCACAACGCTCTTAACCACTAAGCTACCTGCCGCCCCATAATTGACATAATTTGAGTCAATTGGAGGTGTATCTGTGGATGTATTTCAAGGCCTACCTTCAAACTCAGTGCCTCTTTGCTTGACATCATGGGAAAATCAAAAGAAATCAGCCAAGACCTCAGAAACAAATTGTAGACCTCCACAAGTCTGGTTCATCCCTGGGAGCAATTTCCAAACGCCTGAAGGTACCACGTTCATCTGTACAAACAATAGTACGCAAGTATAAACACCATGGGACCATGCAGCCGTCATACCGCTCAGGAAGGAGACGTGTTCTGTCTCCTAGAGATGAACGTACTTTGGTGCGAAAAGTGCAAATCAATCCCAGAACAACAGCAAAGGACCTTGTGAAGATGTTGGAGGAAACAGGTACAAAAGTCTCTATATCCACAGTAAAACGAGTCCTATATCGACATAACCTGAAAGGCCGCTCAGCAAGGAAGAAGCCACTGCTCCAAAAACCATAAAAAAGCCAGACTACGGTTTGCAACTGCACATGGGGACAAAGATCATACTTTTTGGAGAAATGTCCTCTGGTCTGATGAAACAAAAACAGAACTGTTTGGCCATAATGCCCATCGTTATGTTTGGAGGAAAAAGGGGGACGCTTGCAAGCCAAAGAACACCATCCCAACCGTGAAGCACGGGGGTGGCAGCATCATGCTGTGGGGGTGCTTTGCTGCAGGAGGGAGTGGTGCACTTCACAAAATAGATGGCATCATGATGAAGGAAAATGATGTGGATATATTGAAGCAACATCTCAAGGCATCAGTCAGGAAGTTAAAGCTTGGTCGCAAATGGGTCTTCCAAATGGACAATGACCCCAAGCATACTTCCAAAGTTGTGGCAAAATGGCTTAAGAACAACAAAGTCAAGGTATTGGAGTGGCCATCACAAAGCCCTGACCTCCATTCTACAGAAAAGTTTTGGGGAGAACTGAAAAAGCGTGTGCGAGCAAGGAGGCCTACAAACCTGAATCAGTTACACCAGCTCTGTCAGGAGGAATGGGCCAAAATTCACCCAACTTATTGTGGGAAGCTTGTGGAAGGCTACCCGAAATGTTTGACCCAAGTTAAACAATATAAAGGCAATGCTACCAAATACTAATTGAGTGTATGTAAACTTCTGACCCACTGGGAATGTGATGAAAGAAATAAAAGCTGAAATAAATAATTCTCTCTACTATTATTCTGACATTTCACATTCTTAAAATAAAGTGGTGATCCTAACTGACAGGGAATTTTTACTAGGATTAAATGTAAGGAATTGTGAAAAACTGAGTTTAAATGTATTTGGCTAAGGTGTATGTAAACATCCGACTTCAACTGTGTATATATATATATATTTGCAAGAAGAAGAAAAACATGGGGGATTGAAAGTGATGCAGACAATTACATTGATGGAAGTTACAATCTATCTGCAATATTAAAGCTGAAATATATATATTTTTTTAATTTTTAAAAATACAGAAAAGCAACGGTGTTTACACACCTCACAAGCTACAGATATGGAAAGCGGCTATATACAGCTAGGGATTATGTTCACAAGTCTGATTGTCCTTTAGCCATGTCTTTGTTGTTTGTGAAGCTGTGTTAGGTGGTGCAGTTGTGTGTCTGAAGGCAGTGTGTTCCATACATGGGAAGCCCTCACAGAGAAAGCAGATTGACTGAAGGTGCTTTTCCTTAAGGGAACTATACAGTCACCGCTCATGGCAGACCTCGTGGATCTGCTGCCGTGGGTTTGGGTTTTCTGTTTGACAAAAGTACTAAGTGGAGGGGGGGGGGGGCATTTAGGATCTTAAATACAAGACGTGTCGCTGTATTGCGCAAGATTTTTCCAACTCAGGAGCTTATGTTTTCTGAGGATGTAACATTGATGATGGCTATTGGGCTTTCTATCAAGCACTTTGAGAGCCTGTTTGTAGACAGACTGAATGGGTTTTAATGTTGTACAGCTTGGGTCCAACTAGTCAAGCAGTATGTTAAGTGGGGGAGTATCAGTTTTGCTACCTCAGTAGTCAGACAATTTCGAATGAATCCGAAATTAGCTAGGTTGGATTTGGTTATTTGAGTTACCTTTTTCACCTGCTTTTTAAAAGAGAGGTTGGAATCAAGTATGATGCCAAGGTACTTAAAATGGGATACCACCTGGAGCTTCTCCCCTGACACACAGACATCGGGCTCAGTAGCATCAGTTGTCCTCTTTGTGAAGAACATGCAGACTGTTCTTCTCCCCTGACACATAGACATCTGGCTCAGTAGCATCAGTTGCCCTCTTTGTGAAGAACATGCAGACTGTTCTTCTCCCCTGACACAGACATCTGGCTCAGTAGCATCAGTTGCCCTCTTTGTGAAGAACATGCAGACTGTTCTTCTCCCCTGACACAGACATCTGGCTCAGTAGCATCAGTTGCCCTCTTTGTGAAGAACATGCAGACTGTTCTTCTCCCCTGACACAGACATCTGGCTCAGTAGCATCAGCTGCCCTCTTTGTGAAGAACATGCAGACTGTTCTTCTCCCCTGACACACAGACATCTGGCTCAGTAGCATCAGTTGCCCTCTTTGTGAAGAACATGCAGACAGTTTTTTTCACATTGAGTCCACTCTGTCTTCCGTCTGTTTTCCGTAAACAAGCACTGTAACATTGAAATATGGCTGTGTGGGAACACTAACCCTAACCCAATAAATGTGTGTATCAATTTAACCTTGTGTTTTTTGAAAATTATTTATTGCCGATATGAACGATAAGGCCCTTATGCTTTCAAAACCGTACCGCAAGAGATGCGTGTTAATGTTTGGACCAAGCGTTGCGGCTCTTAACAAAACTCCCCCCTACAGAAGATGCCTCTGTCCAATGACTCTTATGTGTAATGTAATGGAACTGAGAGTCATGATCAAGGGCTAAGGCCTACGCAGCTATAGCCTTGAATACAGGCTTGTAGGCTCTTCTCCTAATAGGCCTACAGAGAGTAAGGTAGGCCTACATGAAGGTAGACCAGATAGTAGACATAGGCGTTGTGATTTAGGGCCTATAGATTCTGGCCTAAGGGGCAGGATATCGAAATCAATCAGTTTCAATGAGGCATAGAGTTTAAATCAATTCTAAACATCACCATTGAGCACAAGTCATTGTACAACAATATTGATTATATTATGTCATTATACACATTACCATTGATCACCCAACGGTACACGTCTTTTCTAAGCGCTTGACTGCATACACCTTAGAATTGTTTAAATGGTGCCAGGGGTAAGCTATGCTGTGCTGTGCTCAGACTGCCAGATGAATCTGTTCTCATTGCTGTTGACACACCTGACATTAACAGATCCATAGAACTATGTAAGTTCTCTCTCTCTCTTTCTCGCTCTTTCTCTCGCGCTCTCTCTCTCTCTCTCTCACTTACTCACTCACACACACACACACACACACACACACACACACACACTCAGACACACAGAGTGTGGAGCTATGAATCATCATCAGTTGGATGTTTATGTCTTTAGAGTGACCATCTCGCTGGGGCTGTGAGCAACAGACAGACTGTGTATGTGTGTTCTGTGAGCAACAGACAGACTGTGTGTGTGTGTGTGTTCTGTGAGCAACAGACAGACTGTGTGTGTGTGTGTGTGTGTGTTCTGTGAGCAACAGACAGACGGTGTGTGTGTGTTCTGTGAGCAACAGACAGACTGTGTGTGTGTGTTCTGTGAGCAACAGACAGACTGTGTGGTGTGTGTGTGTTCTGTGAGCAACAGACAGACTGTGTGTGTGTTCTGTGAGCAACAGACAGACTGTGTGTGTGTGTTCTGTGAGCAACAGACAGACTGTGTGGTGTGTGTGTGTTCTGTGAGCAACAGACAGACTGTGTGTGTTTCTCATCATCTTTTCATACTTCACACCAGCCTCCCATAAATGTTCCCACCACCACTCGCGGAAACTTCTTCAAGTCTACAGACACCCACGTCTCTCACTGTCTCTGCTCTGTTTCTGCCTGCGTCTGCCTTTCATTAGCTCTTCCCTTTCTTTTCCCTCCTATTTCTCTCTTCTCACTATGACATTTCCTCCCTGGGGTGTACTAAACCAGATTGATTTGATCATCATGTATTGACAGTCAAACGCTACCATGAAGTTTTCTTCTCATTAAAAACCATGAAAATGAGTAACAGCCTATATTGCTTCCGCTGTGCTGAACTTTCTTTCTCTTTGCCTTATATGTGAGCCAGTGTTTTGTTTTTATTTAATTGTGTGTGTGTGTGTGTGTGTGTGTGTGTGTGTGTGTGTGTGTGTGTGTGTGTGTGTGTGTGTGTGTGTGTGTGTGTGTGTGTGTGTGTGTGAGAGAGAGTAGAGAGAGAGAGAGAGAGAGAGAGAGAAAGAATAGGAAATGATTTTTATTCGGGGTCCCTGATTTCACCCTCCCTTATGTGATGTGGTTTTGCAGGTGATAACTTGTTGGGTGGCAGAGTTAGCCAGAGTTCAGACAAAGCTCAAGTTTAGTGAGTGTCTGTTTGTAGACCTACACAGTGCTGAGGCGGGGATCTTCACCTAGATAGTGGGCAAAATAAGCAGTGGATTTCTGAAGGAACACCCACAGAAAAGTACTTGTCTGTATGAATCTCTATTTTGCTGGGATTTTGCCAGTGCAAATGTAGGCTACCAGACAATTCTGACTGTTCTGCCCCGTAGCTGACTCACCTGACCAGTGGAGGCTGCTGAGGGGTGGACGGCTCATAATAATGTCCGGAATGGAGTAAATGGAATGGTTCATGTTTGATACTGTTCCATTCACTCCATTCCAGCCATTACACCACATTCCAGCCATTATACTCCATTCCAGCCATTATTATGAGCCTCCACTGCACCTGATGTAGGATAAAGTTGTCTCCAGACACTGATCTGAGGTCAGGTTTGGTAGTTTTCCAACTAATGGTTAGGATTAGGGGAAGGGAAAGCTGGTCATTAATGGTTAGGATTAGGGGAAGGGAAAGCTGGTCATTAATGGTTAGGATTAGGGGAAGGGAAAGCTGGTCATTAATGGTTAGGATAAGGGGAATGGGAAGCTGGTCATTAATGGTTAGGATAAGGGGAATGGGAAGCTGGTCATTAATGGTTAGGATAAGGGGAATGGGAAGCTGGTCGTTAATCTGTGCTTACGGGTAACGTCTACTTCGAGTGGCTCACCCTCCCAGAGCAGTCATCTGAGTGTTGCTGAAGAGGAGGATGATGGGAGATTCTCCTGGGCTTATCTAAGACTGGTGTCTCCCCTACCCACCCTCCCTCTCCCACCAGTTATTTCTGTGCAAGATGGGTGGTGCCTTTGCAATGCTGGAAAAGTGATAGAGGGGGAGAAGAGCAGAGATTCAGAGAGACAGGCAGGCAATCAGAAGTGACAGCAAAGGATAGAGAGCGATGGGGAGAGATTGACATAAAGTATAATTTTGAGAGTAGGAAGGATGAGTTAGTCCTCGGAGTAAGCACAGCACCTGAGATGCACTGAATAATAGTTTATTTAGCCAAGAGAACAAAAGCACAAGCCCCTAAGAGTAATCTACTAAGAATGTTTGATATAATCCTCATGACTACGATGGGAAAACAACAGTTTCTCTCTCATTCTTCCTCCTCTCTCTCTTTCTCTCTCTCACTTTCTCTGCCCCCTCCCTTCTTTTCTGAAATGAGGATACAGGCTTAGCAGCTTGCTGCATCTGTTTTTGCAGGGGTGTTGTGGTGTTACTGTGTACCGTTGAAGTCGGAAGTTTACATATACTTAGGTTGGAGTCATTAAAACTTGTTTTTCAACCACTCCACAAATTTCTTGTTAACAAACTAGAGTTTTGACAAGTCGATTAGGACATCTACTTTGTGCATGACACAAGTAATTTTTCCAACAATTGTTTACAGACAGATTATTTCACTTATAATTCACTGTATCACAATTCCAGTGGGTCAGAAGTTTACATACACTAAGTTGACTGTGCCTTTAAACAGCTTGGAAAATTCCAGAAAATGATGTCATGGCTTTAGAAGCTTCTGATAGGCTAATTGACATAATTTGAGTCAATTGGAGGTGCACCTGTGGATGTATTTCAAGGCCTACCTTCAAACTCAGTGCCTCTTTGTTTGACATCATGGGAAAATCAAAAGAAATCAGCCAAGACCTCAGAAAAAAATGTGTAGACTTCCACAAGTCTGGTTCATCCTTGGGAGCAATTTCCAAACGCCTGAAGGTACCACGTTCATCTGTACAAACAATAGTACGCAAGTATAAACACCATGGGACCACGCAGCCATCATACCGCTCAGGAAGGAGACGCGTTCTGTCTCCTAGAGATGAACGTACTTTGGTGCGAAAAGTGCAAATCAATCCCAGAACAACAGCAAAGGACCTTGTGACAATACAGGTACAAAATTATCTATATCCACATTAAAACGAGTCCTATATCGACATAACCTGAAAGGCCACTCAGCAAGGAAGAAGCCACTGCTCCAAAACCGCCATAAAAAAGCCAGACTACGGTTTGCAACTGCACATGGGGACAAAGATCGTACTTTTTGGAGAAATGTCCTCTGGTCTGATGAAACAAAAACAGAACTGCTTGGCCATAATGACCATCGTTATGTTTGGAGGAAAAAGGGGTTTCCTTGCAAGCCGAAGAACACCATCCCAACCGTGAAGCACGGGGGTGGCAGCATCATGCTGTGGGGGTGCTTTGCTGCAGGAGGGACTGGTGCACTTCACAAAATAGATGGCATCATGAGGAAGGAAAATTATGTGGATATATTGAAGCAACATCTCAAGGCATCAGTCAGGAAGTTAAAGCTTGGTCGCAAATGGGTCTTCCAAATGAACAATGACCGCAAGCATACTTCCAAAGTTGTGGCAAAATGGCTTAAGGACAACAAAGTCAAGGTATTGGAGTGGCCATCACAAAGCCCTGACCTCAATCCTATAGAAAATGTGCGGGCAGAACTGAAATGGCGTGTGCGAGCAAGGAGGCCTACAAACCTGACTCAGTTACACCAGCTGTGTCAGGAGGAATGGGCCAAAATTCACCCGACTTATTGTGGGAAGCATGTGGAAGGCTACCCGAAACATTTGACCCAAGTTAAACAATTTAAAGGCAATGCTATCAAATACTAATTGAGTGTATGTAAACTTCTGACCCACTGTGAATATGATGAAAGAAATAAAAGGTCAAATAAATCATTCTCTCTACTATTATTCTGACATTTCACATTCTTAAAATAAAGTGGTTATCCTAACTGACCTAATACAGGACATTTTTACTAGGATTAAATGTCAGGAATTGTGAAAAACTGAGTTTAAATGTATTTGGCTAAGGTGTATGCAAACTTCTGACTTCAACTGTATTTCTGATGCACAATTCCAAACAAAGTCCTAGCCACTACCTCTAAGTACTATAGTCATTCTGAGAGGATTGGATAGTCGGCGGAACATCCTACCTGGCCTGAAGACGGGTTAAGTGGATCTACTACTATACTAATAACACATATCCTTTCCTTTAGGATTAAATGTCAAGGGGTAGGGGCTCGGACATTGAGTATACAATATGTGTTGAAGTTGTTGCATTGAGATTGGCCCATCATACTATTTGGTATTGTTTGTGTGTGTTGAAGGTGTTGTTCATTCTAGTCATATTGAGCTAGCAGTGGAATGATAAAAACAGATGTGTAGATGTCTACTCCAGTTAGCCAGACAGTAGATACTATAGGTCATACAAGAAGTTTGTAGTGATTCCTATGTTGTTGATGTAAAGAATATATGTTGGTCCGTGATGTGTAATGAGCAGCAAACAGACACTGCACTTGACACATTTATTGCTTATTCCAGTTACTAATAAGCATGCACCCATTAAGAAAATGACTGTAAAAACTGTTAAATCCCCGTGGATGGATGAGGAATTGAAAAATTGTATGGTTGAGAGGGATGAGGCAAAAGGAATGGCAAATAAGTCTGGCTGCACAACCGATTGGCAAACGTATTGGAAATTGAGAAATCATGTGACTAAACCAAATAAAAATTAAAATAAACTATACTATGAAACAAAAATAAATGATATAAAGATTGATAGTAAAAAGCTTTGGAGCACCGTAAATGACATTTTGGGAAAAAAGGCAAACTCAGCTCCATCATTCATTGAATCAGATGGCTCATTCATCACAAAACCAACTGATATTGCCAAGTACTTTAATCATTTTTTCATTGGCAAGATTAGCAAACTTAGGCATAACATGCCAGCAACAATTGCTGACACTACACATCCAAGTATATCTGACCAAATTATGAAAGACAAGCGTTGTAATTTTGAATTCCGTAAAGTGAGTGTGGAAGAGGTGAAAAAGTATTGTTGTCTATTAACAATGACAAGCCACCGGGGTCTGACAACTTGGATGGGAAATTGCTGAGGATAATAGCGGACGACATTGCCACTCCTATTTGCCATATTTTCAATTAAAGCCTACCAGAATGTGTGTGCCCCTAGGCTTGGAGGGAAGCAAAAGTCATTTCGCTACCTAAGAATAGTAAAGCCCCCTTTACTGGCTCAAATAGCCGACCAATTAGCCTGTTACCAACCCTTAGTAAACTATTGGAAAAAATTGTGTTTGACCAGATACAATGCTATTTTACTGTAAACAAATTGACAACAAACTTTCAGCATGCTTATAGAGAAGTACATTCAACAAGCACAGCCCTTACACAAATTACTGATGATTGGCTGAGAGAAATTGATGATAAAAAGATTGTGGGGGCTGTTTTGTTAGACTTCAGTGCGGCTTTTGACATTATCAATCATAGTCTGCTGCTGGAAAAACGTATGTGTTATGGCTTTACACCCCCTGCTATAATGTGGATAAAGAGTTACTTGTCTAACAGAACACAGAGGGTGTTCTTTAATGGAAGCCTCTCAAACATAATCCAGGTAGAATCAGGAATTCCCCAGGGCAGCTGTCTAGGCCCCTTGCATTTTCCATCTTTAGTAACGACATGCCACTGGCTTTGAGTAAAGCCAGTGTGTCTATGTATGCGGATGACTCAACACTATACACGTCAGCTACTACAGCAACTGAAATAACTGCAACACTTAATAAAGAGTTGCAGTTAGTTTCGGAATGGGTGGCATGGAATAAGTTAGTCCTGAATATTTCCAAAACTAAAAGCATTGTATTTGGGTCAAATCATTCACTAAACCGTAAACCTCAACTACATCTCGTAATGAAACATGTGGAAATTGAGCAAGTTGAGGTGGTTAAACTGCTTGGAGTAACCCTGGATTGTAGACTGTCATGGTCAAAGCATATTGATACAACAGTAGCTAAGATGGGGAGAAGTATGTCCATAATTAAGTGCTGCTCTGCCTTCTTAACAACACTATCAACAAGGGAGGTCCTACAGGCCCTAGTTTTGTCACACCTAGACTACATTTACATTTACATTTTAGTCATTTAGCAGACGCTCTTATCCAGAGCGACTTACAATTAGTGAGTGCATACATTTTTCATACTGGCCCCCAGTAGTGTGGTCATGTGCCACAAAGAGGGACTTGGGAAAATTGCAGTTGGCTCAGAACAAGGCAGCACGGCTGGCCCTTAAAAACATTTTTTATGACATGCATGTCAGTTTCTCCTGGCTCAGAGTGGAAGAGAGATTGACTTCATCACTACTTGTTTTTGTAAGAGGTGTCGACAAGCTGAATGTACCGAGCTGTCTGTTTGGAATACTGGCACACAGTATTTGGACACCCATGCATACCCCACAAGATATGCCACCAGAGGTCTCTTCAAAGTCCCAAAGTCCAGAACAGACTATGGGAGGCGCACAGTACTACATAGAGCCATGACTACATAGAACTCTATTCCACATCAGGTAACTGATGCAAGCAGGAGAATCAGATTGAAAAAACACTTTATGGAACAACGGGGACTGTGAAGAGACACACACAAGAGTATAGACACATACATACGCACACATTGTGATATTGTTGTATGGTGGTATTAAACATTTTGTATTGTAGATAGGTAGTGGTGTAATAATGTCATATGATGTACTGTTTTATATGTAATGTAAATGCTTTAATATGTTTGGAACCCAGGAAGAGTAGCTGCTGCCTTGGCACCAGCTAATGGGGATCCCTAATAAATACAAAATACAAAATACTCCACATGCTGTATACCAGCAGGACAGAAACATGAAACACACTTCTCAGTACGGCACTCTCCCTTATCTAGCTTTAAATAGTTTGTTTCCCCCCTCATCAATCTAAACACAGTACCCCATAAGGACAAAGAGAAAACAGGTTTAGAAAATTTTGCAAATGTATTGAAAATAAAAACCTTAAATATCACATTTATAGAAGTATTCAGACCCTTTACTCAGTACTTTGTTGAAGCACCTTTGGCAGCGATTACAGCCTCGAGTCTTCTTGGGTATGACGCTACAAGCTTGGCACACCAGTGTTTGGGGCGTTTCTCCCATTCTTCTCTGCAGATCCTCACAAGCTCTGTCAGGTTGGATGGGGAGAGTCGCTGCACAGCTATTTTCAGGTCTCTCCAGAGATCTTCGATTGGGTTCAAGTCCGGGCTCTGGCTGGGCCACTCAAGGACATTCAGAGACTTGTCCCGAAGCCACTCCTGTGTTGTCTTAGCTGTGTGCTTAGGGTCATTGTCCTGTTGGAAGGTGAACCTTCGCCCCAGTCTGAGGTCCTGAGCACTCTGGAGCAGGTTTTCATCAAGGATCTCTCTGTACATTGCACTGTTCATATTTCCCTCGATCCTGACTAGTCTCCAAGTCCCTGCCGTTGAAAAACATCCCCACAGCATGATGCTGCCACCACCATGCTTCACCGTAGGGATGGTGCCAGGTTTCCTCCAGACGTGACACTTGACAATCAAGCCAAAGAGTTCAATCTTGGTTTCATCAGACCAGAGAATCTTGTTTCTCATGGTCTGAGATTCCTTTAGGTTCCTTGTAGCAAACTCCAAGCGGGCTGGCATGTATATTTTACTGAGGAGTGGCTTCCGTCTGGCCACACTATCATAAAGGCCAGCTCTAGTAAGAGTCTTGGTGGTTCCAAACTTCTTCCATTTAAGAATGATGGAGGCCACTGTGTTCTTGGGGACCGTCATTGCTGCAGAGATGTTTTAGTACCCTCACCCAAATCTGTGCCTCGACACAATCCTGTCTCGGCACTCTACGGACAATTACTTCGACCTCATGGCTTGGTTTTTGCTCTGACATGCACTGTCAACTGTGGGACCTTATAAAGACAGGTGTATTCCTTTCCAAATCATGTCTAATCAATTGAATTTACTACAGGTGGACTCCAATCAAGTTGTAGAAACATCTCAAGGATGATAAATGGAAACAGGATGCACCTTAGCTCAATTTCGAGTCTCATGGCTCCAGGCTCTGTCGTAGCCGGCCGCGACCGGGAGATCCATGGGGCGGCGCACAATTGGCCCAGCGTCGTCCAGGGTAGGGGAGGGAATGGCCGGCAGGGATGTAGCTTATTTGGTAGAGCATGGCGTTTGCAACACCAGGGTTGTGGGTTCGATTCCACCAGGGTTGTGGGTTTGATTCCCACGGGGGGCCAGTATGAAAAATAAAAAAATAATGTATGCACTCACTAACTGTAAGTCGCTCTGGATAAGAGCGTCTGCTAAATGACTAAAAATGTAAAATGTAAAAAACATAGCAAAGGGTCTGAATACCTATGTAAATAAGGTATTTCTGTTTTTTATTTTTTATACATTTGCAAACATTTCTAAAAACCTGTTTTTGCTTTGTCATTATGGGGTATTGTGTGTAGATTGATGAAGGAAAAAAATATATTTAATCAATTTTAGAATACGTTTGTAACGTAACAAAATGTGGAAAAAGTCAAGGGGTCTGAATACTTTCCGAATGCGCTGTATATTGTAAGCATAGGAATTTAATTAATTGGTCTATGGAATATATTGGACAAAAGCTTGAGTCTCAGTGTTTTATCCTCTGGCCATTCCGCACAAGGGGACCGACTCTTCACAATACGAGTGAGACCCCCCACCCTCCATCTCAACCTTTTCAAATGTCAGCCACTGCCTATTAGTTAAGCCAAACACTGTTACTGTGAGGGTTCATCTCAAATTAGCAACTGTAATGCACACACGCGCGCAAACACACACAATTAGTGGCCACAGTCTTAAATAATATAATATGCCATTTAGCAGACGCTTTTATCCAAAGCGACTTTCAGTCATGTGTGCATACATTTTTACATATGGGTGGTCCCGGGGATCAAACCCACTACCCTGGCGTTACAAGCGCCATGCTCTACCAATTGAGCTACAGAGGACCACACTTAAGGCGGTACCAGTGACATTGCCTAAACCCCTTACAGCTGTGTGTGTTGTGTGTATGTTCTACAGATGACATCAAGGCCTTTGGATGACTGGATGACCTCCTGACCTTACCAACAAACACAATCTTATAATGCATGCACACATGGATTCACAATTAGTCACTATGCCAAAGGATCACAGGCTGGTTTCTACTGTATGGGAGAATCTCAAATGTATACTCCTCGCGTCCTCTCTCCTCGCTTCCTTCTAAAAACCCATTGGAGGAGAAGGTCAGAGGGTAGGGACCTCTGGCTTTCTCATCCAATGGGTTTTGAGAAGGATGCGAGGAGTATGCAATTAAGATTCTCCCTCTGCACAATTAGCCAGCATCGTCCAGGGTAGGGGAGGGACTGGCCAGCAGGGATGTAGCTCAGTTGGTAGAGCATGGCGTTTGCAACGCCAGGGTTGTGGGTTCGATTCCCACGGGGGGCCAGTATGAAAATGTATGCACTCACTTAACTGTAAGTTGCTCTGGATAAGAGCGTCTGCTAAATGACTAAAATGTAAATGTGTCCACAAATGTCACTCCTGCTGTGTTTGTACTGATGTCAGCCATACAAATGTATGCAAGTCACTTGTGCTCAGCATGAGTCCCATTTCCTCTGACTTTGCATGCTATACTCTGTTATTATATGATCATCAGCAAAACTCTGATGAAGGTCGAAACCTTGTCATAATAAACTCACCTGGGAGTATAGACTCGTTTTATTTTTTTTGCTGACACTGAATATTTGTCTCTTCATCTGATCCCATGCTGTTAGGATCTATGCAGCCATCTTTTGGTCAATTCTGGTAATTGCAACCATTGCAACCATTGCATGAGGAGTAGGCTTAGTAACCATTTGAATTCAAGTCACATTCTCATATTCCTACAGTACACAAGCAGGTAAGAGTACAGTATTATCTCTGATGAATCCTCAAATAACACTGTGCCAATCAATCCTCTCTTTCTTCACAAACAATGGTGATGGTAACGATGATGATAAGGATGATGATTGATAAGATGATTGCAGAATGTAGATTTTGAAGAACAGAAAATATTAGATGACATTGTGATCAATGTGTAAACCTCAGCAAAGAAAACAGAAAAGCTGATGAGAAAGCAGTACTATAAGGCTGCGTTTACACAGGCAGCCCAAATCTAATATTTTGCCCAGTTATTGGCAAAACAGCTGATCTGATTGATCAAAATACCAATTAGTGGAAAAATATCAGAATTGGGCTGCTTGTGTAAACGCAGCCTAAGTGTGTGTATGCGAGAGAGAGTGAGAGACAGTGAGAGAAAGAGCGATGCCAGTAGTGATTTTACAGGACACAGTGACTTGTTTTATAAATGTAGTGTGATATTGCAGGTTAACAGCCTCTCATAGTGGAGCAGATTACTCATATTACAGCACTGACAGCATGTTCACACTACAGACTCTATCACCCAGACCAACCCTCATATAACCAACCACGCACCGGGTGGACCGGTAATTAGCCAATCAACTGTCACACACTCCTCTCTCACAAACACTATTAACCCTACACACACCACAGTGTAATATCCACTTATTAGCATATAGCTTACATAATGTTTCCGGACAGTGCACTTTCAGCAGTGTGTTAATTAGAATGAGTGGATTACCATGTCCTTGAGAGTTGTGTAGGATGTAATAGCAGAGGGCTGCTGCTGCCACTGGGGGTAACAAGATGTAATTATTTAATGTTGTATAACGAGAGGGTCACCTAGGACTCGTTAGCCTGATGCTAATGAGTGTTTGTTGCATTAGTGATTAAAGAAAGATTTCCACTATTTGCTCTGGGCAGTGAGACGTGACTAAGACTACAATTTATATTGTCAAGTGGTCAATACAATTGTATTATATTTAACCTTGATTTAACCAGGTGAATTAGTTAAGAACAAATTCCACAAAGCAACAAGATGTGTGCATTGTATTTGGTGAAAAAATTGAATAACTAAAGTTTTCAAAGTTGCTTGCTTTATTTTTATTATGCAATGTATGTTTCTGTTTGATAATGTAAAGTGATATGTGTAAAAGGCAGATTGTAAGTAGACATATGGAGTATGAGATTTGATGTGTGGGATCTTCATTTCCTGTTGTAAGAGTTAGATTTCCTGTGTCACGGCTGCCTTGGCCTCATCTCCCTGGCGCTCAGTGTTCACCTTGGAACAATGACAACATGAACACAACTCAAGTTAGTTGTCAGTAATACTCATGTATATCAAAATAGGATTGGGTTAACAGTCAGTCAGTGAATGTCATTGGTCATGTAGTATCGTACCCTGTAGGAGGAGCTCCACTCCCCGGCTCCGTGGCTGTTGACAGAGCGTGCCCGGAACAGGTAGTGTGTGTCTAGGCGGAGCCCGGCCGTCTGCAGGTTGCAGGTCTTCAGCCCCACCAGGACCACTCCCTTCCCCTCCTCCATAGCCATCCCCACGATCACAGCATCCTGGAAGTGGACATCAAAGGTCTCCACCTCCTCGCCCATGGGCAGCATCCAGAAGATCTACACAGACAGATACATAGTTATCATCATATTGGATAACTTCTACATAGATATAAAACAATACATTTTAAGTTTAATTTCTGAATAATCTCCTAGTTACTGTGCAAATGTACCTCCACAGTGGCTCCGCTGACGATGTGCTGGTAGATGATGGGGGGCCTGGGCAGCAAGTGGTGCTCCTTATCGCTGCAGTCCCCAGCCGACAGGCCCACCTGTTCCTCCATCACTACCTTCCTGGGGCTCCTGGGGGTCCGGGGGCTCCGGGGGGAGTCCGCCAGGGCCAGGGTGCGGTGAGGGGTCCCTGGGCAGGATGGCACCTGCACCACCTCACAGCACCCCTCCAAAACGGCTGCCTCCACGTCGGTCGCCGCGGCAACCACTGCAGCCACTTCGGGGCTCTTCCAGTGGAGGTGGGTCCCAAGCAGGCCCTGCAGGTCTCTAAGGAGGGTGTCAAAGTCCATCTTCACCCCCTTGAAGGGCTCCCCCTCCTGGAGAGTCAGGGCAGGGCGATGGATGTCCCCGTTGACCCTCTGCAGCCACTGGGTCAGAGCCACGGCCCCGGTCAGGAAGGCCACGGTGTTCGGCTCCAGGAGGGCCTGCTCAGAGATCACCTCCAGCCCAGTCAGGGAGCCCAGGAGTGGGGCAGAGGTCTGGAGGAAGTCCCTGGCTCTGCTGCGGGTGCTGGAGTTCAGGTTGTCCAGGTGGGAGAGCAGCGCTGCCTCCTGGTCTAGCAGGACATTACGGAGAGACAGGAAGCCCTCGCGCACACGGCGTCTCAGCTCGGCACCGTCGGAGCCCGTCCGGGCCCTCAACTGGTCCATGGACACCATGTCGGCTTCACACTGGGACTTCACTACAGCCACGGGTGCAGCAATAAACATCTTATACAAACTTAACTTCCTGTATTAACTTTTCATTAATTAACTTTGAGTTTACTCTGTTGAACCATGGAGTAATTTGTTTAATATAATGTCTACCATCAATGTTTCCTCTAAGCTGTGCGCGTGCGTGGGCGCGCAGCGCCCCATATCAGCCCATGCAGAGAAGCATGGGCTGATAGTTTTTCCCTTTAGTTAACACTATTACATTTACATTTAAGTCATTTAGCAGACGCTCTTATCCAGAGCGACTTACAGGAGCAATTAGGGTTAAGTGCCTTGCTTAAGGGCACATCGACAGATTTTTCACCTAGTCGGCTCAGGGATTAGAACCAGCAACCTTTCGATTACTAGCACAACGCTCTTACCCACTACGCTACCTGCCTGAAGGAGGTATCTGAAGGACTATCAACGTTTCGCTCTACTGTGGAAAGTTGTGCACGAATCAACGCAATATTAGCCACTTTCAATGTAACATACCGAAACAAAACGAACTATGCAAGATATTTTCTTGTAGGCAGAGCGCATTGGAGTAGGATTCTATTGCATTGACAGGCATGACTCAGGCCCCTACTCTACATAGACCGGTGTGCCATAACCAATCGGAGCTGCAGTAGGCCTATATGCAAATAGCCATTGCCATATATGGATCTGTGCTATTCACTTTGAACTGGACTGTGTTTACAGCATGAGTGGTCATGAGAAGATGCGCTTGTTTTGAGATCAAAGCTGTGTGTAGCCACCTGTGCACATTTGTTCATATTCTTTGCTAGTTAGTGAGTTATTAGCCCAGTTATAGCTCCATTCTAGTCAACAATGGCGGAGTGGTTGCTTCCGACAAGAGCACAAAATGTGTGCATTTTTGTCATCTTTGAAAAGCGAGTCAGATAAAGAGCTTTTTTATGTCTTAAAGGGGCAGTGTTGTATTTTGAGACGGTCTTGAATGAGCTAAGTAGCCAATAGGCAGAGGGTAGCATAAATTGTTTGATTCTCTGTAATAATAAAAAATATAATTTTATTTTGTAAAGTGGTTTCTTGCATCAAACAACAAAACATTTTCAGTCACCTCCTTGTCTGAAGGACAAGTAGATAAACAGGGTAATGTCAAGCCCTGCATGTTTTTTTCTAAAGTCTCATGGAATGTAGGCCTACACTGAACACCACACATTTTCTGCTACTGTAGGCTGAATGATAGAACATCTATTTCCATGTTAAAATGTTATGGGATGCATCTTTCTCCATTGTTTTTGATGTTAGGCCACTCTGGTAGGCCTACATTATGATGAAATAGCCACAGTAGCCTACTTGGCCACTGTTAAAACTGTAACTTAAAGCAGGTACAGCCTGAGTGTTCACAGTAAACTCGCGCCGGAAGTTGCACAGAATTTTCAGAATGTTCAAGTTTGTACTCAGCAGACCTGAAATTTGCTCAGTGCCGGAATTTTTTTTAGGGAACACTGGCATTGGTTCACAGATGTGATTTTGAGAATGTGTTTTTTACTTGCAGTAATTAAGATGTGAAAGTTTAACTCTGGTAGATTTTGGCTGCACTTATGAAAGCTAATTAACTGAACAAAAGCTCTTTGTGCAGCAACATTAAGACTTCAAATTAACAACATAAATACATAACATTTGAGTAGTAGACGTGACCTTACCCTTCGCAGCCTGCTCTAGGGAATTGCGGATGCCCACCTCCCTGCGGGCGCGGGCCTCGTGGACTGGTGATACGTCGTGCCCCTGGTGCCCCTGTTCCATGCACTCCTGGCACCCCAGAGCTCCGTCGTCAAGGCAACAGTGGGACAGAGAGCGGTCATGGTGGGTGGGGCACGGATCGCGGCACCCGCCCTCCACGGGCTCTGTCAGCACATGGGCCTGGAAAGCCCGGTTGCCATGGAGTTTTCTCAGGCACTTGGCACAGTAGTTGAGGCCGCAGGTGCGGCAGTAGCGCTGGGCCTCGCGCTGCTTAGAGCAGATCTCGCAGGTGGTCACCCTCAGGGCTGTCTCCTTGGCCCGGGTGTTTTTGGGTTGCTTAACCCGCCTCAGGCCCTCCAGCCTCTCCAGGAGCTGCTCAGCCACGTTAGCCAAGAGAAGGTTCTCTGGGAAGGGCCAGGCCCCGCCGGGCTGGAGGGAGTAGTGGACCAGGCAGCGGGGGCACTGGGAGCAGGGCTGGGGCTGCTCGGCATCAGAGGCCTTGGTGCTGGAGGGCTTCTTGCGGATGCCTTCCAGGCAGGGCTGGCAGAGGCAGTGGCCACAGGGCAGAGACACGGGCTGGAGGAGGAGGGTGTCACAGGCTGGGCAGCACAGGTGGAAAGCCAGGGAGTGGCTCACCGGGTCTAGCTCAGCTTTGGTCTGGGCATCCTTAGCGCTAGAAGGGGTAACAGGCAGGCTTAGGGGTCAGAGAGGGCAGAGCTGGAGAAAGATACTAATGTAGTCATCACAGTTACACTACAATACCATCCCCCCAATAGGGGCAGCCATTTTCAGATGACTACTACTGTTATTCCTGTCCATATAAATATAAAAATCATATTTGGCACTACTTCAGTACTTGTTTGGGTTTTTATCTGTTTCAGGCTTCATACCCTATCTCTTTTCCCGCGTGTTTGGCTTTGTGGTTGTCGCGCTTCTTCGAAGACCTCGAGCGCGGCCAACAGCCGGATTCAGAATCAGTACCAGGCATTATTGTATTAGATAACCGATTCCTAATTGTATTTTATGCGCTGAGATATCCTAAAGAAAAGAAAGTCATTATTAGATTTCGCTCATTAGGCTAGCCTACTTTCTATTTCACTCATTAGACTACATTTTGGTTGCAAATTCTAATAGAGATATTTATATTTAATTGCCCAATGTTGACACTTTAACACAATTAGCCTAATCTAGTTAATTCATTTGCATTTCTCATTGCGTTGCAGATAGACCGCTACTGAGGCACTTACGTTCTTCAGCACGTCTGACGTGTGTGTGATCTAAAAGTGAAACTCGCAGGAATATCTCAGCTGTTTTACTATGACGTAAATTTGCGGCCGTCTATGACGTAATTATTGCAGCGTCCGTGGCGACCGAATCATGTGGTAACGCGAGGAAATTCCAAGCCCAGCGCTATAATATTGTCCGCTATAGCCTATTTCTTCAAAGTGAGGAAAAAGTTGAATAAACACCACCAATCAACACACCACTAGAAATGCTCACTAGATGGAGACATTGGATTACATTTTAACTTTCAAATAAGAAGTTGCAGGTGATTCCTCTTCGGGCAATGAAGATGCTGTGTTGAATATTGCCCTTAGTTTAACTGTTAAATTGGCCTAATACCTTTCATTAATAATAATAATAATAATATGCCATTTAGCAGACGCTTTTATTCAAACCGACTTACAGTCATGCGTGCATACATTTTTTTTTGTGTATGGGTGGTCCCGGGGATCGAACCCACTACCTTGGCGTTACAAGTGCCGTGCTCTACCAGATGAGCTACAGAGGACCACATTTCATTGAAATGCCATAGCCTGAAATGTCCATAGACTTAGACTTAGCTATATGACTAACTAGTGACCTGACTTCTGAGTATTTCCCACACCATTTTAATTCCCACATTCTATAGGCATAGTTGTTTTCTGTATTGAACAAATTGATCTGTGACTGCAGCATGAATGAGACACAGCTAGATTCTAAAACAATTATTTATTGGTCAATTTACAGAAAGTGCTGTAGTGACCATCCAAAGGAAACTAAGAAAAACAGTCCAAAGAAAAAGTCAAGAAAAACTAAAAAAGGTTTTACACATTTTACACGGTTTATATTTATTTTCACCTCCCTCTTCTTCTAAAACAGTGGTCACCAACCGGTCGATCGCGATCGACTGGTTGATCTTCAAGGTATTCCTAGTCAATCACCAAACGTTTCTGTAGAAAAGCCAACGATAAAGGCATAAACTTGCGCAATTTTTTCGGTGTTGAGCTGTTGCCGGTACGTGCACTTGATTCAGAAGCCCTGGGCACCGGGTAGGCATTATTTCATTTGTCTGAAAAGACAAACAGACCGGGAGATCTGTGGCTAAATCGAGTGCGCCTTCTGTGCTGGCCAATCGGATAGCTCAAATCACCGTGCCTACCTACAGCTTCCACGACCCTGGCCACAGCAAATGAACGAGTAGCCGAGTGTATGGATAGCCCTGCGTTTTTATTATTATTAGCAGCTCGTCGTATGTATTTTAATATCGAGGAGTATTTCACTTTCTCTGGTCATAGGAACAACATGAATTTGTCCCTTTGGCAGATAATAATAATAATAATGCAGATGTGGTGCGACTCGAGTTTCGCCATTAGGTGGAAGAATGTGTCCCCTCTCTCTGGTCAGTCTCACTGGAGGAAAGGAAGGAGAGAGCAGAGACCACGAGAGGCAGGCCATCCGCTGCTCTCTCCCTCCGCTGAGACCAATGCTGTGTTCAAAATAACTGGGAACTCGAGATTCTCTGACTTCCGAGCGTTCAAGACAACTGGGAACTCGGAAAAAGCGAGATCCGACTATGGAAAATCGTTTTGAATGCTCATCCAACTCGGAAACGGTGGCATCTTTGTAGAGCTCCCACTTTCCGACCTGAAGTTCACTGACGTCATGGTTTGACCTCGTTTTTTCAGAGTTCCCAGTTGTCTTGAAAGCACCATGACCATCAGATGCAGGTACTGTGCCATCAGTCCAGTAAAATAAAAAAGCAAATTATATCAATTTATGCTCAGCTGTGCCTTGCAAGTGCTACACCAACTGATCTATTTTGTTATCAAAGCTCGAGTTTTGAAATATAATATGGTCTGAGAATAACAATTTTGACAGGCCAAGCATATAGCCAATATGCTAAGATAATGTATTAGGCGTACTGCACAATCCTCATTCATACAGAACAGTTTTTATTAGGTTAATGTAAAAATAATTTAAGTCATGTTCAAAAAAAAATAATCTGAGCGTTAGATCTCGGCTTGCTTTTCCACTGCGAAAGTGATCTTGACTCAAAGGTTGGTGACCACTGTTCTAAAACAAACGTTGGGAGACCATTGTGGAGGATTGATGCAAAGGTTCCAAGGGGGTAGGGATACAGGTGTGAGAGGTGTTCAGGAGCTGAAAGTAACAAGGTGGAGGTTGGGGACGGGGTCTCACATCACAAGCACAGGTGTAACCCTACAAAACTGTTGAAAACGTTACATGAACATGTCGCTGCTATACACGGGGTCTTCAAGATAGGGTTCTCCCAGCTATCCCATGAAAGGAATACATCAAGGAGGGTCACACAGCCAATTACCCAAATTAAGAAAATAGAAACTTTCAATTTCTCCTCATGTCAGGTAAAATAACATTTTGTAATAGGTGTACTGTGTAAGATGGGGTTAAGGGGGTTGCTGGGATTGACTACAGAAGACAACACCCTATACATGCCCTGCCCATTAACCAGTTGAAGAGGGGATTAAGTTGGTTTAACTTCCATTATAATTTCCCACTGTTGTCTCCCATCCTAAAATGTAGGAACAGTGGTGTCTGTTTGTCTTGCCTATCTTAGCAGAGACAGAAAGCACAGCCATTCGGAATGAACTGAACATTGAGATTCAAACATGGAGAGGGGGGCGGGGTTTGGTGTGATATGTACAGATTTAATAGACATGGGCAGGGTTATGTGTGCGTACATACAGTACATAGAGATGGGGGGGGGTGTTGTGCATACATACAGATTAACAGAGGGAGGGGCTTTGCTAGGTTCAGGGCGGGGTCACCTACTCTAGTCAGTATGTACAGTTAAGTGGACCATATCAAAATGTACAAGTTTCCTCCTCTCTCATAGTGTCCAAAAAAAACAGAACAGAAAAAGTCAATTTTCACCTGGATGCTTATTCAGTTGGGTGCAATGTATATACAGAATATTGAAGATATAATTTAAATGCATAGAGCTGACATGGTTATTGTTTTGCATGACAGAGAAACGTGTCTGTTCTATGCAATACATTTCTATCTGAACATTCTGTAACGTTGCACCTGCATGACTGTGCCTCAGGTAAGTACAACATCTCCAACAGGACACCAATCAAAAAATAAATAAAGATTGTTTAGTGCCATTGGTTACGCCATATCTCTTTAAAATCACCTGGACACTTCATCCAGGCTTAAATAAGCAGTGATACATAAAATATGTTCCATTGCAATAAACCCAACATATTTTTCAGGTATTAAAATATTGCAAATCAATGCAATAATTATTATTTCTTATTTTGTCTTACATTTTCATTTTCATTTGATGCAATGGACAGAAGGAATGATATACTGTACACAGATACACTACATGACCAAAAGTGTGTGGACACCTGCTTGTCGAACATCTCATTCCAAAATCATGGGCATTTTTATGGAGTTGGTCTCCCCTTTGCTGCTATAACAGCCCCCACTCTTCTGGGAAGGCTTTCCACTAGATGTTGGAACATTGCTGCAGGGACTTGCTTCCATTTAGCCACAGGAGCATTAGTGAGGTCGGGCACTGATGTTGGGCGATTAGGCCTGGCTCGTAGTTGGCATTCCAATTCATCCCAAAGGTGTTCGATGGGGTTGAGGTCAGGGCTCTGTGCAGGCCAGTCAAGTTCTTCCACACCGATCTTGACAAACCATTTCTGTATGTAGGGCTGTTGCGGTGACCGTATTATTGCCACACCCGCGGTCACGAGTCATGAAGGCAGTCAAATTCCACGTGACCGTTTAGTCATGGTAATTAGGTTTCTCCAAGCTCTGATGCTGCTGATGGTCATTAGTACCCTACCAAACTTGCTAACTGCCTGGTACTCAGCACTCTATTGTCCCTCTAATCACTCTGACATCAATGCAAATGTAATCAAAAATCTAATCAAACACTGAGCTCATGTTGCACAACATTTCTAAAGGCTTTGCAATTGCGTGAGAAAACCTTGCTTTGTGCACAGGGGCATTGTCATGCTGAAACAGGAAAGGGCCTTCCCCAAACTATTGCCACAAAGTTGGAAGCACAGCATCATCTAGAATGTCATTGTATGCCTTAGTGTTAAGATTTCCCTTCACTGGAACTAAGGGGCCTAGCCCGAACCATGAAAAACAGCCCCAGACCAATATTCCTCCTCCACCAAACTTGGCAGTTGGTACTATGATTCCGGGCAGGAAGCGTTCTCCTGGCATCCGCCAATCCCAGGAATTCCAGATGGTGAAGCGTGATTCATCACTCCAGAGAATGCGTTTCCACTGCTTCAGAGTCCAGTGGCGGTGAGCTTTACACCACTCCAGCCGACGCTTGGCATTGCACATGGTGATCTTAGGCTTGTGTGTGGCTGCTCGGCCATGGAAACCAATTACATGAAGCTCCCGACTAACAGTTCTTGTGCTGACGTTGCTTCCAGAGGCAGTTTTGAATTCGGTAGTGAGTTTTGCAACCGAGGACAGGCGATTTTTACGCGCTACGCGCTTCAGCACTCGGTGGTCCCATTCTGTGAGCTTGTGTGGCCTTCCACTTCGTGGCTGAGCCATTGTTGCTCCTAGACATTTCCACTTCACAATAACAACACTTTCAGTTGACCGGGGCAGCTCTAGCAGGGCAGAATTTGACGAACTAACTTGTTGGTTGTCAGGTGATTGTTGTTGTACAGAATCTCTGAGTTTGTCACGTGACTTCCGTCTCGCTTCCGCATTGTCTCCGTGCTGCTCTGCTGTTTGTTGCTACTTGGCTACCTGCCAAACTATTCACGTTTTACTTTTAATAAACGTTTAATCAATCTCTGTGTTCAACAAATTTACCAACTTTTTAGTTTTGTCCTCACTCATCTTTTTTCGTTAAACTTTTTCACCCCGGACGTTTATCCCGAGACAGAAGAGTCATTTTCCTGTGCGTTCTAGCTGCCAACTTTACGTTATTTTCCTTTTTTCCATCGCAACTTTTTTCCCTTATTCAACTTTTTCACTCCGGACGCTTTATCTGGACATGGTTCATCAACATCTTCAACAGCCGAAGCTAAGTAGTAACATTAACATGATGTCTTCTAATTGCAGTCGCTGTACTCATAATATACAGGAGAATTCTCGCCTTACGGCGAGAATAGCTGTGCTACAAGCCCAGCTTCAGACGCAATCGTTAGGCAAGGGTAATATCAGTGTAGGAAAGGAAGAAACAGCGTCTGTGCCACCAGTAAGTACAGACAGTAACGTTAGTATAAATCCCCCGCACAGTCCCCGCAGCCGGACAACTTTCTCATGGCTTCTGGAGGGAAATACTGTTGGAATGCTCAACCCGGTGTCGCTCATTCAGCCGACAGAAACCTTCAACCGGTTTTCCCATTATGTAGCGAGTCGGAGTCTGAGTCTGAGTCTTCTCTAGTCTCTACTCCTCCCGTTACGGGGTCTGAGACTCCGAAGGCTCCCACCATTAGCTCTGACAAATTGAAAACCCTAGTCATTGGCTGACTCCATTACCCGCAGTATTAGACTTAAAACGAATCACCCAGCGATCATACACTGTTTACCAGGGGGCAGGGCTACCGACGTTAAGGCTAATCTAAAGATGGTGCTGGCTAAAGCTAAAACTGGCGAGTGTAGAGAGTATAGAGATATTGTTATCCACGTCGGCACCAACGATGTTAGGATGAAACAGTCAGAGGTCACCAAGTGCAACATAGCTTCAGCGTGTAAATCAGCTAGAAAGATGTGTCGGCATCGAGTAATTGTCTCTGGCCCCTTCCCAGTTAGGGGAAGTGATGAGCTCTACAGCAGAGTCTCAGCACTCAATCGCTGGTTGAAAACTGTTTTCTGCCCCTCCCAAAAGATAACATTTGTGGATAATTGGCCCTCTTTCTGGGACTCACCCACAAACAGGACCAAGCCTGACCTGCTGAGGAGTGACGGACTCCATCCTAGCCGGAGGGGTGCTCTCCTCTTATCTACCAACATAGATAGGGCTCTAACTCCTCTAGCCCCACAGTGAAATAGGGTGCAGGCCAGGCAGCAGGCTGTTAGCCAACCTGCCAGCTTAGTGGAGTCTGCCAATAGCATAGTCAGTGTAGTCAGCTCAGCCATACCCATTGAGACTGTGTCTGTGCCTCGACCTAGGTTGGGCAAAACTAAACATGGTGGTGTTCACCCTAGCAATCTTATTAGGATAAAGACCTCCTCCATTCCTGCCATTATTGAAAGAGATCGTGATACCTCACATCTCAAAATAGGGTTACTTAATGTTAGATCCCTCACTTCAAAGGCAGTCATAGTCAATGAACTAATCACTGATCATAATCTTGATGTGATTGGCCTGACTGAAACATGGCTTAAGCCTGATGAATTTGCTGTGTTAAATGAGGCCTCCCCTCCTGGTTACACTAGTGACCATATTCCCCGTGCATCCCGCAAAGGCGGAGGTGTTGCTAACATTTACGATAGCAAATTTCAATTTACAAAAAAAAAATGGCGTTTTCATCTTTTGAGCTTCTAGTCATGAAATCTATGCAGCCTACTCAATCACTTTTTATAGCTACTGTTTACAGGCCTCCTGGGCCATATACAGCGTTCCTCTCTGAGTTTCCTGAATTCCTATCAGACCTTGTAGTCATAGCAGATCATATTCTAATTTTTGGTGATTTTAATATTCACATGGAGAAGTCCACAGACCCACTCCAAAAGTCTTTCGGAGCCATTATCGACTCAGTGGGTTTTGTCCAACATGTCTCTGGACCTACTCACTGCCACAGTCATACTCTGGACCTAGTTTTGTCCCATGGAATAAATGTTGTAGATCTTAATGTTTTTCCACAAAATCCTGGACTATCGGACCACCATTTTATTACGTTTGCAATCGCAACAAATAATCTGCTCAGACCCCAACCAAGGAGCATCAAAAGTCGTGCTATAAATTCTCAGACAACACAAAAATTCATTGATGCCCTTCCAGACTCCTTCTGCCTACCCAAGGACGTCAGAGGACAAAAATCAGTTAACCACTTAACTGAGGAACTCAATTTAACCTTGCACAATACCCTAGATGCAGTTGCACCCCTAAAAACGAAAGACATTTGTCATAAGAAACTAGCTCCCTGGTATACAGAAAATACCCGAGCTTTGAAGCAAGCTTCCAGGAAATTGGAACGGAAATGGCGCCACACCAAACTGGAAGTCTTCCGACTAGCTTGGAAAGACAGTACCGTGCAGTACCGAAGAGCCCTCACTGCTGCTCGATCATCCTACTTTTCCAAATTAATCGAGGAAAATAAGAACAATCCAAAATTTCTTTTTGATACTGTTGCAAAGCTAACTAAAAAGCAGCATTCCCCAAGAGAGGATGGTTTTCACTTCAGCAGTGATAAATTCATGAACTTCTTTGAGGAAAAGATCATGACCATTAGAAAGCAAATTACGGACTCCTCTTTGAATCTGCGTATTCCTCCAGGGCTTAGCTGTCCTGGATCTGCACAGACTCTGCGAGGGCCTGGGATCGGGAGAGACACTTAAGTGTTTTAGTACTATATCTCTTGACACAATGATGAAAATAATCATGGCCTCTAAACCTTCAAGCTGCATACTGGATCCTATTCCTACTAAACTGCTGAAGGAGCTGCTTCCTGTGCTTGGCCCTCCTATGTTGAACATAATAAACAGCTCTCTATCCACCGGATGTGTACCAAACTCACTAAAAGTGGCAGTGATAAAGCCTCTCTTGAAAAAGCCAAACCTTGACCCGGAAAATATAAAAAACTATCGGCCTATATCGAATCTTCCATTCCTCTCAAAAATTTTAGAAAAAGCTGTTGCGCAGCAACTCACTGCCTTTCTGAAGACAAACAATGTATACGAAATGCTTCAGTCTGGTTTTAGACCCCATCATAGCACTGAGACTGCACTTGTGAAGGTGGTAAATGACCTTTAATGGCGTCAGACCGAGGCTCTGCATCTGTCCTCGTGCTACTAGACCTTAGTGCTGCCTTTGACACCATCGATCACCACATTCTTTTGGAGAGACTGGAAACCCAAATTGGTCTACACGGACAAGTTCTGGCCTGGTTTAGATCCTACCTGTCGGAAAGATATCAGTTTGTCTCTGTGAATGGTCTGTCCTCCGACAAATCAACTGTACATTTCGGTGTTCCTCAAGGTTCCGTTTTAGGACCACTATTGTTTTCACTATATATTTTACCTCTTGGGGATGTTATTCGAAAACATAATGTTAACTTTCACTGCTATGCGGATGACACACAGCTGTACATTTCAATGAAGCATGGTGAAGCCCCAAAATTGCCCTCGCTAGAAGCCTGTGTTTCAGACATAAGGAAGTGGATGGCTGAAAACTTTTTACTTTTAAACTCGGACAAAACAGAGATGCTTGTTCTAGGTCCCAAGAAACAAAGAGATCTTCTGTTAAATCTGACAATTCATCTTGATGGTTGTAAAGTCGTCTCAAATAAAACTGTGAAGGACCTAGGCGTTACTCTTGACCCTGATCTCTCTTTTGACGAACATATCAAGACTGTTTCAAGGACAGCTTTTTTCCATCTACGTAACATTGCAAAAATCAGAAATTTTCTGTCCAAAAATGATGCAGAAAAATTAATCCATGCATTTGTTACTTCTAGGTTAGACTACTGCAATGCTCTATTTTCCGGCTACCCGGATAAAGCACTAAATAAACTTCAGTTAGTGCTAAATACGGCTGCTAGAATCCTGACTAGAACCAAGAAATTTGATCATATTACTCCAGTGCTAGCTTCCCTACACTGGCTTCCTGTTAAGGCAAGGGCTGATTTCAAGGTTTTACTGTTAACCTATAAAGCGTTACATGGGCTTGCTCCTACCTATCTTTCCGAGTTGGTCCTGCCGTGCATACCAATACGTACGCTACGGTCACAAGACGCAGGCCTCCTAATTGTCCCTAGAATTTCTAAGCAAACAGCGGGAGGCAGGGCTTTCTCCTATAGATCTCCATTTTTATGGAACAGTCTGCCTACCCATGTGAGAGACGCAGACTCGGTCTCAACCTTTAAGTCTTTACTGAAGACTTATCTCTTCAGTAGGTCATATGATTGAGTGTAGTCTGGCCCAGGAGTGTGAAGGTGAACGGAAAGGCTGGAGCAACGAACAGCCCTTGCTGTCTCTGCCGGGCCGGTTCCCCTCTCCACTGGGGTTCTCTGCCTCTAACCCTGTTGCAGGGGCTGAGTCACTGGCCTGCTGGTGCTCTTTCATGCCGTCCCTGGGGGGGTGCGTCACTTGAGTGGGTTGAGTTACTGACGTGATCTTCCTGTCTGGGTTGGCGCCCTCCCCCCTTGGTTTGTGCTGTGGTGGAGACCTCTGTGGGCTATACTCGGCCTTGTCTCAGGATTGTAAGTTGGTGGTTGGGGATATCCCTCTAGTGGTGCGGGGGCTGTGCTTTGGCGGAGTGGGTGGGGTTATATCCTTCCTGTTTGGCCCTGTCCGGGGTTTCTTCGGATGGGGCCACAGTGTCTCCGGACCGCTCCTGTCTCAGCCTCCAGTATTTATGCTGCAGTAGTTTATGTGTCGGGGGCTGGGGTTAGTTGGTTATACCTGGAGTACTTCTCCTGTCTTATCCAGTGTCCTGTGTGAATTTTAGTATGCTCTCTCTAATTCTCTCGTTCTCTCTTTCTCTCTGAGAACCTGAGCCCTAGGACCATACGTCAGGACTACCGGGCATGATGACACCTTGCTGTCCCCAGTCCGCCTGGCCTTGCTGCTATTCCAGTTTCAACTGTTCTGCCTGCGGCTACGAAACCCCCTACCTGTCCCAGACCTGCTGTTTTCAACTCTAAATGATCGGCTATGAAAAGCCAACTGAGAGACCTGAGCCCTAGGACCATACGTCGGGACTACCGGCCGTGGTGACTCCTTGCTGTCCCCAGTCCGCCTGGCCTTGCTGCTATTCCAGTTTAAACTGTTCTGCCTGCGGTTATGGAACCCCTACCTGTCCCAGACCTGCTGTTTTAAACTCTAATGATCGGCTATGAAAAGCCAACTGAGATTTATTCCTGATTATTATTTGACCATGCTTGTCACTTATGAACATTTTTGAACATCTTGGCATGGTTCTGTTATAATCTCCACCCGGCACAGCCAGAAGAGGACTGGCCACCCCTCATAGCCTGGTTCCTCTCTAGGTTTCTTCCTAGGTTTTGCCTTTCTAGGGAGTTTTTCCTAGCCACCGTGCTTCTACACCTGCATTACTAGCTGTTTGGGGTTTTAGGATGGGTTTCTGTACAGCACTTCGAGATAATAGCTGATGTAAGAAGGGCTATATAAAATAAAATTGATTGATTGATTGGAAAGGTGGCATCCTATGACGGTGCCACGTTGAAAGTCACTGAGCTCTTAAGTAGGGCCATTCTACTGACACTGTTTGTCTATGGAGATTGCATGGCTGTGTGCTTGATTTTATACACCTGTTAGCAACAGGTGTGGCTAAAATAGCCGAATCCAGTAATTTGAAGGGGTGTCCACATACTTTTGCAAAATAGCGTACCAAGGTAAGGATACTGGACTGTACCATCTTAAAGGAAAACTCCACCCAAAAATGATATTTTGGTATTTGTTTCATTAGTCGGTTGTTGATATAGTCCCAAAATGTTTTGCATGTCAGCAATCAAGTTCTCAAGATATGTAACTTTCAAAATACAGAAATCTGCCCCTTATGATGCATTTTGGGACTATATCAACAATGGACTAATGAAACAAATACCAAAAGATAGTTTTTGGGTTGAGTTTTCCATGATCTATCCCACTGTACCACACTGTAACTCTAATACAGTGCACTGTACCACTATGGGCTTATGGGAAGGAAACCATTACAAAGGATCACGGCGACCTATAGGACCACAGTTTCTCAGACAAGATTTTAGACCCTGAAAAAGTTGGTGGAAAACAGATGTTTGACAAGCAATTTCAATTGAATACAGTATTTTCACATTTTGTTGTCTTTTTTTCACAGTCTCAGTAAAAAACAGTAGGTAAGCTTTCAGCTTGTGGACTAGGGCTTGAGGTCTGGGGTACTCAGGACCACAGGATAGTATTACAGCATTGGAGTACCACAGGGTAGCCTTTAGTTAACACCAGATCGTTTGACATAAAGGAAAGGAGTCTTTTTAAATGGAGTACTGGCTGGTGTTGTGTGTATGTGTGTGTGTGTGTGTGCGACTTGTGTGTGTTATCACTTTAGTGCTCATTCTATTCTCAACACCATTTCCCTTTTCACCAGTAGGGAGATATGTTACCTCAACTCAGAGAAATCTCAGGTAGTCTCTCATGACTTGATCAATGTATTTTATGGTGGTGTTTATGTTGATGCCTCAGCTTGTGTTTATGTATATCAGTGTGTGTGTGTGTGTGTGTGTGTGTGTATGCGTCAGTGTGTATGTTCAGTGTGTATGTATGATTTTTTTCAGTAGGTTAATGTAGAGTTGTCCCAGTCCAGTTAGCCCCTCTTGCTGCCCTGTTGTACCCTGGGAGCTCCTGGGACCTCCTCCTCCTCCTCCTCGCTGTCGTCTGACTCTGTGCTGGTGCTGTCATCCTCTTCATCTTCCTCCTCATCCTCCTCGCTGGCCTCTTCCTCAGCTCCCTGGGGCTCCTGGAAGCTCTCCATGGGGCACAGAGAGGTGTGTTACAGGTTCTGGAGCTGATTACTGTGGCCCTTGTGTATCCTACTCTGTTTCACTATCTCCCATTTCTCCCTTTCTCTCCTCTTCCCTACCATTCCTTCCCCTGTCCTCTATCTTCAGTTGCTCTCTATTTCAGTCCATTCTTTATTTTCTCACTGTGACCAAGCTGATTCAGTAGCTCTCGCCACTAATTATTGAATTCCCCTTAAATTGTTTAGCACATTCATGTTTCCCCATATATCTAGTAATTCATTTATCCTAAAGGTATATACTGTTGTTCTTTTCCTCTTTTGCCAGTATCATGGCTATTTACATTTACATTTAAGTCATTTAGCAGACACTCTTATCCACTAATCCGCAAGGCTAATTGTGTGTCGAACAAATGTTTGGTGAAGTTGCATTGTGGCGCATTTCATTTTCATATTTAAATGCAGTAATCTACCCTTTTGCAATCCACCAAGTGGATGCAATGTTCAGGTGCACATGAACACTTGCTACACTCATGATAAATAAGTTAGTCTATTTCCATATTGTAATGTGTCCTGTGTTTGAAGTTGGCGCGTCTCGGAGCTCCATGTCTTGTCTGTCATGTCCGTGCATAATGGGAGCATACGCGGGTTGCAGAACTATTGTTATGAAATGTGTATTCTTTGTGGATAAGCCAGGAATGTTTAAGATGTTTATTTAGATGGAATATGTAAATGTGTGTATAATGAAGATGCCCGTTACATGATTTAATGGGTAAAGAGCTCCATGGTTAATGGTATGGTCCATAAGGAGGGGCCATACGTATAAAGGTACCTGTTTCACCTATGAGCTTGAGTTATGCTCTAGCTCTGGTATGTGAGCTGTGTGGGAGGCTGTCCATAGCCTGGTATACCCCAACCTGCTAGAGTTGGTTTGGCAGGGTAGGCCTGATTGAGGCTTAGGGTTTTGATTTCTATTCAAACCTGTATTCTGTAAATACCTTTGTAGATTATATAACTATTCATAGGATTTCGTCATTCACCTGGAACCACCTTTCACTGTTAATAAACTGAACAGTATTTTGCCCCTGATCCTGCTGCCTCCTGCTACTTACTGCCCTTAAAGCTGTTCCAACATCTGGTCCCTACAACACTCACCTTCCTTCCTTTATTCCTCCCTCGCCTCTCCCCCACTGTTTTGTTTTCAGCCCCTTTCCCCTTACCTCCATAGGGTTGACTGTGATATTGAGCGCTGAGTCGTCCCAGTCCAGCTCTCCCTCCTTGGTTGTGTCTGAGCTCCTGCCCTCCTGTTGGTGTGTCAGGTGAATATGGTAGATGCCTAGCACAACCACCACCACCAGGGCGGCGATACAGATCACTATCACCACTGTGGCAGCACTGGGGACTCCTTCAGGGAGAGGAAAGGTCATGTTAATATATGTTAAGTAACATGGTGCACCTACACGCATACCAAATATTTGATTATGCACACAACCAAAACATCTCAGATGTATGCACACACACATAATGGGTCCATTACCACACACACACACACACACAGACAGACAGACTGACTGACTGACTCCTTGATCTGTAATGTTTAACTGTTGAGTGCTGATCTGTATTATACTCTCAAAGTAACATCAACACCCTGCCTCATCTAAGACATAAACATCCAACTTGTGATGATGATTCATAGCCCCATACTCTGTGAGTGAGTAAGTAAGAGAGAGAGAAAGCGAGAGAGAGACCAATCCATAGCCTTTGATCTCTCTCATGTAAAAGGTACCCACAGAATGTTGCTAGAGGGTCTGTACAGTCTCCTAACAGAACAATGAACCTGCTCTCTCCCAACCTTTAAAAGCAGTGTTAGGGCACGGAGCTCCCCAGGACACTAAGCCGACCAGTAGGGTTGAATGAATAATTAACAGAGAGCAGAAATCGGGAGACGATGTGCTAGATTGAAATCTGTAGGGCCCTTTTCACCAGCCTCTCTCACTGTCTTTAACTAAGATGTATCACTGTCTCTGTGCTAGCAATAGAGCCGACTCACTGTGTTATTCAATCCTAGTCCTGAAGATCCATGAACACAACCATTTCAACTCATCAACTGCTCATGATTAGTTGAATTAGGTGTGTTAGTGTTGGTCTGGAACATAATTATCAGGATTGATGGTAAGTCCTACCTGAGCTGTGTGTGGGGTATAGACTGATGATTCTATAGTGAGCTGTGTGTGGGGTATAGACTGATGATTCTATAGTGAGCTGTGTGTGGGGTATAGACTGATGATTCTATAGTGAGCTGTGTGTGGGGTATAGACTGATGATTCTATAGTGAGCTGTGTGGGGGGTATAGACTGATGATTCTATAGTGAGCTGTGTGTGGGGTATAGACTGATGATTCTATAGTCAGCTGTGTGTGGAGTATAGACTGATGATTCTATAGTGAGCTGTGTGTGGGGTATAGACTGATGATTCTATAGTGAGCTGTGTGTGGGGTATAGACTGATGATTCTATAGTGAGCTGTGTGTGGGGTATAGACTGATGATTCTATAGTGAGCTGTGTGTGGGGTATAGACTGATGATTCTATAGTCTTACATGAACTGTGTGTGGGGTATAGACTGATGATTCTATAGTGAGCTGTGTGTGGGGTATAGACTGATGATTCTATAGTGAGCTGTGTGGGGGGTATAGACTGATGATTCTATAGTCTTACCTGAACTGCGTGTGGGGTATAGACTGATGATTCTATAGTGAGCTGTGTGTGGGGTATAGACTGATGATTCTATAGTGAGCTGTGTGTGGGGTATAGACTGATGATTCTATAGTCTTACATGAACTGTGTGTGGGGTATAGACTGATGATTCTATAGTGAGCTGTGTGTGGGGTATAGACTGATGATTCTATAGTGAGCTGTGTGTGGGGTATAGACTGATGATTCTATAGTGAGCTGTGTGTGGGGTATAGACTGATGATTCTATAGTCTTACATGAACTGTGTGTGGGGTATAGACTGATTATTCTATAGTGAGCTGTGTGTGGGGTATAGACTGATGATTCTATAGTGAGCTGTGTGTGGGGTATAGACTGATGATTCTATAGTCTTACCTGAACTGCGTGTGGGGTATAGGCTGTGGACCATGGCTGGATGATGAACCACTTGCATGTACTGGGGCGGGGCTACCATGTGATTTACATGCTCCCCAGCCTCTGATTTGTGGAGTACACTGATCTGGGCAGGGCAAGAATAGGGAGCTTGGTTACAGGTATAATAAGATAAATGTCTCAGAAAATATAAGAGTAATCTCCAAATAAGGACAATTAGACACAGAACTGTCAGAGCTTTTCTGGGTAAAGCAAGAAAATAGAAGGAAAAGGGCCTCAAGTCAGGAATTGTTTAAACAAATATAATCTCTAAAAGCACAGGAACATTGGAATCCCTGTATCTTTATCGTTCCGCTCTCTAGTCCACTGACCTCCAGGGTGAACTCGTTGCTGGTGTAGCGTCCGTTGAGCTCGGAGCAGGTGAGACGGAACTTCCTGTCTGGGGTCTGGGCAGGGTGCCAGTTATGGTAATGCACCTGTCTGATCACCTGCTCATAGTTAGACATGGAGTCCACACCTGAGCGAGATGGTGGACACGTTTCTATGGTTACTACCAGTTTCATAGATACAGGGGTTACGGGTATAGAGGAAGATGGGGGTTATGGTTAGGTGT